>NC_132789.1:81976790-82276937 GCF_048418805.1 Vulpes vulpes
AGTAGCAGCACAATCCCACATCATGTTTTATCATTCCCAAACAGTCAGGAAAAACAGCGCTCCCTCAATAGCACCACCCCCTATTCAACCTCACAACTTAAGCAAAGAAATTGGGGGGGGGGGGGAGGACAAAAAGACAAGAAACACCATGTATAATTTGATGATGAATGTGATGCCAATTAATAATAAATTTTTATAACATATTTCATCTTCCTTCCAAAAGGCAATGGGGTAGCTGGGAAAGAATACTTTTTAAAAAGTTAGTTTTGTTTTTGTTTTAATTTCAGTTTACATGAGGTGCCTAAAGTAGTCAAATTTATAGAGGCAGAAAGCATACTAGCGGTTACCAGGGGCTGTGGAGAGGGTGGAATGTGGAATTATTGTTTATGGGTGCGAGGTTTCAGTTTGGGATGACAAAAAAGTTCTGGAGATATGGATGGTGGTGATGGTTATACAACAACAGGAATGTACTTAATGCCAAAGAACTGTATACTTAAAAATGGTTAAAACAGTAAATTTCATGTTAGGTGTATTTTATTTCAATAAAAATTTTTCTAGTGGAAAAAATAATGTAAAGATAATTTTTTTCATTTGCTCAAATTTTGAAACTCTAATTCCTAACAGTTGTCTCTGTATATATGTCCTTTAAAACTCTTTCCGATTAAGGCCTTTATTAACTTGAATAATGCAAAATGTGATATTCTGTACAAGCTTAAAAGAATCAAATGCAGAGACATGTTAAATATGGCCCAAGGTCACACAAAGAACTGTCACCAACTTGGCTCACCATGTGACCTGTCCCCAACTTGGCTCACCATGTGACCTGTCCCCCACAACAAGAACCCATAAAAACGAAAAACCGGAAGGAAATCAACAACCCCTGTTATTTCTAGACCCAAACTATAGTAATGCCTACTTCCAAAGGACTTCAAAAAAAAAAAAAAAAAAGTCAAGGAGCAAATTTATGAAAGTGCAAACGATTTAAAGCAACCTTGAAATCATCTAGTACTACCAGCTCACTTTACAGATAAGACTCCTGGTAGAGAAAGAGAGAGAGAGAGAGACAGACAGACAGAGAGGAAGAGAGAGAATATACAACCCTATTCAAGTACCTGACAGCTTCATGAGAAAATCAGACGCCATCTTAACAGAGATGTCCTGGCTGAACAATGCTGATGCACTGTTGGCCACATACTCGGAGGGGTCTTTCAGCTTTGTGTGGTTGGCCGGCCTGTCGGCAGCATTCAGAGTAAAGGAAGTTGGCAGGCCGTTATCTTCCTTGGGTTCCTCCTTCACCAGCAAAGGTGAGACGCCAGCCCCACCCTGGCTAGTCCTCTCTGGAGTGTTGGACGTCATCATGGTCCCCACTAGCTCTGTCCCTCCTTCCCTTTGCTGCCCCAGGCAGGCACTGTCACTGAGGTGGGGAGATCCCTTGACATCTGGGTCTGGGATCTCCTCCTTCACCTTGGCTTCTGTCCTCAGGAAGTGCTGATGGCAACGCATGTGGAGTTTCAGGCTGAAGTGGCGTGAGGAAGTGAAAGGGCATAGCTGGCACTGAAAGGTCTCTCCCCGGTCCTGGTGCTGATGAACCTGATGAAGAAGCAAGAAGAATGAGCTCTCCACCACCTGCTTGCAAAAAATGCCTTGTTGTATATCCAGACTATTCATCGACCATTTCCTCACAGTACCAAGGGCTGGGCTGGCCCAGGAAATAAAATCACCAGAGGAGTATTTCATTTCCCTGCTCCAGGTAATGAGGTTTGTCCCTAAACATAACATGGGTCCACATAGGTTAAGAGCCCATTATTAGAGCCACACTCACAACTGAAGATGCTGTCTGCCAGTGGAGGCTGTTTTTAGTAGAACTGTCCTAATATTCTAGTCATCTCATCTCAGTGGGTCTTCAAAGAAAATACAAACCCAGCACAGTGCGAACTTACATAATTACTGGTTGGGGGGGGTGTCAAAGGAGGCAACCTGTCAAGTAATTCCTTTCACAATAATAATAAGTCATACGCACCCGATTATTCTCACTTGGAGAATTCGTTATGTTTTGCAAACATAATTTCAATTTTCAAAACACTTCTCCAGGTAAATTAAGAACATGGAGAATGATATCTCTGGAGTATTCCCGTTTCATAGACAGGGAGACTGAGACCCCAGAGTAAGTGGCTTGAGCAAAATTACATACAGAGCAAGCAAAGTAGAGTGGGAGAAAAACCAAGGTCTGATCCCCACCAAGTATTCTCAGCAAGATGAAACTAATGTTTCCAAATGTGGTTCTATCAGGCTCCAGATTCTGATATCTGCAAGAAAGAATGCAGACTTTTAAATCCAGTTCCTGTCTCACATGCACAGTACCTGTAAAAATTGGAGGAAACTTTTTTCTTCCTGTCCCTACCAAATTTAGTGCTTGGAAAAGTGAGGAAATCATTGCACTGGACTGAGCCAGGCTTGGAGCTGGCAGGTGCTGGTAAGCTTGTAACTTCCCCATTCAGCTCTGCCAATGTACTTCAGTGCTGACCTGCTACACCCTGCTATTTCAGGACTGCCCCTCCCTGGCATGGAAACTGCCAATTGTGGAAATCTGGGCCAAATGATTTGGGGAGTTGTGGGATCTGGACAAACAAGTGATTAGGATTCAAAACCAAAACAGCACCGATACCTCATCGTCCAGCGGTGACCCAAGTAGGATCTGAACCCAGGTCTGACAAAGGTTAAAGGCTAGTTCGTTAATTCACTGCACCACCTGGCCCCTCTGCGTAGGCTTCCTTTCCAAGACAGCAAGTTTTACTACAGCTGTTTATGCATTCTGAATGCAATCCAAGAGCATTATTCATCAGCCAAAACATACTTTTAAATATTGTTAAGTGACCAACAAAAGCAAAGAAATTAAAACTTAATGGTGAGATCCTGTCGCTACAGCACCCCACTGTGGCTTTTTGAAAAAAACAGCCAAAGACATTCTGGGTCCCCCATCGCATGAATTTCTTTCTCAGAAATAACCATATAAACTTCAATTTAGGTGCAGCAAGGCCTCGCGCATTAAAAGGTTTCCCCTCTGCCAGGTCAGGAGGGACCGAGGGTTAGGGACGCGCTCATCACTGGCTGTTAACATCACCGCTCTCTGTTCTTTCATAACAAAGGGATTTCACTCTGGAGCTGATCGTTTCATTTTGCTTTCTCACAGAATCATGAAGATTCCTCCCCATCTCCTCCACCCAATTCCCACAGAAGCAGGCACCTTGGGGGCTCGAGTCACAGCCCCACAGGACCCTGACAGGTGCTGCCTAAAGCATGCCCAGAACCAGGTGGTAAAGGTCACAGGGGAGACCGCTTCCGATGTCCCGGGAGCAGTGGGGGCAGATTCCATTTCAGAAGCGCCCTTACATCTATCAACCCAGGAAAGGAGCTAATCCAAGAACAGAAGCTCCGGAAGCAGCTTCTGGAAGAAGGGAAGGACAGAGAGTGAGCCCAAGTTCTAAAATCAAAAGGGAGCCTTGGACTGAAGAGTTTGAGCGCAAGTATTTTACGTGGCTTCTTTTCCACCATATCCCAGCCTTGTTATATTTAGTTGTGGAAAAATCAGTGTCAGTTTAAAGGAAAAACAGTGGCCATGGTGTTGACTTTCGCACTTATCATTTTATTTGAGTTACAACTTCCCAAAGAGGCTATATGTCACATTGGGCCCTTGAAAGAAGTATTCCCACAGTCCTCCTGATGCACTTTCCTCCCTTCTGTCCTGACAGAAAAGCACTTTCCATTATAACTTTTAATCTCTTTCGCCTAACACTGGCTTTGAGATCCCTCTAAGTCCACTACTGTGCAGAAATGCTTGTCCAAAGCACATCATTCTTTCCAGGCCACTTAAAGACATGTTTATTGACTGGCCATTTTGTACCAAGAGCATCTAAGGGGCGGGAAGTAGAAAGCACTGTTACATCATGAGGTCCATCTCCCAGTGGTGGAGGGATGAGCATGAGGAAGCTTTGGCAAACATCTGCTCCATGTGCCCCTGTAAGGGACCAGGCTGGGCAGGGAAGGCATTTCCTCAGGAACCACAGCTCCTTAAGTGGCAGGTCCCAGGCCAGCAGGACTCTGTGCTCTGACCCTTGCCCTGTTTCTTGCCATTACTTCCTCAGTGTTCTTTATTTCAGCAGTCCTCACCTTTTCTGTTCAATCTTGGCTTATGAATTTCGCATTTAATTCCTGTATGCTCACTCATCCAGGAAAGTTGTAAAAGACTTAATGGGAATCTAAGATAACCCGGAGGAAGCTGGAGGCATTTACAAGCTCCTTCCTCAGCTGCCCATAAAAACGTTTGCGAGATATACAGAGGGAGGAAAGGCAGTTTTTTTTTAAAAAAATTGTACAGTGCCCAGCACCCAGTGGGAACACAGTCAATACTGTCCGTGTTGAACAAATAAAGCAGAATCCCCATTCATCTTCAATGGGTCTATATCATCAATGTGCAAGGATATACGTTAGAATAGTAACAATGGTTCTCTCTGTGTGATGGGATTGAGGGTCAATTTTAGATTCTTGGCATCTACCAGTTTTTAAAAAATTCTCACCATTAAAGATGGATCACAAAAAGAAAAAGGCAGCAATAAAATTTAGAGTAATTTTTTAATCCCACATCATTACTTGATTTTCGCATGTAAAGGCTAACTCAGAGAACTCTTGGGTAACAGTGGCCAGGTTAGCTACGTTAACCGAGTGTGCTCCATGCAGCCACTGTATTCAGTTGCTTCATGTCCATTATCTCATTTAACCCTTATAATGACTCTGGACTCCAGGCGATAGATCGGATGATTATCTCCATGAGTGGAAAGAAGGCTGGGAGAGGTTAAATGATTAGCCCAAAGTCTCACCACTACTAAAAGTCGTGGAACTGAGATTCTAACTGAGGCCTTTCTGACCGCACGCAGCATGAGGTCTTAATCTATAGGCGACACTGCCCCCACTTCATAAGCTGACTTTGTTTTAGAAGACCTATTCATATTTTTAGTCACCGGTGAATGCAGCAGAAGACATCTATTGACAAGACCACTGCCATTATACTCTTATGTAGACTGTTGACATAATTTCTCAAAATTTGAGTATGTCAAATCAAAACAAAAGCATGAACTCTTTAATTAAAGGAAGAGAAAAGCCCATTCGGGAGGTGGAGAAGAGAGGAAAGAAAGACTAAACCATTTGATAAAATTAAACTTGCATGAGCCCTTCTCACACTTCCCTTATCAAAAGCTTGAGTCGTAGCTCAACAGGTTAGGACACCATGAGTTTGAATAAAGTAGTAATTTCACACAACTGCTTTATTGTACTGGTTATTGATTTGTTCTGAAAGCATTCTGAGACCCTGCGACCCGCAAAGCCCTGGCCGCTCTCATCTGTGACACTGTCATGGCCGACCGTCTGCATCATCAAGGCACCCAACTCATCTCCCTATGGTTTCAGGGTCAGTAGTTCCTGCTATTGAAAACCCATCTTTTTTTCTGTGGGTTTATAAATAGGTTGTTTTATGTGACCCTGAGCTGAAACCAAGCTTACAAGGTGTCAGGCTAGATGCAAGTTTTCTGCTCACTGAAGCTTTAAATTTGCCAGACCTGATTTCTAAACACAGTGTAAGACACAGTAACGAAAACAAATTTTAGTTTTAAAGGCATTCCTTTTGAAGGCTCATCCTGCTAATGAAATCCACTTTGCAGGTGTAAAATACGAGATTTTGCTTTGGGAAGAGGTGACAGAGAATGAGGAGGGGAATGGAAAAACCAAGTAGGCTCAGTAAAATCCAACCAACCAGAACTCCTGGTTCAATGGATTCTGAAGATGAAAGGCAAGCTACTCCCGGGAGAAAAAGGCAAATGATAGAATACAAATTACATCATGGATTTAATTTTTCTTTTTAATCTTCTAAGCTATCTCCTAAAATCAGGAGAGGTGCTATCTGAACACACATTTTTCGAGCTACAATTCACAACGATCCCTGATCTATTCAGAAAGATTATTAGGCTCCAGGGTTTTGTATAAAAGCAAATATCTCAATTACGTAAATACACTATGCTTCTTATGGCAGGGAAGTAAAAACGTTATAAACAATGTCGACAGCCAAACTATATTGAAAATATCGGTGGGAAAATCAAGGTGTTCAAAGACAGTTATCGAAATTAAATAACCACTACTGAACATTTCGATGTCAGATACTTGGCTAACATTATCTCCTTAAATACTAATGATAACTCTTTGAGATAAACATTATCGTTCTCATTGAACAGATGAGAAAATTGAGAGCCTAAAGTTCATTTGCTCAAGGCCACTTAGCTAGTAAGTTGCACAATAAGATTTAAATGCAAGTCTATCAAATTCAAGAGCCCATGCTGTTTTATCTAGTGATTTTCTTCCTTGAGTTTCAGAGAAAATCTTTGTTAGTAGTGGGTTCTCCAGAAAGATTTCAAGATGACTAAGTTTTCTCCATCTCACTTAAGAGTGAAATGCAGTTGTTTTTAATAAGACATTGAAAACAATGTCCTTAGATGTTTGATAAGTGTGATCCTGGGAATTAGGACAGCACAAACAGAGACAGCCTCAGGAGGGCCCTGTCTTGTCAGAAATAGCCCCCAAGTCCCACACAGGGCGAAAGTTAGAGCCCATGTGTCTTTCAAGGTCCTCACTTCTCCTCTAAGGAGCTCTGGGTGTTCCTGTGGGTTTGTAAGCTGGAGAACAAAGCAACAGCAGAAGAGGGCAGTCCCTCTCTGGGGTAGGGGTGCAGCAGCCCATCCTGTACTGGTCTTTCCTGCTCCTTGCTCTTCCCTAAGTCATCCTCCTAGCGCCCCAGACATGCACTGCCATGCAAGGTCAAGGTAGGCTGCTGCTCCCCAGTCAGAAAGGAGGACTCTATATTATGTCTGTTAAAGTCTTTGCCTTTAAGTTCTTGGTTGTAAAAAGGACAGGAATAGCATCACAAAGGAGACCCTCCTCAACATGCTTCATTGGTGCTGCACGCGACCTCGGAATCAATGAGCGCTTCATTCCGTAGGCTCCACCACGGCCCCTCTCCTGTCTAGAAGCCGCCAGCACCAGGCCATGTGCAAGAGCTTGGGCTGTGCCTGCCTCTCTGTAAGGCCCGTCCGCAGTTGGCTTACCTTCATGTGGGATTTGAGATTGTCCTTGCGAGCACACCGGAATGGACAGAGCGGACACTGATGACTTTTTAAACCTGTGTGAATCACCATGTGCCGCTTCCAGTAACTCTTCCTTTTTATAACCAAACCACATATTGGACACTGGAAAGGCTTTCCGCTTTCCTCTTCAGAGGCTTGGAAGAGGGAGAAAGAAAGAAAAATTGAGGAAAACAAAAAGGGACACTGCATCCAGCATTCACTCACATGCATTACTATATAAAGAACACTAAAAATGATTTGGTATTTTTCCTGGGCAATTCCAAGACTTTATCCATGAGGGAGTTTTATTAAAGCTTTTCTTCAAGTAGAAACCCATGTTCATCTCATTACTTCCATGTGGGTTCCATTTTTCAAAATCTGACCAGGCTGCTGTGTGACAGTGTCACTTTTGAAGGCCATCCCACACTTAGGAAAGTGTCTGCAAAGGGGCTTTGCCTGACTTGTCCTAGTTCAGCTCAGAAAAGCTTGATGTCAGGGGCTTTGTTTCCTGAAGGAAACCTCCAAACCTGAGGCCATTTCTGAGTTCCTAAATTTAGAAAACAGCAAGAAATTAAGACCAATCAAAGGGGACAGGGAATGACGCATTGCACCACACTGAAAACCAAACAGCCATCATAAACCACTCCAATGGAGACAAATTTTAGGATCCTACTGTTGACTTGTTTAGTTATGTCTTGAGCAAATGCTACTGCCAGTTTGGCCATCAGGGGATCTTAAGGCTAGGGTTTTTCACCTACTTTTTTTTGTCCCTCTGGTTGTCACTAATAAGATCCACTGCTTTCTTCTGCACTGGGCCCTACCACCCACTTGGGAAAGAGCTACAAAAAGGCAGTCACAAATGCTTCCATTTTTTTCAGGAAAGCAGACAAACCAACTACTTCCTCCAAGGAAAGCTAAGATAACTCTCACCTCCTCCATCCCCACAGCAAAGGGTCTGTGTTATGATACTGTGTTGCTACACCTCTGGTCTATCAATTTATATTCTCAGGAACACAGTAGCTTCTGCAATTTGGGGATATAGTAAATAAAAACAAGTAGAGTTGAAGACTCAGACTTTCCTTTTTTAATCATGAGGGATCAGAAATATTTCCAAACTGATTAACTAAGTCGTAATACACTCATAAAATAAAATATATGAAGCTGTTTTTTAAAATGAACTAGATCTAGAGATGCTGATAGAGAAACCTGCCCAAGATATTACAGTTAGTGGATAAAGCAAGAAGATTGAGCCTGTACGTCTAGGTGGATTCTGTTTTTGTTTTCTAAAAAACGGGAATCAATTGTTGCTAATACAGTGAGGTGAAAGGTTGAGAGAAAACTTTATAAAGGATTAATCAAGCTGACAATACCTACAGCCACTCATTAAGCTTAACATTCCTAAAAAGGGGACAGACATTGCAGGCCTTCTGATAAGCCACCTATGAAATATCCCTACAAAAAGTTTAATCAAGCCTCTATATAACTAGAAGGCTACCAGAAATATGATTAAAATAGCAACAACACATTAAACCCACATGCCCAGGGGCCAGAAATCAGCCAAATCCAGAATGTGGGCAATTCTACAGGACGGATGACAGTCTCTTCAAGGAAACAGCGCTTGGGAAAGGGACATGGTTACGGAGACATATCAAACAAATAGAAGGTGTGAAACTGATTTTGATCCTAACTTGAACAAAGCAATTATGAAAAGACACTTCCGAGATACTGAGGGAATACTGATTGTAGCCCAGGTGTTCCATAAAATCATGAAACAAACGTCGATCCCCTTAGATGTGATAATAGTTACCGTGTTATTATTATTTTTTTAAGTTCTTCTCTGGTGGAGATAATATATATGGTAACACTTACAGGCAAATGGATACAAGGTCTGGGATTTGCTTTTAAATGCTTGAGCAAAAAAGGATAAGGAGAAGAAAGAATGGGATGAATAAATGAAACAAAAAATGATATCTTTTTATTTGTAGGAAAATGGTCTGGAAGCATACCCAAGAAATTATTAAGCAGTTACCTTTGAAGAACTGTGGGTTAAAAGGAAGGGGTCAGAAAGGGAAACTTGTTTTTATTTTACATTCTTCTATGTACACTGAAATTTTTAATGCACATATTATCTTTATAATTTTAAAAGGATACAGTCTCATGTGTAAACTTTAAAATCATCTTATTATTTATTCATGGCATCAACTGAGTCTCTGTATGCAAAGGACCACTTATCATGGATGGAACCAGAAAGGTTCTGGAATACAGTCAGGGTATTCCAAAAATTCTGTTTTACTATCATGAATATAATAAGCAATCTTGGTTACCATAACCAAGCAACCTGAAAAAGAATCTGCCAAAAATATACCTTCAAGTCTGGAAACTCTACTTGTGATGCTTCCATCACAAGCATTTCCTTTTCTGATTGGGGGCTGGGGTGGGATTGAAGGTTCTCTTTCACTCTAGGACAAGCATGCTTTGTAGAGGCCTATCAACAGGACTTTTTTTTTTTTTTTTTTTTTTTTTAATTAACCTGACTTTAGCTTTCCTACTGCTTTTGTTGATTGCCTCTGCTGACCTGGCGTCCTATCCCTAATTTGGCCTCTCATTTTCTATCCTTCATTGTCATTTCTTCCACTCTGGTATCTTGATCACAGAGACTACACATTGAACAATAGATTTGAGAGAAAAGGCTGAACCAGGCCTCTAGGTGAGATTACTGTTCTAAACCAGAGGGGGGAAAAATGATAATGATGTCTATTTGGGATTGTGAGAACATCAAAATAGTAAGAAAGATACATGCAAACAGGCTGCCACTGATCTTCATTTTTCCCATATCAAACCCGCAAACTGCCTAATTTTATAGAACTGTCTGGAACAGGAGAGGAAAATGGAGATGTCTTCCACTGACCTAAGGTTTCATGGTACATCACAGGAAGGCAATAAAAGGCATTTGGACAAAGACAAAAGGAACATGGCCAGTGTCCCCTGGATATCTTGTTTTGCTTAATGTGACCAATTTCCTTACTTTTTCTGATCCCCCCCGCCCAGGGCCCCCTAGGGTGTATTACAGAGCACACCACATTAAATCTTGCACATTAGCATTTCATATAAATCTATTTTATTTTGGAGCTATGCTTCCCTAGTTTTTTTTTTTTCTTCCCTAGTTTTAATTAATACCAAAAGACACACGAATCATGTACAAATTAGGGTGTCCTTGGATTGAATGGGAAAAAAAATTAGAATACTCATAACGATAAGAAACTAATGGCAAGATATGTGCCAAAGCACTACATTATTAGAACTGTTTGAAATTTTTAACTGATCATGGCAGGAAAGGAAGAAGACAGGAGCCAAATGATAAAAATAACCATAATACAATGATCGATTTTCAAAGTTGGCCATTAATCTCCCCGGGTTAACATTTGCATTTTTATTTATTAAACATTTTTTGATATTTCAGTAGGATGCCCTCCCCATCTATATGATGTTGATAACTACTTTGGAGAAGGGAGGAAGTAAGAATGTGTTCTAGTTCGTATGCCAAACTATTTTCAAGGAACTGACAGCTGTAAATTTCACTCAAATTTAGAGCCTAAGGAAATATGACCACTTCCTCAGACTAACCACACATTCATAAGGCAATAGGATTGAAACATTCATTATTTTACCCGGTTTACAACTGTCTGATAAACAATTTCCCCCAAATATATCACTAGCTGGCTAATATCACCACAAACAAAACGAAATCCCCCCAAATGCTAACAGACCCAGGGGCATCAATAGTTGCTACTTTGCTTCTTTGGAGAAAACACATTCTCCTTACAGACAATAGTATTACTGGAGTAAGGGAGATAATAAATGTGTGTAAAATGCCTGTCACACAGTAAATGGAAGCTACTGGTAGTAGCTGTTGCAATAATAATAGTAATGATAGGCTCTAGTCATACCTTCCAAAGCAGGAAAACTCACCAGGAGAGCAGATGTAAATTTAAACAACTGACATCACATAAAATACATAGCTAGGGGCCTAGCCCCAAATGTTGATTTTTCACAGGAGCCCGGAGAAAATAAAGGGGCAGGAGTCCACTGTGCTATGCAGGTAGGGTCCAGCTCAGCCTAGGAAGAACTCTGATGGGCAAATTCAGCTCAGCAGGGAAAATAGAGAGGTGGAAAGACAGAAGGGGAGGAAGGGGCAGAGGAGGAATAGGCTAGGGGGCAAGGCTAGAGGTCTTTACCTGTGTTTCTCCAGCACCAAACAGTACTGGGTATGATGTACAATTCAATAAATGTGTGTTGGACTGTAATGAGAGTAATTGGAAAGGGCTGGGTCAAGAGAGTATCAGAAAAATAAAATGAGTGCTGGAAATGGAAGAAAAAGGTACAGGAAGCTGCCAGCAAGTCCCAGTGGAAGCGGTTGTCAGCACAAGAGTGCATACTTTTCACATAGCATGCCAATACATGTCTCAAATGAATGGGTGTGGAGAGATGTTTATGTGCTTACATCTCACCTATTTCTAAAATGAATTAGGAGCAGCTGATATTTAAAATGCATACAGTATGACTACACCAATAATAAGGTACAATGGTAAGTGTTTAAACTATTTACCATGGACAAGATCTGCCCAAGGCTGAGACAATCTTGTGGGAGGTTTGATGGTGAATTTTAAGAAGCAAGATAGTTAATTCAAAAACTAGGGGAAAAAACAAACATTTGTCTTGAGTTGATGGACAGGAGTTCAAGAATAAGAAAGGAAGAGCAAGGAACCTTAGTACAGGAAGGAATCTTGGAGCTAATTCCCAACTAGCTCAGTTTATAGATGAGGAAGCTGAACTGAAGTGTAGGCTTAAAATCCCTCTGCTAGTTAGTGGCAGGTTGGGATTGGAGCCAATATCTTCACTTCTGGTTTGGTGTCTATATATAAATCCACAAAGCAACAACAACACATATCATTGAGGGAAAAAAAATCAGGAGGCTCTCATTAACTTACTTGCTTTAACTCAAGGTAGGAGTTTTCAAACCAACATAACTGTTTTATAGGCCTTGAAATCAAACTTTCTCTTGTTAGATACTATGTGCCAATTTGCAGAAAATTGAGCTAATTTGCAGGCAGTTTGCAGGTGGTATCTGCATATACACCCGACTGCCTTACTATACACATCGAAGGAGTTCAAGCCGCCCAGTGACCCTGGCTGTACATTAAATCATCCCCAACTCCACTCCAGGCCCACCAACCCACCAAGGCACATCAGCGTAGGAGGAACCATTCTCCTTTCTAACAATACACATGGAATTTGTATCTTTTAATAGAATTTCATGGGCATGTCTCTCAAATGCTATTTCAGGGTGTAAAACCTATGTTAGCAACGGATATCACTGGGTTTATCTGTCATTATTGACGCTGATGTTACTAATGCATATTTTAACAACTGGGAAGTATTCAATAAAACTAAGAGGTTGTAGATATCTGGATATCTAGATGAGAGGCAGTCTAAGTTTAAATGGCTGGGGAAATATAATTGAGGTCAGTGACAGCTAGTTCTGAATCTTGATTAAAAAGTGAATTTTCTAAACAAGTTCCTGTCTTGTGATCATTCCCAGATTACAGTGATAATAACTGTGGACCTAATGGGAGTAGAGGAAGAGGTTGCCTCACTTTCTGGACTTTCTATGGCTTTGCAATAAATTTTAATAGCATCACGTAAATATGAAAGAAAACAGTACCCAGAAAACATCTATCTATTGACCCAGGAAATATTCTGAGCCTTCGGTTGCATGAGACCAACAGGCTTCTAAGCATACCTAAATTTAGTAAAATAAAGATGTTTCACAGACGTTCCTTCTGAAACTCTCCTTGTTATTTCTCTTAACTAGGAGCCTGGCATCCTAGGAATCTTGGTGGCCGTTTACAAGAAAGTTTGTCTTTAAAATAAAAACCATTTATTTTATTCTGAGAGGCAACAAACAGTAGCTTCAAAGAGAATTGAGTCAATGTGTGACATTTATCTTTATAGCAAGATATCCCTTTCAGAGCAAGTGCAGCATGTGCTGGGGCGCAGGGTCACATGAAAGAAACCTCCTCCTCAAGTGTCACGTCTCTCTTGCAGGGGGGAAAGGCTACAGAGTGGTGGACTCTTTAAAGGAATTAAATACACCATGACCTGGCAACAACTGAATCCTGTTCAAAAAAGAGGAATAAGGTCAGACCTAAAAGACACTTTTTTTCCCCCATGGTTTGGACTTCCCTTGACCTAAAGGAGGTCAAAGAAATGCTGGTGTCTAAATTACTCAATACAGATTGGCTTTTCTAGCACATATCTCTTTGTAACTCCAGAATCAACTTTATATGCCCTTTTTGCAACATTTTGGGAAACAGCTAAGACCTGCTGGACATAAGGATGGTGTATAGTTATTTTTAAGGATTTTTGGTTGGGTTATCACTTGTTTGTTTAAATTATTAGGCAACAGACACCCTAACTCTGCTGCCAGAAGCCAGCCTACATATCTGTTTTGAGTTAAAGGAAGATTTCTTTCTAAGGTAAAGGGGAAAAAAAATAATCATGAGAAATGTTTAGAAACATGGGTGACAGCTCTCATGACATTCTCATGATGCTTTCTCAGTAAAGCCAAATTACATCTGAATCTAGCCCTGGATTTCCCTGAAACCAAGAGTATAGTGTGTAGAAAGGGGAGGAGGGGGCCAGATGGAGAAGATCCACCTTTCCTTCCACTCCTCAGATTCAAAAATCTGTAAGAGCAACCAAATCATCTCTCCACGATATGAAGATAAATAACAGAATTAAATAGTCCATCAACTCCTGCTTAACCCATAATCTAGTTAGCATGCTGTGAAGTGATGATGTTCGCTTTAAGTGAGAAGGGCGCAGAGCCACCCTTTCTACTACTTCCAACCCATGCGGTAAGAAACCAAACTTGAATTTAGGATATGTCCACACGGACACACGGAACATATTCCGATGGTCCATTTCAAGAGCCCTTGTGTTTATCCTCACAGCGATCTTCCCTCTTGTGTGAGTTCTACAAAATGAGTGATTTTTTTTTTTTTTTAAACCACAATTACTCATCAAGGGAGCTGCTTCACCAACTCTTGGATTTTGTACAGAGGCACGGGGAGAACAGGGGGCCACGGGTGCCAGTCAGCCAGCAGGCGGTTGCAGAGACGCAATCCAAGAAGTTCCTTTGTCTCCCCTTTCAATTTAATCATTTTGAACATTCATTGATTAAAATATTAAGTGGGGTTTTTTTTTTTGTTTTTTTTTAAGATTTTATTTATTTATTCATAAGAGATGGGGAGGGGGGGAGGGGAGGCAGAGACACAGGCAGAGGGAGAAGCAGGCTCCCTGCAAGGAATCCAATGTGGGACTTGATCCCAGATCTGGGGATCACGACCTGAGCCAAAGGCAGACGCTCAAAAGCTGAGCCACCCAGGCGCCCCTAAGATATTAAGTGTTTTGGCAACAGAAGAAATTCAGGAAAAAGGAAAGAAAAAGTGATTGTTTGTAGGTCTCTGTAAAATTCTGCTGAGAAGCTCGTTGAGATGGTGGCATGAATTAAGTGCATTTAAACCATAAAGGGAACATATCTTTTCCCTTGGGTGTATATCCTATAACAAAACAGGCAGAAAGTCTACTGTGCACTGGAAGTTCATGACCTCTTTTACATCTTTACATGCATCTAAGCACTTGAAAGAAAAAAAAATTATACTTCATCACTATTGTTCCCTACACCCAAGACACTTCACGGTGATAAAGCTGCTGCGATTTGCCTTCAGGAGCCACAGTTTTACCAGTTATCTCTTTCCTGAGTCTTCAGTCGACTAACACTTATTAATTTTGTATAAGCTTTTCCAAGTAACCAATGTCCAGTTGACTTTATAGTGTAAACACCATAAATACACTTATTCAATAACGAGACACAGAGAATATTTATCAAACTTCATGTTACATACAGTCATACCTCTCTTTCTTCTGCTATTCCTAAATGAAATTTCTATAAATGAGGGGTGATTTCTATAAATGAGGAGCAGGTAAATGCAGAATTACCTAGCTCCCTTTGCTCTTCTCCTGGTTTCCTAATTTTAGCCATTTCTCTCTTTATTTCACCAAATGGCAGGTAAGAAGTGAGGAGACATGAAACTCAGAATTGATAAACGTTTCGGGATTTTATGGACACTTCAGAAACTCTGGAGTGAATGGTTTGGATCACTTAGAGTCATAAAAGTTCCAGATATCCATTTTCCTAGTTCTACTCTGCTGTTTACACAAGTTTTAAAATAATTAGGTTTAGTGCATATAGCCCACTCAGCAATTTAAATGGAAATTTGTCATAAGTGTGTCAAACTGACGTGAGCTGTGATCGTTCAATTATTTGCCATTCTAAGCACTCTTCATCAATGTGGCTGCAAATATTCAAAAGCTGGCTAGATAGACACAATGGCAGTGTTTATACCAATGAGGACACACATGGCCTACATCCTGTTCCAATCTGACAGGATATCCTTGGGAGACATCTGAAGCTCCGTACATCCATCCCAATACCATGAATTTATCATACACACAATTTAAAAACAAACCAGTACAAGAAGTGATGCTTCCACCATGAGAACTCAAGTGACTAAATTTCTCCCTCAGATGAGTAACTTGTGAATGTCAAGGCTCCATAAGACAAGCAACTTCTCCTTTGGAAAGACTGCCCTCACAAGAAAAACTTATGATTCAAATTTTCCACATGCCTTCAGGATCCTTCAGGATCTGATTGGATTTGAATTTAAAAAAAAAAAAAAAAAGCATTTGCAGGAAATGCTTTGATTATGTCTGAATGACAATATTCTTTAGAGTTCTTATGTGACAAGAAATTACAGAAGAACAGGGTAAGTGGGAAAGGCTTAAATTCCACACACACAAAAAAATAATAAAAATGCTAACATAAAAGTGTATAGTGTGATAAATTAGGGCAGAGTAGTTACTGTATACAAAAGTCCATTTGTGATGGGAGGCAGCAGGAGGGTGGGCTCTCCCCTTGTCCACTGTTTCAAAAGCAGCAGGGTTTTTCTATCCCCCTATGTTCAGTGATGCCATGCACTCCATGACAAAGATGCTTTGATCTTCTCCCATTAAATATGTCTTGTATGGACCTAGCCTGCACTTGGTAAGAAAAAAAAAAAAGATCATTTATATGAAAGGGAGGAGTCCTGTACGTCTCCAAGATTATTCATTACCTTTCAAAAATGAAGCTATTTGTGAAGTCTTTGTGTAGCCCACACATGAAAGCCCACGACACTGCTTACTTAGAGTATTTTCTGGTGCTCCTGCTTTTTTTATTCCTGCCACAGATCAGATGGGGAGCCCAACCGAATAGAGTGATGAATAAGACATTTGCAATTTACAGTAAAAAAAAAAAAAATCTTACAGGATGACTGAAATAAAAGATTCCATACCTGAATTGGAGGGCTTAGAAACCCTTCCCTTAGGAACCGGGAGTAACAATAATTCCAAGGACTGTGGCGGTGGCGGCGGTGGCGGTGGTGGCGGCGGTGGGGTCACTTTCTCTTGCTTCTTCTCCGAAGGCGGCGGCGGTAGAGGGTCCTCAGGCACCAGGGACGATTTCTCAGCCAGAAGGCTCCCAGCAGCCCTGGCTGCTACCTCTTTCAGAAGGGCGGCCGAGGAGGTCATGGAAGCCAGCGAGAGGAAGGGGCTGGCCGGAGGCGGGTGTTCCTGCCCGGGAGTCAAGCTTCTCTCACTGACTTTCTTGGATAAGGCTGCCAAGGTGGAACTGGCAGACTGGGAGCTAAAAGGGGAGGGAAAGGACTCAAATCGCATGGTCTCCTCAGTCCTGGTGAGGGATTTGTCCTGCAGAACAGCATTGGCTGCAGCTTTCAATTTTAAGATGGCAGAGTCCGGGGACAAGCTGCAGGTGGTGGTTGAGTTTGACAACCACTTACCTTGATTCCATATAAAACGGTTACTTGGAGTGTATTGGTCATTCTGTTCCTGCTTCTCAGCCAACTTCCTGGCAAGAACACTGAGCTGCTGGGCATGGTGGGATGGTGGGGAAAAGGAGAGATTCGAACCCACGTTTACCGGGGACTCCACTCTGCCATTGGCCGTGGCTGTGGCATCGAGTTTGAGGGAGCCGGCTTCCAGCAGCCGCCGCAGGTTGCTGCTCAAGGGCTTGGTGGAGCCTGGGGGGTCATCTTCACACAAAGAAGACACGCCAGGGGAGAGGTGGTCTTGACACTGCAGTGAGTCTCGCAGGACCTCACCGTCAAGTCCCACCAGCTCCAACGTGTGACTGCTGGGAGTTGCACTTCCCAAGGAGGTGTCGGGGGAAGTGGACTGCTCCTGGATCCGGTCCTCCAGAGACAACTTATAGTTCTCCTGGACTTCTCCATAGGACGCTTCTGATGGAGTCTCTGAAGAGTTTCCATACCAGTGCTCTCCTTCACTGAGTTCTCCCTCCGCCTCCTCCAGCCTACTAACATCTGGGGGAATGAAGAAGATCACGTTTACTCCCCAGTGAGCAACAAGCAAGTCTGAAGACATTCATATGGACTGGTTGACATGCTTCCTCTTCCCCTCCCCCTAAGAACCACAAGAAAGACAGCAACCACCTTACTAGAATGTCAGGTGCTGAGTCAGACGGTCTTGGCATAAGCCTGGAAGAAGGTAAAATACTAAACAGGCAAAGGTAAAAACACACCCACCAGCGAAACATATTCATCTTTCTATAATTATTCCAGACAAGTTGAAATGGAAAGGTGGCTGGGGGTGGAATGGATCTGGTCAAAAAGTAACTGCATGAAGAAAGAGCCTGCTATTCCCAGTGGTGGGGGAAATGGAAAGAAGCTTGCTCCTTTGTAAAAAACAAAAACAAAAACAAAACAGCATGATATCTTTAGTGTTGCATCAGAATTGGAGAGGCGGCCTGGCAGGGTGGGAAAATGTTGTCTGTGAGGCACATGACAGTGGGAAGCTACCTCCCCACTTTCTGATTCCATAACCTCAGGCAAGTCAGGTTAGCTGGTTAGACAGAAGATGCAACGGATTTTTTTTTGAAAAGTTCATCCAAAAATGTAAGTAATACCTGCTGTTACATATTACAACTTCACCTAGTTGTTAGGAAGCTTAAATCATAAGAAGCATGTGACTGATTTGCAAACAGTCAGGTTCTATACAAAAAATCAGACCTCATCAGCAAATACTATTCACATTACTGATTCCTTCAAGTGACAACATCTCCCATGTTATGGATGCTACTTCTTTGAGAGCCCTGGATTCCAGTTACCAGCATGCCCACCATCTTGTCACAGGCAATGATTAGGAATGTGTCCCTTTACTCCACTAAGAGTCCCCTTTAATTATTTTCCATCCATTAATTTATCTACCCACGACTACCTCTCTGACTGCCCCCTAAGCACCGCTCACTTAGGACTCCCTGCCATTCCAAGAGTACCCATGAGCTCTGACATTTTTCTACCTTTGCTCAAGATATTCCTTCTATCAGGAATGTCTTTCTTTCCCTAGAAAACCTGATTGTCTATCCTTCAACTTCCTACCTCAAAAGTTTCTTGTGATTCTCCCTGGAATTCTTCTTTTCATTCATTCATTCATTCATTCATTCACTTATTCAACAAATAACTGTGAAGTACCAGGCATTGTTCTAGATCATTCTAGATTGAACCACAGTGAACAAAACAAGATCCTGCCTTCTTGAAGCTTACATCTCAGGGAAGGTAGATAGTTTGTCACACAATACTTAAAAACTAGTAAGTCATATAGTAAGCCAGAGGGTGGTAAGTGCTATGGAAAAAGATGTAAAGCAGGACACGGAGGTTTGAGGGGTAATGGGTAGGAGGGGAGTTGCAATCTTAAATACCATGGTCAGAATGGGGCTTCACTGAGGTGGTGACATCCGAGCAAAGACTTGAAAGAAGTGAGCAGTTGTTCAAGCAGCTACCTCTGGGACAGCATTCCACACAGAGGGAGTTGCTATAAAATCCCTGATGTGGGGACATGTCTGGTGTGTTCGTGACACAGCAAGGAGGCCAATGTGGGTAGAGTGGAATGAGTAAGGGTCAGAGCAGTAGGAGAGGAAGTCAGAGAAACAACATTAGAGATAGAGAGGGAAGAGGGAGGGTAAGGGGGGCTGTGAGTGTGTTGTGAGGCAGCAAGGCTCTGCAGACCAGCACAACGCCATAAACTGCTGAAAGGTCTTTTGCATCTAGTGAAATTGGGAACTACCAGAGAGGGCTTTGATATGATGTGACTTACATTTTCAAAGCACTGTTCCAGCTGCTGTGTGGAAAAGAGGCTGCAGACACGAGGGTAGGAGCAGGGAGACCAGCTACCAGGCTGGAACCCTAGTGAAGGATGACTGGCTCAGCTCAAGGCAACTGCCAGTGGTCAGAAGCAGCCAGATTCCATGCATCTTTTGAATACAGGGCCCACATTCCCGTGTTTTGTTTATATTGATTTTATATCACTCTAAATTACCTGTCTACTATTGGCTTGTCTTCTAAAAGGTAAGTGGTGGTGTTCCTTGAAGGCAGAGATCAAGTTTTATCATCCACACATCCCACACTGTGCCTAGCACAGTGCCTAGACCCCAGCAGAGTTCAATGAATGTTTAAGGATTGAGCCAAAACTCCCCATTGTGCCAAGTTTTGCTATATAACATGCTGTTTCTTTTCTGAATAGAAATAGCTAGAACTAGTAATGCATGAGCTACCAGCTAATACATTGATCTTCCCATGCTATTTAGAGAAGAAATGTCACAAATGACAAATTCTCTTTCACTAAGCTAAAGTTCTGCAACTCCTTCCTGAGATTCTTTATTAAATTATCAAGAAAATGTAAAATATCAAATGGAATTTGCTGAAAAAAAGCAGATAAAATTGAATTTTCTCTGTTAAAAACAGTCTGGTTCCTTGTGATTTGCCACATTTCCTTCTTCCCACTCGATTTCAACATTTTTCATCTTTGCTGAAACCAGCAGGACCCTGAACTACTCATCTCCCCAATGGCTCCTCGAAGAGATGCTTTTTACCAAACACCAAGCAGTCAACATCAATTTCAACAATAGGGCTAATTTTAAGTTCCTTTGGCAAACCACCTTTCCTGATTTCAGTTTAAATACCTCATCCTTCAGAAAAATCACATGGGAACTATCCTGTACATAGTAAGAAAAGTAAAAGATTTAAAAATCACTACATTAAGAACAGTTGAATATCTTCTCAGAGTCTCCTTCTCTAATCTTTATTGACACTCACTAAATGAACATGGGAAAATAAATGATTCAGAAGTAAATACTTTCAGATTATATTTTTGTCATTCTAGAGTAGCTCTAGACAGTCAAGAGTGGTTTAGAACCAATGTGATAATCAGTGTCAGATAACAAGGTACATAAAATCAGGGTTTTGAGAACTGCGAAGAAATCATAACCACACATCCAGGCTTGTCATTTTATGAGACTATTAAGTTCTCTGAGATGCTACCTGCTGTGATCAAAGACACAACTACCAACTGCTAATGCTGGAACCAAGAACCCAAATCTCACAACATCTGGCCAATGCTTCTCTGCAAAGCCCCACTGTACTATCTGCCCAATGCCCTCTGAATGCAACTTCTAGTGAGCTTGGAGCAGCTCCCCTCCCACCCCCAGTCATCCATCCATCCTTCCACTCTCTTGAAACAGAAATGAGCAAGGGAAGTCTCATAGACAAGGACAGTATTCACTCCTTATCTTGAGATACAACATTAAGAGGTCAGTATCCATTATTTCCACACACAAATCTCCCCATTCCATCCCTACAGCTTCTTTGTTGCAGTGGTCAAGAACTGATTCACATGTCTCAGGAATTCAGCACATCTACTGGCAAGGCCCCAAAGGCAAAGCTTAATCTCCTACCCCTTCCACACCCTTAGTGAGCAAGAATATTCCCGCCTCCAAAGGTGCTGAGGTGTCGAGTGTATCAAAAACTAAAGTTGTCAATTCAGGTTCTGATCCTATCAAGCAGTGGTAAGGAGATCCGAACATTCTTGAATGATGCAAACAGCTAATATCTACATTTAGAGAACTTTCCCAGCCTTGCCAAAACAGAAGCCCCAAACAAGCAAAGCATTTCTTTTCTTTTCTTTTTTAAGATTTTACTTATTTATTCATGAGAGACACAGAGAGAGAGAGAGAGAGGCAGAGACACAGGCAGAGGGAGAAGCAGGCTCCATGCAGAGAGCCTGATGCGGGACTCGATCCCGGGTCTCCAGGATCACGCCCTGGGCTGAAAGTGGTGCTAAACTGCTGGGCCACCAGGGCTGCCCCAAAGCATTTCTTAAACTGACCTATTTACATCCTGTAAAACACCTGGGTAGTTCTCAGTCATCAATAACTTGGGTCTTTGTA
Source organism: Vulpes vulpes (assembly GCF_048418805.1). Taxonomy (NCBI): domain Eukaryota; kingdom Metazoa; phylum Chordata; class Mammalia; order Carnivora; family Canidae; genus Vulpes; species Vulpes vulpes. The sequence goes on from NC_132789.1 coordinate 81,998,370, forward strand.
GACGCCGCCGAGATACACTGTCTTCTGGACTACAAGAAAACTCGGATTCATAAAGAATGTTTTCAAGCTCAATACTCTATTAATCATTTTTTCTGAAGATGCTGCTACTAAAACTGAGGTCATTCAAGTAATAAATCACCAAATAATTTTAATGCATGGCCTAGGAGGAGCCAGACCAGAAACCGGAGAAGAAACATTTTTGAAATTATTCTGGCATCACCTGAGGTCCCGCGAAAAGTCGGGGAAGCTTTTGGAGAAATGAATGCAGGAGAAGAGGAGACCCGCAGAGGCTGGAGAACAATCATGAGAGCCTCAAACAAATATGCTTTCAGTTCACAAACCAGCAGCAAACCAGGATTTTCTCCCGCAAATATTAATTCTCTTCCCCCTGCTGGGCTGCTCTGTGCCTCGCATTTGATTGCAAGCAGCAGGTGTCCTCACAGGCCGCATGGGTGCGGTTATGGGGGGGCCCCCTTGAGCGGGGTGAGCAGGAACCCCGGGCACCTTTGGCCCACCATTCTGAGCAAAGATGCTCTCACCAGAGAAGCTCAAAACAAAGCATTCCTGCAATCTAGGGGATTAATTTGTTGGACACCACGAACTTCTAGAACAAGCTAGGCTTGACTTTGGACTCCCTCTCACAACTCGAGAAGCCCCTGGGCAGCGACACCGCCCCATTTTCCCGCGTGTCACCCGCACAGGATCAGGGCACCTCAGCGCAGAGCGCGCCTCATGCGGGGCCTGAACACGCGGCCTGCCCGCCGCAACTGTGCCTTTCACAGCTTTCCTAACTAAGGCTCCGGGGGAAGCCTCTAAACGGCCAATGTAAATAACTTCCTTCTAAATACATTATTTTTAACCTTCAGAATAGGAAGCTATTTCCATTGCTAATTTTAAAACAACCTATGTCTCTGACAGCCAGGTTCACACTCGTTCCTGTCAATTTTACACAACAGTCTGTTTTTGTGTTTTTTCACTTTAAATCATAAACTCAAAGAATTAAGAATAGAAATGGTACAATTACAGAATGAAAATATGCTGAATAAATTTTGTTTCCATGTGGTGAATATTTCTCCTTTGGGGAAAACAAAACAAAATTCCACTACCTAACACATTTATTTATAATTCAGTTCTCAAGCAAAAAATCGGTAACTTGATATTATCCACAACTCTTGCTACAGGTTTGTTTTGTTTTTTCCCCCAACTCACTTCCTTTTCGGTTTGACAGTTTTAATCAGATGCATTTAATTGGACACTCAAGTCAGAAGATCCTTGATCAGAAAGATAGGGAGCGAAAAGTGGGGGGAAAATGCGAGAAAGAGGCACCTATTAGTTTTCAGGCCTTTTGGCTGAGGTTAAAGTGAGTGGGGATGGAAATCTCAAAGCCCCGTTTTCTAAATCTACCCACAACCCATTCCACCAGTTGGTTCACCGTGAACTCTAACCAGCATGGTTTGAAGAGAGCAAGGTTTAAATTCCAGACTTGCCTGGAATGAAGCCAACTCATTGGTCAGTCCTCCGAGAGTCAACACCTTCTTGTGATAATAGGTGTGTTCACCTGGTACTTACCAGCTAACTGTCTGGTTCGTTTTCAGCTAAAAATCTCCCCAGTCTTATTCCTTTCCAGCTACCACACATCTATAGCTAGATGTCTATATTGAATTTTAAGGTCATGCATCTTTATCAGTATTAATCACTTATACCCATCATACCTACCTCAAATCGTACAACCAACTTTTCCATGCATTTTAAGGCAAAAGTGGTGTGTAAAAAAAGTGGTTTGAGCAGCTGGATACAAAAGCTATTAACAAAACCAATGCTAATAATGGGCTTGATTCGACAAACATTTACTAAGCATTTGCTATGTTCTGGGAGCTGTTCTTTGCCACAGCGAGCCTCAGGATTCAGCAGTCTCTTGCCCAATGGCTTATAATCACCAGGGAGCGAGGGTTGCACAAGCATTCGAAGCACGATGATCAGTGCCATCACAGAGCAACCGAGCAAGAGTTGTGTGTACATAAGTTAATTCCAATGGTGCAGATGGCTTTTTGAAATGGATCTCAAAAGGACGAAGATGATTTTAACAGACAACATTGGAAATTCACATATCGGAGGGCTGGCTCTTCTGAAACTATGAGACGGGAAATAGCCCCGTCGCAGAGTAAGCTAATATTCAGGTGACATATGTTAGATAAACTAACCTCATGAAACATTTTTCATATTCTTAGTTCTTCACATTTAAAAAAGAGACCATCTATGGATTTGTTAAAGGGCAGATCTTACCAATTTTCTTACCGTACCCACTAGTTTGGAAATCAGACTATCCGATTAGAAATGCCTGAGGCAGGACCACAAGTGAGTCAGTTTTGTATTCCTGCTCCATACTCTGCCCAGAGTAGGGGTATTAGGGTCCCTGGAGTTGTAGGGACAAGCAGGACCCACGAAGCGACAGGTAGGGCTCTCAGTCCCTAGACCCAGCACAGAAGGGGGCCCAGAGAGAGCCTCAGACAGGGTGTCAAACTCAACATCACGGCTCCATCTCCCTGCTTCTCGTCTCTTCTCAGAGGTTAGCCTCATCCTCTCAGGTCACCTTCCCCTGGAGGTTGAACACCTGGCTACACAGGTTCTGGATTTTCACTCTCATCCACTTACCACTAGAGAAAGGTCTTTCCCCTCGGATTAGCCCACTGGAGGCTAGGTTCTGCTCGCTGGATTTATCCCTGAAGCCATAGGGTGGGTTCTACAATTGGCTTAATGGGGGTCACAGAGGAAAGAAGGGGGAAGAGACCTTGGAAGACAAGAACGACGATGACCTCTGTAATGTTTGATAAAGGTGTAGCATGTGGCACATCAGGCTGTTCTGAGCCAGTTTGAGGATTTTAAGCATAAAACACATCCTCATTTAGGCCGATCTTAACCTCCAATTTTTAAATTGTCCCTTGAAGCCCAAAAGCCTCAGCACATCCCCACGCCAGGTCTGCCTAATACTAAGAGACCTCTCAGGGGTTCAAGGCTCTGAGGCCACAGGGTGAGTGAAACACACGGCGTGGGAGGGGAGCAGAGCCTCAGGGATCACAGTCATCAAAACATCTCGATGCCCAGGTACCCAACCGCTGTCAGCCTGGCCAGGACAAAAAGTTAAGAAGAGCTACTAGTTATTTAAAACTGCTACGGTGGATGACAACCAGACTCCTGTCACAAGTCCAGCTGGGGAAAAGGTGACGCGAGGGCACGGGGAAATGGGAGGAAGTCTGGAGAGGATGAGCGTTCACAGGCCGAGAGCCCCGAGAGGCCCCCTGCATCAAGACGCACATTTTGCACACAGCAGTATGTTCAAAGTACTGTTGCAAATGCCCACGAGCAAAACCAAGGCAACACGAATGAATGCGTCACTTGCTATCTTCAGAGGGGGTTGCAAACAGTATCTGAGCAGGTTCCAGTCTCTTCATATATAAAGTTGCCAGATCTTCCAGTGACCAAGGGGCTATCCAATCCTCCATTAAACTGCCCATCTCAACACAAATGGCAACTCCTCCATCCCTGTGATCGCTCTGAACAAAAACCCTGCAGCCAGCCTTGACTCTTCCCTTTCTGTCATACCCCTCATCGAATTCATTTGCAGATTTTTGGTTTTACCTTCCATGTACATCCCGAATCTAACCACTTTCACCATGTTTATCATTCTGCCCTGATATGCGGCACTGCCATCCCTCACCTAGAGCACAGCAGGAGCCTTCCAGATGCTCTCCCCACTTCTGACGCTTGCCCCACTATGCTTAGCCAGCAGCAGCCGTAGTAAGCTTTTAGAAATATATATCATACCCCAGGACCCCCATCCTCAAAGCCCCCAAAATGGCTTCTCATGTTCTCAGAATAAAATCTAAAACCCTTACCTTGCCCTCAGGGCCCTACATAATCCATATCCCCCTGACCTCATCTCCTACCCCACTGTCTTGCTAATAAATAATAAATAAGTAGCGAAATCTCCCCCAAATAGACACACAGCTGACTCCTTTACTTCCTTGGGTCTCCCCCCAAACATCACTCTTTATTAGACTAAATGCTTCACGAGAGAGAGGACTTAGTTTTGTTTGCCGCCGTGTGCTCAGCACTTGGAATGCCATGGAGCACGGAGCAGGTGCTCAGTTATTATTTGTCAAATGTATGAATGAGACAGAAGAATGCGCTTAACAATCAGAAAGGCAGCACTTGTCAGTACTGGAAATGAGGACAATTTTCAAAATTACAAATGATAATCCTATTTTTCTCATGTGAGTCAAACATGAAATGGGGATAAGAGCATGTTTTGCAAACTTTTCCACCAGTCTCCCTTGCGGCCAGGAAAAGAGACCACCACCCCAGGGGAACTAGGGACCAAAGCCGAAGCCCCCTCCCGGAAGCCCCAAATTTGTTTGACTATTGGCTGAGCATTTCAAGTGAATTCTGCATTCTACTATATAGCATAGCCATGCTTGTTCTTACTAAATGCTAGAGAGGTGTGTCTCACAAACCACTGAAGAAAATCTGTTCTCGGCAAAGATGTACCACATTTCTCTGGAATTCCCACATGCTCTGGAGAAACATGTACCCTATGTAGAGAAGCAAGGATATATGAAAGGATCTAGCACAGTGTCAAGAGCTCAATAAAGGGTGGCTATCATTGTTACTATTAATACTACCAGAAAGCAGATAGTATGATCCTATTGCTGCCCCCACTTCAGAAGGAAAAGCTAAATCACAGAGGGTAACTTCCGCGGACTATACCATGGATGTGTAGGAAACCAAGGACTATAACTCTATTTGCTAAATTTGAATTTTGTTGTCTGAATTAGAGATGGAAAAGCCTTGGAGATTTAGTCCATATGGCTGGTCTCTAGGCAGAGGCCTAGAAAGGGCCAGTGATTAGCCCGTGGTCCCACAGCTGATTTATTAACATAGACAGGACTTGAGCTCAGATGTCTCACTCCAAAGGCCAGTGCGTCTACTACTAAATCATGGCATAATCATCATGAAGTGAACGAGTGAATTCTAGAACAAGCCCTGGAACACAGTAGCCTTCCAACAAACATTTGTTGAATAAACAATCATGCATAATGCTCTAAAAACCATACAGGCTACTTTATTAGATGTTTTAATATTCATCAGCAACTGTGATCTTCACGATGATTTTATGTGGCAGGCCATACTCTCTCTTCATTTTACGGACCAGGAAACCAAGGTTCTAAAAGTTAATGACTTACCCAATGTATACATTTAATGAGCAGCAAAGCAAGGTTCAAACCCAAATCTTCAGGATACCTAAAAGTATGAGTAGCTTCACAAAAAAGTAATTTTTCAGGTAATCAAAAAGTACCACAGTACCTTCAAGTAATCAACATTTTAAGTTTTATTTTGATGCAATTTCAAAATATATAAGTCCCTTCCTTCTAAATTTGTGGGGTTTTGTCTGCCATAGTTGCAACAATTACCCAGCTTACTAAAACTGTGTGAAAACTAAGGATGAAATCTTAGTGTCACGCATTGAATTGTGTCCCTGCAAAAAGATGTTGAAGTCCAACCCTAGTACGTCTGACTGTGACCTTATTTGGAAAGATGGTCTTTGCAGGTGATCAAGATAAGGTGACATCATTAGAGTGGACCCTAATCCCATATGACTGGCGTCCTTATAAAAAGGGAAATTTGGACACGAGACAGACATACACACAGTGAAGGCTGGAGTGACACTGTCACAACCAAGGAGGCCTGAAGCAGGTCCATCCTGTGTTTTCCTTGTGTCTCTGCCGACACCTTGACCTTAGACTTCTGGCCTCCAGCACAGTGAGACAATACATTTCTGTAGCCACCCAGTTTGTGATACTTTGTTACGGGCAGTCCCTGAAAACCAATATACAGAATTCTGGATGAGGGCCTGAGACTTTTTGTTCTGGATTTGCTCACCTCTGGATTCTAAACCGTAACCTTTGTGAGTGCTGTAGTTTTTATACAAGCTGGCTATTACCACACAACACTGACCACGCTGCTGCTCACTGTGAAGTCCTCTGAGGCTGCAAGGGCTGTGAGCAGACTATTAAGTTATTTTTACCAACCTCTAAATTTTAAACAAATTTTGTTCAAACGAAAGATTCTGGGAAAGACATGAGGTAAGAGAAGGCTTCTATGACTAAAGCTACTTCAAAATCTCCAAACAAAACATATATATATATATATATATATATATATACTCATCACCATGTATGCTGTGGCAAATTAATAAGAAAGGGATACTTCAAAATACAGCACAAATCCATAAGCCGAAAGGCCAATCTAGAGACCAAACCACTACTGGTTAGTCCACGGATTGATTACCTGTTCCTTCAGCCTTTCCTGCACCTCCATGTTACAAGAAGCATATAGAATCTGTCCCCTCAAGCAATCAGAAGTAAATTTACCATGGCTACCATGGCGTTATCAGAAAAATTGTCTGTTAAGGCTGATAAATCAGTCGATTATCTGCTTCCTTGACTTTTATTTCCACTTGTATAAATGTTTTCATCCCAACATTACCAATACCTGTTATAAGATGAACGATATATTACCAAACTACTGAAATCACCAGGAAATTCTTAATAGATCAAAAAAGAACTTAACTACAAAAAAAAAGCCCTAATAACATAATAATGCACTCTATAGTCTACGAACAGCACTCTATAGAGAGATAAATGGCTACTTATTGAAATCTTAGCTTATACATAAAATGATACATTTCTTCCCAGGCACATTTGCCAAGCATTGACATCACGTACCTTGTAATGAAACAGATTATGCTCATAATCGTTCTGCCTGCCAAAGGAAAATTTCACACAGTAAGTCCTTTATTTACTAAAAATATAGGTCTATACTGGAAGAAAATGGGCCTTTGGGGATAAGAGATTTACCAATGGAAAGGAGATGGAATTGCTTTTTATTTAGTGCTTAAATACATACAAAACAAAAGCTGCAGAGAAAGCAGCTCCCAACGCCCCCCCCCCCCAACATTTTCACAAAAGGATATTGGTATAATGAATTGGGAGAGAACTTTTTTTTTTTTTAATTAACCACACCAATCCACGACACTGATTACAAGGACAACCCTAACTCAAAGTTAACTTTAAACACTGATTTAGGCCAACAATTTTGACCTTTACTCTGACCAGACTTTGAGCCATGGCTGCTATCAAGTGATCAAATGTATTCTTATCCATTCTCTCCTTTTATTTTCCCTGCCTGCCTTCTGGCACACACACTCAAGAAGTCAATGATGGAGGGCCAAAGACAAGGAAAACAACAAATACTACAACCAACCAACAAACTGGGCAGTTCAAAGGATACCCGGTAGCTAGATGAATATCACCTCAACAACTGGAAGTCTTATGGTTTCACCCACTTCTCTTTGAAGACTCCAAAGCCAATCAGTGCTCCAAAGGGAGCATTCCACAGGCACATTCACTTGGGGTTTCACCAAGAAATCTTCCCTAGGTCTTTTACTCGAAAACTTGGCATTGCTTTTTTTTTTTTTTTTTTAAAGATTTTATTTATTAATTCATGAGAGACACACACAGAGAGAGAGAGGCAGAGACACAGGCAGAGGGAGAAGCAGACTCCATGCAGGGAGCCAGATGCGGAACTCAATCCCGGGACTCCAGGATCACGCCCTGGGCCGAAGGCAGATGCTCAACCTCTGCACCACCCAGGCATCCCCTGGCACTGCTTTCTAACTGTCTATCCCCATAATTGATGCTCCGCAGGAGAAAACATTCATTCCACTTCCCAACAAAGCTCCGATGCCTCCGGAAATGCATCAAGTGGTAAGGATGAAGCTATGTGCTCTAATGACCACTGCTTCAAATGGAGTCTCAACTCAAAGGTAGAGGCTCAAGACAAATCCCTCTGGTGGGAATAGGTAAGGACCCAAAGTGACCAGGAGGGATTCACATCATTCCTACTCTTGTTCCTTTTATTCTGAACCTTTTAGGGTGGTCCATAAAATGCCCTTATTTTGTATTTAAATATGTATACTGCTTCGTTTTCATCTTATAGAACTTAACAACTATAGGCAGCCCTCTGGTTGCAATGTCTCCTGCGTATTTTAAGAACTTGATTAACCAGCCTATCCTCCACCAAAACTTCATGTTTGAAAAGAAGGATGAAAATGTGTTGGGCAATTTAAAGAAGTTCATTGGAGGAATACAAGTTTGAAAAGCTTTTTGATGTGAATATGCTCAACTAATCAGGGTTTGTTTTTAAATCTACATGTTTTCAAGTTACTTAGAGAAGGCCAAATTCTTTTGGTACTTCCACATTAATATCAGAAGTAGTGAATCCAATAAAGCGGGGTCAGCAATCTTTTTCTGTGAACAGAGAGGAAATATTTTAGGCTTTATAGGGCACCTATGGTACCTATCCCATATTCTTTGGTTTTTGTTGTTGCTGTTGCTTTTTTTTTTTCTTTTTAACAATGGTTTAAAAATGTAAGAACCATTCTTAGCTCAAGGGGCTGCCCAAAAACAGGTCAGAGTTTGCTGACCCCCACTCTAAAGAATAGGTACTTTACTTTTTCTTTATAATAAAAGCAGAATGGTGTTTAAAACAATATTGGAAATTTGGATATATGGCGACAAGCTTCATTATCATCTTAATCCAACCACCTCTGTGGGTCACTGAGCACCTTTGTGCCTTGGTTTCTTCACTATAAAATGAGGGGTAAGAACAGATCAGTGATTTACAAACCAGACCGTCAAGCAGCCCCAAGGACTCCAGGGAAGGGCATAGCATTCTGGATCTACCCCTACCTTCCACCTTAGCACATATCTAAGTGGCACGACCTGGCTTTGCTCTTGTCTATGTATTGGAGCGCCCCTTAAAGACAAGGGTTCCACTATTTTTTTTTAAGTTTTGAAAAATACTGTATTAAATGATCTCAAGAATCTTCCTGGTGTTAATCTTCTATGATCCATTATTGGATTATCAATCCTTTTCAAGTCATTTCACTGGGAAGTTATCAAGTATATAGGAAACTATTTAAAATCGTATGTTGAGGTATTTAAAGGAAAAGAAATAAGAATAAGAGAGCTTATTCTAAGGGTGCCTGTACTTATTTAGATTTGTGGAAATTCACCAGATAGCCCTATCAGAGGGTTCCTGAATCCTGCAGATTAGGGCTCTGGGAAAAGCAGAATGGTTTAGCAGTGGAAAGAGATCTGAGTTCAGACTTGGGGACCTGGATTCCCATCTGAATTTGGAACTTACCAGCTATATAACTCATATTTAATTAACAAAAACCAGACAGCCTAATAAATACTAACCTCTTGTAAGAGGTGTTAGGAATATGGAGATGAACCAGACAGATGTGGAACATTCTGCCTCCTAAAACTCGATTCCTTATCTGTAAAGCAGGGTAATAACACCTATTCCCTCTCCCACACCTCATGGGCCTGCAGAGATGGCAAAGCTTTGTAAGCTGCAAAGCACGGACAACGTTAAACCAGCAAACTGCAGCTTCTCTTCCTTTTAAGTACATAAAATAAATGCAACTTCAAGAATTTACCAAATTAATAAAATAAGGCCACAACAGGTTTTGCAGAGAAAAACCATTTCTAGAAGCTGAAGCAACGTGACAAAACAGAAAGGGCATAAGCTTAGACACCAGACACACTCCCACTCTGCTTCCAAACAGACCCACCTGACATCCATTCACAGGCCTATTTTCTCATTTATAGAATAGGGTACTAATACCTATTATCTGACAGGTAAATCAAAATCATGTAAGTAAAACACCTGACACAAAGTTAGCACTTAGTGAATAATCGTGTCCCCTTGCCTTCCCTCCCAGGCACCTAGAAATCTCAGACAGGAGAAGATTATATTTTAAATAGTAGGGCTTACCTCAAAACTGTTGATATTGCTACCCAGCTCTATATCATAATCACCTCAACCAAAGAGGACAGGAAACTTCTGGTTGTTATGACCATGGAATCCAGATGTAGAATATGCCCAGTCATCAGGAAAATCTTACAGTCTTGGCACAGTTTGAGGACAGAGAGAGAGCAACAGCCAATAGCTGAAGGGAGACTCTACAGTTTGGAATGTGCCACAGACTTCTAACCACAAAAGTTCTCTTTGCACTTCGACTGTGGTATCCCCCTGTGGTATAGGCCGTGGCCTCTGCTCTTCTCGGCAAGTCTCCCCCGGAAGCACATGACTTTCTCCAGGCATCTCTAGGCCACATCCATGTGAACGTCTGTGGCCTGGTTCATCACCTCCCACCAGGCCGAGTTGTACAGTTTAGGCAAATCATTTTCTCATTTCTGAGAGAGGATGACAACAGGAGGTGTTCCCCAAAGTCCCTTCTACCTCTAAAACCCTTTGATTATATGACCCACTCTGAACTTCGTTCATTCAACTCATTCATTCATTCAACACTATTTATGGAATACCTCCTATTTCTTTGATTCTGTGACCCATTCTTAATTTCATTCATTCATGCATTTATTCAACAATATTTGACCACCTCCTACATACCAAGTACTGTTACATGCAAGAATGTATAAAAATGAATACAGAAGAGCCCATGACCTTTAAAAGCTCATAGTCAATAATGACATAGAGGAATAAGCAATTAGTGTAGCATGGGAGGTATTATGAGAACAATGGGAGCCAGTGGAGGGGATGCCTAACACTGCCCAGTAGTGGGACAATAGTAGGGGAGAAGAAAAAGCATGAAAATCTTCCCTAAGAACTGAGTGCTAATGTATAGGTAGAAGGTAATGGGGGAAATCTGATGGCTCGAAGACATCCCAAAATTAGAGAAAATGAATCTGCCAAAATAAGGAATACAAACATGGTGATCAGTAAAATAAATAATTCAGTATGAATGAAACAAGGGGTAGATAGCAGGGCAAAAGAAAGGAGTCTCAGATGATGAAGCACCTTCTCTCTCTTTTTTTTAGATTTTATTTATTTATTCATGAGAGACACACAGAGAGAGGCAGAGACACAGGCAGAGGGAGGACTTGAATCCCAGGACCCCAGGATCACGAAAAAACATTTCTAGTGCCAAAGGCAGATGCTCAACCACTGAGCCACCCAGGTGTCCCAAGGAAGCATCTTCTAGACTTTGCTAAGAAGAACAAACTTTATCCTTTGAGGGGATGTCTAAAACATCCTAAATAAATACATGAGTGTTTTAGAAAGTCTACTGTGGTTGCAGTGTGAACACTGGGCTAAATAGAGGCCAGAGTAGGGGGGAGGGAACATGACACTGAGGCAAAAAGAAAAAAGAACCTATAAATCCTTAGAGGAGAAAAGAAGAGTATAAGCTACAGCAGTGGAAGGGCATGGGCATGATGAATTCCAAGATATACTGGCAGTAGAGTCAACAGACCTGGCTAGCAGTTTGATGCGGGAGGAAAGGCAGAGAGCATGGTCTCTAGGATGGCACTCAGGTTTTTGTCTTGAGTGAGGGGGTTAATTCTTGGTGAGCACAGCAGCCCAGAGAGAGCACACAAGAAGCCCAGAAATACTCCCAGATTCCTAGGCCCAAAACCCTTGGCTATCAGTGGTAGGTAGCTATGCACTCTCCATGATGAGGCATGCTGGCCCATGGCACCCAGTAGAGTTCTCCTTCCCTAACAGGGACACCAGGGAGTCACAGGGTAAGCATCAAGCATCTTCATAAACCAATGGTGTTTATATATATATATACATATTGTGTGAGGAAGAAAAATATTAACTGCTAAGTTTATTTAAAACATTCCTTTTATTTCAAAACCAACAGATACACAGCAAAATACATATTTGCATTCCCATTTGCAGACAGAACAAGAGACTTCAGAGAAATCTCATAGAAGCTGAGAACACTTGTGAGCAAAAGATTTCCTGTCTTCAGGACTCTGCCTTTTGGGTTCTTCAGTGCAAATATTCATCAAGTCTTACATTTTAACATTATCAAGGAAAGCTGAAGAAAGACAACTGCCAAGACTTGCAATTCCATTGCTAAGTAGACAGCTTAGATAGTGGTTCTCAAAGTGTGGTCTGCAGACCCCTAGTGGTCTCGGAGACCCTTTTAAGTGTCCTCAAGATCAAAACTGTTTTCATAATAATTCTAAGATGGTATTTGCCCTTTTCACTCTATTGATATTTGCAATGATGATACAAAAGCAATGATGGGTAAAACGCTGGTACTTTAGTTCAAATCAAGGCAGTGACACCAAACCATACCAGTAATCACTGTACTCTTCACAGTGACAAACTCATAGTAAAACAGACACATACACCCCCAAAGTAAGTAACCCTGTCCATATCACTTAAGAATGTCTTTGATGAAGCAACAGTAAAAATTATCCATTTTATTAAAGACTGAGCAAACATCTTTTTAATATGATATGTAATGAAATGTGTCCGTGAAGCACTTCTGCCATTACTGAAGTGTGATGGCTATCTCAAGGAAAAGTAAATCTGTGATTTAGTTGGCAGCTGAACTAGCCACTCTTTTCATGGAACATCACTTTTAATGAAATAACTGATGAACTATGGTCATTCAAATTTGGGTATCTGGCACACTATTTCTTGGAAATGAATGAAGTAAGGCTGATACTTTAAGGAAAAACTAACAGTATTTGTAACCAATGAGAAAATTCAAGCTGGCAGGCAAGATTTAAAATTTTAGAAAACCCCTATCCTACCCTGTGAACTTGACAGTCCCTCAAGACAAAGTGATTTGCATGTGCATGTTAGCCAGATGGAGAAACAAACCATATAACCATGGGGCATGTTGCGTCCGTATATTACCAGAGAGCACAGACAGTGAGTGCTCCACAGCTACAAGCAGAGGTGTGGCCATAGCTCACAAAGATAACAGTCAAGTGAAAAACCAAGGTGCAGAATGCATGCCGTGTGTTACCATTTTTATAAATTCCAAAGATAAGCAAAACCAAATACGGTAAAGCTAGGGGAGCAATAAACAGAAAATAAAATTTAGAATAAGGGAACAATTAGCAGGAGAAGAGCACAGAAGTTCAATAGTATTGAAATGTGTTAGGTTGGACAGTAGGTTTATAGTTGTTTTACCATTACGCTTCATTATCTGTGTATAAATGTTAGATGTGTTGTTTTTTGTGAATAGCACATACTTTATGACCTTCGAAGGAAGGCATTGCATTAGAGCTTTCCTTGCCAAGGAAAACCAAAGAGGTGAGGAAGGAGGTAGAGGCATGGTGCAAACCCTGGCTGAGGGTCTGCAGCCCTGGCCCCAGAGAAGCCCATCGCTGGCAGGTCTCTTCCAGAGACACCTTCAGGGCAGCATCCGTGCCATTCATCTATTTGGGTTTTCAACAGCCCTCCCTATTTAAAAAGCCCTCCCTATTTTTTTTTCTTTCAGGCAATCATCCTCCATCTCTTTTGTTATCACAGTGAAAAAAAAAAAAAAAACTACTACATTTCACAGTTGATTTTGTATTGTATCCAAACTACAAAATTTAGTAATCATAATCTCTTATCATCTGGACCAGCTCCTACTACATTTTTCCTACCTCCCATCCTTCCATCACCAATATAACCCTTCTGATTCAGCTAAGTTTCTTCTCTTAGTGTCTCCCACATACTTTTGGCTTATTTCAACCTCTTTTGGCTAATGCCATTTCTTCTGCTTAGAATGTTCTCTCCTCTCTTCTCAAGATCTAAATCCATCCCTTCCTCGAGGATGTTTGAAGTATTGCTTCTCTCCAAGAATCTTTTAGCCATCACTCTCACTCAGTTTCCTCGAACATTTACACATCTAATTCATAGTACATTGTCTTGCACTTGTTAGCATATTGATTTGTGCTTATCCTCTGTGATTGTTTTGTGTCAACATTTGAAAGAACTGTCATCAGGGACTGCATTCTATACAATTTCTACCAGCCAGGTAAATGCTCATAACTTTTTCTTAATGAATGAGCACTCAGTAGGGACTACAGCTCTCAGGGGATCGTGTCCTCAGTGCGCCAATGTGACACCATGTAGGTTAACATATACCCTTACTGCCTGAAAAGGCTTTCAGTCCAGCCTAATGAGGGATGTTTTCCTCTGCTGTAGGAACAGATCTCCCATTCTGTGACAGAAACCAAGCAAAGCAGCACTTGCTTTATAGAATTCTTTTTCATAATATTCAGTGATTTCAGAGTTCAACATGTCTCCTCCCATCGTGACCCTCTTTGCCTGAAGTCCTTAGAAAATCACCCCAGCCAGGTGTGGTTGAACCAGCTTCTTTGTAAACACAAGATCTTCAGTTTCATTTCTGCACAGTTGTATTTACTCAATAGTCCCTTATCTTAAAAAATCAGTTATTTTCCCTGTAACTTTTACCCTCTTGGTCCTGGTTTCTGTTTTCTGCTCAGCATTTCATAAATCTGTGAAAATACTTTTCAAGCCAAATTTTAATTATTTGTTTCCATCTCTTTCTCTGCCCCCTTGGCTCGAGCCCCTTGCAAGCAGAGACCATGCTCTATTCAACTCCACTGATCCCTAGTCCCTGGTACAGAAGCACTCAGTTGCTGCTGCTTGAATGAACAAATCAACAAATCAATCAATCTATCAACTATCAGTTATCAGACACAAACTACAAATTTAGGAGAAATGACAATTAAGATTAAGTTTACTCCCTTTATCACTTGACAGAACTTTTTATATTTGAATGTAGTTACCAGGCATGACTCTTATCTCTCCTCACTCTCAGCTTCAAATTAAGCATTCCCAATGTCGCAATAATTAATTCCTCCTCTCATCATTTCAAGAGTCTAGCTGCTAGTTGCCTCCCTTCTGGTGCGTAGTTTGCCAATTTCCCCCCTTTAAGTCGGGACACCCAATCCGAAAGTCCACGTACAGATGTGATCTAATCAGTTTACAAGTCCAGTGTTGCCACCCTTGTTCTGAATTCAGTACTTGCATTAACTCAGCCAACTCCGCTGAAATGCATCCATTTTTCGAATGAAGGCTGAATTTTAAATGTTGCTTATTATCTTTCTGCTTGTTACTATGAATGTGGTTATCTCTGAGGATGGAAGTTGGGAAAGGGGGCTTTCACATTTTGGTTTAAACATTTCCACATCGTTTACATTATTTACACTAAGCATGCACTATGTTTGCCATTAAAAGCCAATACAGACTTCTAAAAATAAAAGAATAAAAAAATTTAAAAACCTAAAAATCAAAAGAATAAGCAGAATTCATACCTGTGATTTCTATGGTTCAGTCTCAAGGAGTACACTTAAGTCATAGTTAAAATACTTGTACTTTTTTTTTTGTATACATTTTCTCACCTAACAGCAAGTATTTGAGTAGCCACTGGTGCATAGCACTTCTCTCTAAATATGATCTAGTGGTTTTGCCAACCCAAACCCCACTTCTAGATTGTGACATTTCTCTCTTCCTAGCAATATCAGAAAGCAGCTCACTATAATTTGGTTCCTCTCTTTCTTAAGGGCAGATTAAAATCCAGAATGTTATTATTTGAGGTTTGCTTTCCCCTAGAAGGGAGAAATCATGTAGCACATTTCAGGAACATTTCCTGAAGCAGAGGGTGTCCCACACTTTGTTTCCTTCCAAATACAGCTGTGTTTCATGCTCTGGAGAGGACTGTTGGGTTAACAAGTAGGGCCAAACAAGCACAGATTAGAAGACAACTATAATTCTAGGCCATTACCCGAAAGCAGTGTTCTCCATATGGAGCACGTAATTCAGACCCCAGAAAGTGTCACTGCATGGGACTCTAATTCTCTTACCCTCCGCTGAGTCTAAGGTCAAGATAAATCTTTGAGGAAAAAAAATATTGTGGCACAAGTTCTCATGAATCATAGAGTAGCGTGCTCTGTCCGTACCTAAGGGCTCCTCCTACAGCAGAGGGTCTGTGAAAGGAGCGCAGGTGGCCAAGACATGTCCTTCACGTATGGGGCCCCACGAAGGTTTTCCAGTCCTTCAAGATGCCGCAGGCCTTGGGAGACCAGAAGATGATCCAGCCCTTGATGGTGCTGACACTGGGGACCTCAGGCCAGTATCTTCCTCTCCGTGGCTCAATTTCTACTTCCATCCAAGTGGTGGGAAAAGAAGTCCTTCCTGCCTGCTTACAGGCAGAGGATTTCAGGGAAAATGCTTTGTGAACAATAAAGTATCATGTAAACAGAAGGTGGAGGTAATCCACTATTATCCGTTTTGCAAAATGGTGCTACTAAGCACAGAGAGATTCAAACACTTGCCAAAGTCAAAAAGCTAGTGAGAAACCCTGGTGATCGTGATGGGAGAGGAGGACAGAAAACACTGGAGTCCTGCCCCCTGCCTAGTGCAAGTCCCTCCCTGAGCCTCTGGTTTCAACTTGGAGGAGTCAGAGTCAATGAGCTATTTCTAAGGTTTTAAAAGTCAAACAAATTATCGTCGATAAGCTGCCCAGGCTCAACATAACATGTCTTTATTTTTGGCTGAAGTGGCATCAGCCCAGCGTGGGAGTTCTGGTAAGTTCAGGGGTCCTCAACACTGGCTCGCCATTCAAATCACTCAGGGAGCTTTTTAAGAATGTCTGCACTCAGGATCCATTCTGAGCCATCAAATTTAAATTGCTGGGGGGTGTCTATATTTTTTTAATCTCCCAGGTGATTCTAATATGCAGCCGGGGTTGAGAATCACGGGGCTGGCTAATGGTGATCAGAAACTTACAGGCAATAATAGTTGTCTGACTGATTACACAGCAGTTAGAGCAATCTTTCTGAGATTCTTAGTTGAAATGAATTTGCACCTCACACCTATTAATGTGGCTGGCATTATTAATATGGCCAGCATTTACTGTGTACATATGACATGCCAGACACAAGTCTACGTATCAATATGTACGAACCCAGTTCATATACACCTACAACGTTAGCCCATTGCACAGATGTGAAAACAGGTGGACAACTGCACTAACCTGCCAAGGCCACGGCTAAAATGTGGTGCAGCCAGGACAGGAATCTGGTACCAGGATCTTAATCCCCACCCTATACTGCTTCTTAATACTGCCGTAGAATGTGGTTCACAATACCTTAGCCTCAATGATGAATGAAAAGATCACACAATGTTGGAAAATGCAGAACAGTTTTGAATCCAAATGCCTGCAGGGGCCAGGAGGTAATATCCATGAGGAGGGCGGGCAGGTGTATATGCAGACGGGGACATGGCAGCAGAGTGGTAGGAGCTGTGGCAGACTGATGAGCACATGCCCGGGCAAGGGAGACAGCCGCCACTGACTATAGCAGATTGCTGCCATGTGGGGAGGTGGGCCCCGTGCTGCTGGCTCTTCCAAGTTTTCAAAAGAAGCTAGAAATTTGGATTTTTATGGGAAACCGCCCATTTCCAAATGCTGTCTCAAGTTTTTAAACATACTGTGTAGGGCAAAACACATCAGTACGCCACTAGCTTGTAACCTCTGATATGATCTATTTCACACACACAACACAATACACACACACACCCTTGAATCCTTCATTTAAAATCTATTTAATGTGTTCTCTTGGACTGGTTCTCAGCAATTAGAAGCAGCAGACCTTGCCTTTCCTTCTTTCGTACAAAATTTAAACTATTACCTAAATAACACATGGAAAAACCAATATAAATTTCCCCTGGGTAATTTTAATCAGTGGACTGACTGTTGAATAAATGAATAAATAAACATTTATTAAATACCTATTCTCTCATTTGAATCTCACTATAAATCTGTGGGCATGGATTTATTGTCCTCACTTTACAGTAAAACCCAGTCATAATTCATATGATTATTACACAGTTTAGATATAATTCAGGTCAAATCACAAACACAGAATATACTCCTTTAGTAAAAGTCTAAGTGTGATATTGTTGGTCTATGTTGGCCAAGTATTAGTCAAGCCCTATTTTAACAGCCTTAAAAAAGAATTTTACCGTATCATATTATTACTCATCACTCTAATGAGAGAGATGGGAAAAAAATGTTTAAACACAGAAATCACCAAAATGTCCTGGGTCAGAAATGCCTGTGGTCTCGCAATCTAAGCAAATGGAAACTTATTTCATATACATAGTAAGAGTTAATATTTCTTGAGTTCTATGGAGCAGGCTCTAATTAGGCATGGTTTTATGTGTATGTGTATTATTGTATTTATCAATATCCATACTTATCAACCAAGCCTTACTAGAATCTATGATATAGGAACTATTATCACTAGTGAAAGATGAAGAAAGCAAAGACAGGGAAGTTCAGTAATTTCCCCAAGGTCACACAGCAAGTGAGTGCCAGAGTCTGTACACTTAACCACTATGAAAGCATGTGTGTCTCTGTTTTCACTTAAGTCGTACCATATACAGTAGACACAGTGAAAAGAGGGCAAAATCACGTGATATTTTCTCCCTCTCGTTACAAACAACAAAAGCTTTTTAAAATATACTGCCAGACAACTGAAGATGCCAGCACTATATAACTTCAGAAAAATCTATCACCCTCCACAAGTGCAGTAGCTTGTCTCAAAAGCTCAGATGGGCGAAGTGCTCCTGATCAATTATCCCCCCACCACCACCACCACCTTCTCTGGTCCACTTTGAAGGCCAACTTTTTCAGGGCACTCAAAACAACTCACCCTGGGATCCTCCTCTCTCACTGCTTGCCTTTTTTTCCTCCACACCACACTTCTAATGGGGTCTAACCCCTTGTCTGATCCATGCAGAAATTATGAGAGAGAGAGAGAATAAGAGAGAGAGACAAAGTGAGAGAGAGAGAGAGAGAGAGAGAGAGAGGGATTATTTAAGGGTCTGCTCTTCAGGCTCAAGCTTCAGAGAAGGTCCATACATTTCTTCCTTGCTGATAGAACTTGGCTGAATTCGGACTTTCTTAAAAACAGAAGCAATGAGTATCTAAGTTTTAGTCAATTCAGAACTCTAGAGACAGAACTTTAGGGGTGGAGGTTGTTTTTTAATAAGAAGGGAATGGACGGCTGGAAACAATATCCTTTTTAGGCACACAGAATCTGCTGCATTTAATATAACCCTGGGTCAGTCTGTGAAAAGCAGAGTTGCTAAAGGCCACATGCTGATCTCAGACCGTGGGCGTGTATCACTGTACATTTTACAAAATTAGATACAGTGCAGCCTCTATGTGTGTGTGCCTGTGTGCGTGTGTGTATACACGCAGTGAAGCTGACTTTTATAAAAAAAAAAACCACAAGATGCACCCATGCAGCTAAAGATTAGTATCAAGCCAAAGTCTGATTTTAATTTATGAAACTACCTTGTAACTACAGCAATTCTATCCCAAAGGTGGGTCCTTGGGGAATGATAAGAGTCATCTGAGAGGCCCCTGCTTCAGCACCTAGTCATGCACTATTCTTCGATATCATAAAAATGTAATTTACAGACAGGATAGAAATACAAAACTTGCTCCTGCACAGAAGAGGGAAAGCAGCTAGTAACTTCAGCCCATAGAGTACTCTTGGCTATTTCTAAGGTCTGTACTTTGCACATTAGTTTCCTATAAAATATGACAGAAGACATTTCAGCAACCATGAACCATAAAGTATTTTGTACACTTGGCCCTAGATGGTGTGAATTACTGAGCTACACCTTGCAAAGTAGGGAACAGAAACGAATACATCAGAAACAGGACACAGCATCTTCACTTATAATCTCTATCTCTAAAATGTGATTCTCGAGTACCTTAACTAAGCTAAAATACAGTAGTAATAAAGTCCAGGGGGGAAAACAAAACAAAACAAAAAAACCACCGCATGTCTTACCATAATGAGGCTGGGTCTGGATTTCTTTGCAATAGGAGAAAACTCAGAATCTATTCCTTCCTCACAAAGCCCATGGTCTTGTAAAACCTTATGCTAAGAAGACTTTAACGCCCCCAAACGTCCTCTTTTGTAGGTCATACCATTATTATCTTGTTCTGCGATCGGTCTGATTAAATTATAGAAAATTACTAATACATCATTCAGAATGGAGAGATCCGTTCCCGGCCTGTTGTGTTTGTTTCAATCCTCCTGTCCTAATGTTTCAGCTGATACTTCAAAAAGGATGGAGGAGGGACAAAGGAACTTCACACAAGGAAAGCGAATGGGATACGTGAAACTATCCTGGGGTACACACTGCCCTTCAGCTCTCTCAGGTGGCACTGCTGACCAGTCACCGAAACCAAGGGAGCTTCTTTACACAGTAGCACCGCTTGTCACCCTTAAGTCCAAAGACACCACTTTGCGTGCAAGTGACCAGGGTTAGTTACACTGGGTGAGTTTTTCTCTTTTGTCAAACTGATTGATTTATCCAGACCCTGCCTGAATCCAAACGACTGGGACTACTAAATAAACTGGCTTACCAATCCAGCCAGGCAGCATGCACCGCTAACCCAGTCTTCCCTACAGGACTATCTTGACATTAATAGGACTCCTTGTATTTTAAGCCACCTTTTGACCCCAAAAGAAGCTTGCCTGGTTGCTCCACCAACACAACGCTGTCCCTTGGGTGTTTCCACGGCTTCTCTCCATCTAATTTTATAAGCCTCGCAAGACAGAGATTTTCCACACCTCCCTTGGACCTCTCCTAATAGAGGCCATTCAAAGGCTCTAAAAACTCAAATGCACAGTCAGCCCTCACACTGACCGAAAGCTGTCCAATTTATACTTCTCCAGCATGATTTATTAACACTTTGTGCCAGAGACTTGTCAACTCGCACCAGCTGTGTCATCCCCAGAGCGAGATGGCAGCCCATAGATAAATTAAAAATCAATTTTTTTTATTAGAAACTATTTTGAAGCATTAGGAGAAATGTGATTTTGAACTATCTTCCTTCTTTTAACAGGAAAGTTCAGTGTACCCTACTTACTATATTAGGAATACACGGATTTCTTTTAGGAGAACAGATGAACATTATTGCCCAGAATCAACCTAGCCTGCTATGGGGTATTTCAGAATCGTTAGCTCTGCCTGACAGGAGCAGTGAAATATTTTATTGCCTCAGACTCAAAATGTTTCCCTGTGGTTCCTATCATAGGAGGATGTCCATCGCCACTGAAAAAATTAATAAGAGTAAGTAGGGAAAAGAGTTAAGTCTTCTACCCTTCGTCTTCCAATAGATATATAAAGACAGGGAAAAATATAAATATAAGGGCCCCTGTTGCTTTCTTGTCATTTTTGCTTCCCGCATTTACTAGAAAGCAGGAGACGATTTTTAAAGTTTTGTTAATGAAGAACACAATAACCTGTTCTGGTCTTGACCCACAACTGAGTAAACAATGAAAATACTAGAATAGCAAAACAACTGTTCTATTAACTTTTCCTTTGTGCTCCCCCCTGGGAATAGGCATCAGGCAGATTTCCAATGATAAATATAATAGGATCTGAACTCATACATGTTCATGGGTTAAGTTGCAGCTAATGAGGAAATCTTAAAAGTGCTGATGATGCCAATGGTAAAAGGATTTACAGATGTAGCAAACATAGGGGAAAGCCCTTCCTGACCCTTTCCCTCCTCAGTTAGTGATCCCAAATGTAATGATGTTCATAAAGTGCTGAGCCCCAGGCCTGGTAAACAGACACAGTATCACTTTTCCCCTCTTCTTCTTTCTCAGACTGACAAACATTTTTAAGCCATGCAGTTTGGGATTCTGCTACAGATAAGCACATGGTCTAGTGCAAAGGATCTCTAGGATTTTTTTTTTTTAAGATTTTATTTTATTTACTCATGAGAGATACAGAGCAAGAGAGAGAGGCAGAGACACAGGCAGAGGGAGAAGCAGGCTCCATGCAGGGAGCCTGACGTGGGGACTCCATCCTGGGTCTCTCTCAGATCACGTCGTGGGCTGCAGGCGGAGCTAAACCGCTGGGCCACCGGGGCTGCCCCTTAGGATGTTTTTTTAAACATGGTACTGAACCTTGTTGATGGAAAGAACTTTTAGAAAAGAGCCTTCAACAGCAGCAGAATCATATTTAAGTCTCCAAATGATGACATTGCTGTAGTCCAAGAAATAAAGGCTTTACTTGGAGTAATAATTTTTAAAGCCACTTCTCAAAAATAGTTTAGGTTTAACACCTTTTGTTGGAGGTCACCTCCAAAAGCTAGTGCAAAACTTCTTTTTGATTTGGGGCCAGTGGAATCAGTACACAGCTCTATAGGATGGGCCATTTTCTTTTCCACATATATATGAGGCCCATGTAACACACACACACATACACACTCTCTTACTTCAGAGGCCCAGGAGAAATGACTATGTAGAATTTTAAATCAGAAATCTAACGCCTAGGTTAGTAGTGTCAGGTTAAAGGCTCACCCATCCCCAAAGCTAATTCGGTTCTGAACAATCCCTTGGGTGTCTCATGGAACAGAACGAGCTAGGAAACCTTAGCAGGCCGAAGCCTAGCCTGGGGAATTGCTGGAACTCCGTGCCAGGGGCTGAGGTACACCCCAGACTCCGTATCAGATAATACCAAGTGCTAGTCTGGATTTCCAGGACTGATCTATTCGAGGGTGAACTTCCAGGTTCCTTGATGTCTGCGCTGTAGAGTGGGAGGACTTTGTCCATCCACACTGTGCCTGCCTAGTATTATATTTAATAACAGAAAAATTAGCTCCATACATAAAGTCTATTAGTAGCAATGGTTTATGAGGGGGTGAGGAGGCGAGGGGGGGGGTGGCTATGGGAAAGGAGAAAGCGTTCTGAAGTTTCAATAGATTGTTTTCACAAGTTTCTTTTTTGTAATCTAATTTGTATTCTACTTCTAATTTTAAATGTGTTTATAGCTTCTCTAGATTCTTAAAGCTGTATCAGTAGTGGCTATTAGCCACTTTTGTGTTTACTCAGAAGGGTTCTTTGGTTTCAAAAGCAAGTTTCTCCACCTCATTCCTTCACCAGCCTCCTCCCCCGCCCCCCATACACCTCTCTCCTTTCCTTTAGGGTCAAGTTTAAAACCTAATGCTGTATAACTTCCTAAAACCCAGAGATGACTTCTATCAGGGCAGCCTTAATGCCCAAAGTTACTTTAACTTTATACAAAAAGGTTCTCCACCTTAAGAAAAAAATCCCCCCCCCAAACACATACAAACAAATAAACAGTTTAGCATTAAAACTGGGATTTAAGACTACAATTATTTTCTACATTAAATACTAATTTACACTAATTTTACCAAAGTCAATATTTATTACATCTCCCCACCTCTGCAAGTTTAAGACTCACTCAGCACTTAGGAAGCTTTGGGTTACTATGTCTGAATTGCAAAACACACCATTTGTCCAGAAACTGCTCTTAGTCCAAATGCAAACTGCTTACAAAACATGTGTAAACCATGCTTAGAACAGGCAGCCACATCCACAAAAATCCATTCAATGCAAAGGTAAGTGGAAAAGCTTTGCAAATTAGGCTTCCCTTTAAAAACTGGAGGGACATTTACCGCTTTTCCAAAAGGTAATTGCTTCTTACTTCAGTAAAAGTGGCTTTATGTGACTGGAAGGAGTTGCTTGCTTTCTTTCTTTCTTTCTTTTTTTTTTTTTTTTTTTAAGTGAGCGGATAACAGTGTTCAATTAGAGAACAGGGTGGGAGAGCCCACTCTTAAAATATAACTTAATCACCAGCCACCAGCAAGCAGGAGAGGCCCACCGAGCACACGAGCTAAAATGGAGCCTGAATTTCCTCCCAGGCTGAGGGTAGTCGCACGAGGTCAGGGTCAAGGTCACCAGCAGGGCAGGCTGCAGCTGCCCGAAAGCGCTACACACAACGGGAGGGAAGGCGTTCCATCTCCGTCAGAGCCGAAAACAGATAAATCCCTTCTCCTCTGCTGCTACCCTCCCTCTAACCCCGCCAACATTTTTTTTTTTTTTTAAAGCAGGGGGAGAGGAGAAGAAAGGAGAATGACCAAATAACCTCACCGCCCTGGTTTTCGCACACAAGCTCATCAGCTCCCAAAGTTGCCATCTAAGGGCAAGTTCGCAGAGAACACTGAAGCCCATTTTGTCCGAGCAGGGCAAGCCTCCCCCGACCCCCCCAGGATTCCTGCCTCCTCTCCCTCCCCCGCCACACGCCCCCGAAAAGGGCTGGGGACTGGCCGGCCGGCCATGTGCACGCACACACTCTCCCACCAACTGCTGCGAGTTTTCTGTGAATCGCAGCGCGGAGCCTCCCAACTCGCCCTCCCCGACTCCGCCGCCTTCTCTTCCCTCGCACAAAATTTCCCTACACACGCAGCCGCCTGCGAGAGGTTTTATGTGCATATATATTACATATGTGGTATTATCCTCAGAACCTCTAGCGGGCAGGCGAAGAAAGGACTGCACAGGGGCATTTTTTTTTATTTTATTATTTTTTTTTTTTAAAGGAAGGGGAAAAAAAGCACAACCCAAGCCCTGTGCGTCGACTCCTGCGTACCGGGAAGGGGAAAGAAAGAGGAATGTTTGCGGAGCGGGCTGCCTGCAAGTGCCCTTGCTCGCCACTCCGGCCGCGGCCCGGGTGACACGGAGCCGCGGGGGCGCTCGGCCCGCGCCCCCCCGCGCCCCCCCGCGCCCCCCGCGCCCCCCGCGCGTCCCCCGGGGCAGGCACAGCCGCGGATATTTCGCGAGGGGGAGATCGATCGCGCTGCCTGTCTGCAGCGGAAACGCACAAGCTCGCACACAACCCGAGCCCGAGACACCATAACCTTAACCCTTCCCCCACCCTCCGTGAACTTCAGGTGACCGACCACGTCGGCCCGACACCCGGGCGGGCGGGCGCTCCGGCTCCGCTCCCGCCCCCAGCCCGGGTTTTGCAGGCTCGAGCCGCGAGCAGCGCCAGCGCCAAACCGCCGGGAGAGGGGCGCGGAGCGGGGGGAGAGAGAAGAAATTGACCCTCGGTCTCCCCCGACCCCTCCCTCCGGCGCCTCCGGCGTCCCCTCCTCCCCGTCACCCCGCCCCGCGCCTTCTCCCCTGCCCCCTCCTCCCTGCATTCAAGGAGCCCGGCGGCCCCGGGGGATATTTTTAGTTGCTTCTTTCTCCTTCACTTTTAGCTTTAGCAGCATCTCGGAACACTCAAAGCGGAGAAAGATGGGGGGGGGTGGGTGGGGGGGAGCTGGAGAGGGAGTGGGGGAAAAGTTAAGAGTCTCGCAAAGAAAAGCCGGAGGGAGGGCGGAGAGGGACCGGGGGCGCGGGTGGAGGAGGGGACGGGACCGGGCCGTGCCGGCGGGTGTGTGTCTCCAGTTGGTGTGTGTGGCTGCAGCCGGGGAGGCTTGTGATGCACTTTAGTCGGACTCTGCTCGGGCTCGCCGGGGAGGGGGGTCTGAGAGCCCGAGTCTCGCCTGGCTCCGTCTGCTCCCACTGACCCCGCATTTTATTGCGGCCAGGAGCCCTGCTCCTCCCTCCCCTCGGCTCTGCAGGGACCTCGCGCGCCGCGAGCCGCCCTGCCTCCTGCCTCCTGCCTCCTGCCTCCTGCCTCCTGCCTCCGCCTCGGCTCAGCTCCCGCACCCCACATCCGCCCGCCGCTGCCCGGCCTCGCCCCCCGCCCGGCCGCCCCGCGCCCCCCGCGCCCCCCGCGCCCCGCCGCGCCCCCTCGCCCCGGCGCCGCGGGAGCAGCCGCCCGGCGGCGCGTGTGCACCGGCGTGTTAGTGCGCGGTGCCCCCCACACCCTCCCCGGCCGCTCCCGCCTCGCCCGCCCCCGACTCCCCTCCTCCGCCGCCGCCGCCGCCTCCACCTCCGCCTCCTCCCGCGCCGCCGCCGCCGCCGGCTCGGGGCCCGACCAACCCCGGCGCAACCTTTAGCCGGGGACGGACCTCTCCCTGGGTCCCGCGCCCTCGCCCCGGCACCCCCGAACGCCATGTCACGGCCCCCGGCCTCCGCGCGCCCCGACCCCGCACCCTCGGGCGCTGCGATCCGCAAGCAAAAAAAAAAAAAAAAAAAAAAAAAAAAATTTTTTTTTTTTTTAAGATTCCAACCTCTCCCACCTCCCCCCTCACACACACTCCCCGATTAAAAAAAAAGAAAGAAAGAAAAAGCAAAAAAAAAAAAAAAAAAAAACACCCGGCATCCACACTACTCCCCTCCTCCCAGCTCTTGCCCCCTCCCCCCAGCAACCCGGAGTGAGGAGGGGGAGGGGGAGGGAAAAGAGGGAAAAAAGCCCGATCGCAAGGAAAAAAAGAGGGAGGGTGAGAGAAAGAAAGAAGAAGAGAGAGAGAGAATGGAAAGGGCACGGGGCTGATCATCACCAACATGGCTGCCTCGGCATAGACCTAGACGAGGAGTAACCCGGGCTGTGCCTTTGTCGGCTTCACCTCTGTAACCCTAAACTAATGCAGAAAACAACGGACGAGGCTGCAGACGCGAGAGAGGAGAGGGAGGGCGACAAGATGGCACGAGAGGAGGTGGAGAAGGGATGACTTACGTGAGGGAAGGCGCTTGGGCTGCTCCTGCTTCCTCCTGGGCATTTTCCCCCTTTTCTCACATTCTCCTCCTTGGTTAATGTGAGATCAAATAAACCCCCGTGGGGGCAGAGAGGCAGACACTGGCAGGAGCGGGGAGGTGGTTGGGGGGCGGGCGGGCGGGCAGGGGGAAACCCCTTCTCTCCGGTGTGTGCAATGGGTTGAAGCTTGTTTCCTGGAGCCAGATGAGGGGTTCTCTTCTTTTCTTTCCTTTCTTTTTTTTTTTCTCTTTCTTTCTTTCTTTTTTTTTCTTTTTTTTTGGATCCTTTTTTTTTTTTTTTTTTTGAGATTTTTTTTTTTTTTTTTTTTTGGTCGTGCACCTGGCTTGTCCCCGAGCGTAATATTCTTCAATGGAAACGGATCTAATAGGTGTGAGTGTGCGTGTGTCCTGTGCTCGCGGGTGCGACGGGAGGTATAAATAAATGAGAGCCGGTGCGGCGGTGTCTATGGCCGCGCGGTGTCTCCGAGCCCCTAACACTAATGTCGGGATCAAAGGGCAGCGGCGGCGGCGGCACAGCTCACAGCTCGCTCGCTCGCTCTCTTTCTCGCTCGCTCTCTCCTCTCGCGCTCTCTCTCTCTCTGTCACACACACACACTCACACATACACAGAGGCACAGACTGAGGGAAAGAGCGAGAGCCAGACACACACACACACACACACACACACACGCGCGCGCACACACACGCGCGCGCAGAGCAAAGAGGAAGGTGCCCTAAGGCTCCCAGGGCGGACTCAGCCTGGGCTCTGCAACCGCTCGGTCTGCAAAGAATGGGGGG
Organism: Vulpes vulpes; assembly: GCF_048418805.1. Classification (NCBI taxonomy): domain Eukaryota; kingdom Metazoa; phylum Chordata; class Mammalia; order Carnivora; family Canidae; genus Vulpes; species Vulpes vulpes. Next base: position 82,025,564 of record NC_132789.1, read on the forward strand.
CGCGCGTGCAGGGGGGGGGGGGGGGGGGGACGGACTTCTGCGAATTTATCCCGCTATTCGCCAAATCTAGGTGGGGGGGGGGGGGAGTTTTCCCCACTCTTTAAACAACGATGAGTTCATTACTCTTGCGGATTTTCTTTCTTTCTTTTTTTTTTTTTTTTTTTTTCAAAGAAAAGAGATGTTTCTCTTAACTTTCTTTTGTGTCCTCAAGTGCATTTTGTTCTGCGTGAAGAATTTTTCAGGCTTTTTCACTGTGACAATGGCTCTCTTACCCCATCACCTTTGAGTGTGTGGAGGTTACAGTTTCCCCACACCCTCGTCCAAAAACATTGTAATAAAAAGAATTTTTTTAAAAAATAAAAAATAATAATAATTAAAAAAAAAAAAAAGATAGCATATGGTGATATCGATTCCGAGGTTGATGGAATAAGTGCCCAGTTTTGGAGTGTTTAGGGGAGTTAAAACTGAAACATGCTGCCGAAATGGAAATTACATCCCCTTGGCGACGTGGGGGTGGGGGGTAAGATTCTCTCACCCCCATGGTTGATTAAACTGCTACATGATACTCCTAGAGTGTGCAAAGAGAGATCTTGACTTCTGAATTGTATTTATTTATTTATTTATTTATTTATTTATTTATTTAGCTGCTGTAATGCAGGTATGTGAAGCTTACCCTGAAGCAATTCTAGTTTGCATTAGGAACCCAAATATAGCAGTTTTCATCAACTGATACATACTTTCATTACTTTACAAATCACACATCTTTCTTCAAAGAGACATAAAGGGGAAAAATAGAAAAGGATGGGTCTCACTCTAGCACAAAAGGTACTTGGTGAAAGAGGACTGTTCTCTTTGTAACTTGCAGTCATTTGGATAAAAGTTCACTCAGAGGTTGTTAATGATTTAAACTCCAAAACCTGCTACTATAATTGAAGTAAAAAATGGTCTGAAGAAGAGTTGTTTCATAAAACTCTCTTTGTAAGAGGAAACTTTGAACTTAGCAGAATACATTATATGTCATGAGTCAGATGTAGCTAAAAAATAAAAAGGTGAATTATTTAACTACATCTTCCCTTTTTAGCTTTTTAAAAACTCTGACTCATCATCTTATTATGTTAAATATTTTCTTACCAATTTTAAAATAGACTTTTTCATCAAAGAAAGTGGAGGCATGGTTGAGATAGAGAATGATAAAACGACACTCTCCAAGCTTACATGGATAGCTAATGCCTCTCAGCTTCTAGCGCAATTCTCACAAGCTGAGTGGTATTAACAACAGCCATGTGGACAAATCCCTACATTCCCCTTAAAAATAACAATAAGGCTTTATATTACATATTTTTATTAGAGAAGCTTAAAGAGTGTTGTATCTCTCATAAGATGTTTTTCATTGATAATGAAATATCAGGATGAAACCCACCCTGCCAACTCCCTGAAAGACCCAGCTTCCGCGTGTGATGCTATCCGAAGCAGGTTTTGAAACACCTGCTTGAATTCAATCTAAAACCAAAACAGAGAGCAGTCAAGTTTAAAATGGATCATCATTCTTTTTTTTTTTTAAGACTTTATTTATTTATTCGAGAAACAAATAGAGAGAGAGGCAGAGACACAGGCAGAGGGAGAAGCAGGTTCCATGCAGGGAGCCCAACATGGGACTCGATCCTGGGTCTCTAAGATCACGCCCTGCGCTGAAGGCGGTGCTAAACCGCTGAGCCACCTGGGCTGCTGTGGAGCATTGTTCTTAAACCAATTCTTCCCAGAGTGTTAGCTTAAGTAAACTGGTCATCTAACTTTTGCTGATTTGTAATGTAAAATGGACCTCAACTTACCATGACTTTGACTATTGTCAGTAGCATTGGACTTGAAATTAGTATATGAATGATAATAGGTCAGAACCCATCCATTCCAAGTAGACTCATTGCCTTGGGACTGTGAATGATCTTTAAACTTAAGACAGGGTAAACAAAACGGTCACGACACCCCACCACTGCCTGCTCTGAACCTTTGGCTAGGATTTGAAGGAGGGTTACTCTGCATAGACTCATCACCAGTTTTCTGAATTGCTGTGACTCTTTACAATCCTTAGTACACTATGATCGAAAACACACTCTAGGCCTTTCCTGAAAGTAGACTACATTTCCTGTGACCTTTTAAAGGCATGCAGGCAAACACTGTCAACTTTTAATTATAGAGGTATCCTATCAACAGCCAAAAACATTTTTAATTGAATTTACTCATACCTCTACCACTCTCCAAAAATTATCTGAAGTAGTACACAACAATAGAAAATGGAAATAAGGACAGAACAATTTCTGCTTAAATCTCAGCTTGGTATCTGCCTGCTACAAAGCACTCTTCAAGGACACTGGCATCTCACCCTCAGTGGTGATATGTTCAGAGAACACAAACTAATTTTCATGTTAGACTAACCTACAATATTAGGATGATAAATGACTGGAAGTTCTTGCAATGGATTTCAAAATCAAATGAATAAATGATTTTGGGAATGAGTGCCTTTTGGATGCACATACTCATGAACTTTTAACCTCGATTATTGTTGACCATAGCCATTACACTGGAATATTCTATTTGATTCACCCCCCCCCCCCACAGTCCAAGCTTTTAAAATAATACTTTATCTTAATAATCATAGTAATCTTTCCTACCTCCAACTACATCACCTCTCAAATGTGAGATTAGAATAGATTTTCTCAAAATTATGCATTTTAAGAAGATGTTTCATAAATGCTCCCTCCCACAGGAGTAAATTCTGTCCTAGCCAAAGTATTCCTAAGTGGGTAGACAGAGGGAGCACATCACGCAGAATGGTGTGTGGTCTCCTGAGGGGTCCTTGAGTATTTTCAAAATAATACTATGATATCATTTGCTTTTTTATCTGTGTTCACATTTATACAGATGATGCAGAAGCAATGAGAACAAAATGCTGGCACCTTAGCGGCTTGAATCAAGGCAAAGGCACCAAAATGTATTATAAGTCATTCTCCACCACCAAGCACTTAGAGGGAGAAAAAAAAAAAAGGAAGATTCATTTAAAAGTGTCCTTGATGGAGCAGTAAAATTTACTAATTTTATTAAATTTCGACCCTTGAGTACAAGACTTTTAAACATTCTTTGTGACAAAAGGGTAGGTACATATAAAGTACTTCTGCTGCATACTGACGTACATCAATTGTCTCAAGGAAAATCACTTTTGAGACTGATATGGCTGCATTTTTCACAGAATATTATTTTTACTCAAAAAAATGACTGATAGACAAACTGCAGTTAGGCAAAGTTGGATATTTTGCAAAAAAAAAAAAAATATGAATGAAGTGAGCCTGTGTCTTCAAGGAAAATAATGCATGGTATTTTTTGGCAATGATAATATTTGTACTTATAAGTGAAAATTAGAATTGTCGATAACTTGTATACATCATTGTGAGTATACAGCTTCCTAATACAGGCTTTTCTGATGACATCCATGGTGATATTAATGAATACGACCTTTATATATTGTGTCAACATTTTGGAGGAATGGCATAACTCAGTGAACCAATATTTTCCAAATGACCAGTACATGATGTTACAAATTTATGGTTAGTAAAAGATCCATTCAAAGTACAAGGTAAGGGGTGCCTGGGTGGCTCAGTCAGTTAAGCGTCTGCTCATGTCCTGATCTCAGGGTCCTGAGCCCCACATCCAGCTCTCTGCTCCATGAGGAACCTGCTTCTCTGTCTCCCTCTGCCCCTCCCCCTGCTTGTGCTATCTCTCTCTCTGTCTCAAATAAATAAATAAAATCTTTAAAAAGAAAAAAGTACAAGGTAGGACAATGGATTTTAGTGTAAGATTATATAAAAAGTTCATCAATAACGGTTTCAGATTCCACAATATAAATAATTTTTAAGAAATTGCCTTTCATCAAGTTTTGGTGTCATGTCAAAGAAGAATATCCACATTATCTGGAAAGATTATTAAAATACTCCTCCCTTCCTCCAACTGCATACCTGTACGAAGAAGCTTGTTTATCTCCAAGACCAAGGTTCTTTGCTCTTTAACCAAAGCAACATATCACAACAGATTGAACGCAGAAGCCGTTATGAGAATCTAGCTCTCTTCTACTAAGCCAGACATTATAGAGATTTGCAGAAATCTAGAACAGGACTACTCTTCTCACTGAAATTTTATTTGGAAAAATATAGTTGCTTTTCATAAATATATGTTATATTGGGTTTATTATTGCTATTACATGTGAATTAATTATTTTCTAAATTCTGCAGTTGTAATGCACAATATAGTGAAAGTCAATAGACATTACGCACATAAACAAAACTTCTTTGGAGCTCTTGATCACTTTTAAGAGTATAAGTGAGTCCCTGTTTCAAGGAGTTTGACAGCCACTGCCCTAGAACTTACTAAGATGCAGTAAAAGAACTCTGGGTGTTCCACTAGAGGCCTGGGAATCCAATTGCAAATATGTTTCAACTTCTCATAAAGTAAAACACACTTAGCTTCAGGAGCTGAGAGTTGGTTTTGCTTGCCCCAAGATTGGCTCCTCTAATGAGCTTCCTTATGAGACACAGAGAGGATGTATCAGACAGGGTTTCCCAGAGTAACAGAATCAATAGGAGATATATACATATATACACGTATATATGTATATGTATACACATATATATGTGTATATATGAGAAGATTTATTATAGGAATCAGTTCATATGGTTATGGAGGCCAAGAAGTCCCATGATCTGCTGTTTGCAAGATGGAAAACCAGAAAGGCCAATGGTGCAACGCAGTCGGTGTCCAAAAGGGCTGCGAACCACAGGAGCCTATGTGTGAGCGCAAGAGAGGATGGATGTCCCAGCGCAATCAGAGAGAGCAAATTCGCCCTTCCTCCGACTTTGTTCTATTGGAGCCCTCAGCATTAGTTAATGCCCACCACTGGTGAGGCTGATCTTTACTCAGTCTATTGATTCAAATGGTAAACTCTTGTGGAGAAACCCTCACAGACACACCCAGGAATAATGGTTTACCGGCTCTCTGGCCATCCCTTAGCATGGTCCAGTTGACACATAAAATCAACCATCTCAGAGGAGAAGTAGGGTTCAACAAGTCCTATTGGAATATGTCCATCCATGTGAAGAAGCTGGTTACTCTGAACACAGGGTCCTTTAGGAAAGTGAAACCACCAAGAGTCTCTCTCTCTTTCCCAGGGCCTGAGCTATCTGCCTCAGGATACTCTTTACCCCCAAAGTGCTCCATATTTGACATTTTAAACAATTAGTGCCTGTCCCAAAGCAGAGAAATGGGTCTGGCGTCTCTCCTGGCCTGGACCTCATGTGCTGTAAATCAGTATCTGGTGACGATGACCAGCCATCATTTACAGAGAGACAGACATTTGGTGTAATCTGTACTTGTGTTCTTACGAGGCCAGGGCCCGGCCGGGATCAGCAAGTTTTATCACAATTTGGATAAACCATGCTTTCAAAAGCATATGACCTGACAGAGAACCTGGCACAGGAAACACTTCTGAGCATTTTGGGTGTCTTTCATCCCAATTCACGTACTTGGGATCTTTCACTTAAACATCTTACCAATTGTTTTTCAACTCTGCACCATCTCCGAGTACAAGTCATATTTAGATTAAGTAAATCCCTGCTCCCTGTGATCTGTGTTTCTCTCACCTGGTCCATCCTGTCAGCTTTAATGATTGGGTTGTCCAGTCCTTCCTATTCTTTCCAAACTTGAACCCCAATTGGAACTAAAGCTCTTGTCTCTAAAGCCTTATTTGCCGGGATTCTTAGCATCTCTATCAATTTGGCCGCCCTGGACCCTTTTTTATCTACATGGATGAAAACTCCCCTAAGCAGCTGCTCTCCACCTTCACTTATTTTTCCAACTGATATGTCTGCTTGCTTAATGTACTTCTTTGCTGCCTGACCCAATCACCTTCTGACCTGCCTCAAATCATGCTGCTGTCTCCTTGCAAGTGCCCTCATGCATTGTGGCTTTTCTCTCAGCCCCTCTCTCTGGCTGTGATGAGCTCTGATTTTGTTTCTCTCTACAAGGTCAATCTTTCCCTTTGTCTATGCTGTTCCCCATCCCCTTCACCCACTATAGGGCACCCACTGGGACATCTTGGCAAGGTTGTTAACCCAACCCACAAGTCAAGCAACTTTTGACCACAGCATTGTGTGGCATAATGCCAACAGAACATCAAAAAGCAAAACTATAACAAACACCAAGTATCACAATTTTTGGTAACCAGCAAATAAAATGGGAACAGAAGGTAATCCAAAAGCTTCCTGTGTGTTTCCCTTGTATACTCTTTCCTCTGTGATTCCTATCTCTTCCATCTGTAGTCATGCCAGTCGGCCTCTATCCATTTTTTGCCAGATTTTATGTGGTTTGATATCTCACAGAAGATACGACCAAGTTCCCTTGATCTCCAAATGTGTCTTTTCAGTGTTTGAAGGGTTGGCTATGCCTTTATATCAGATTAAAAGTCCTTTCATATACAACAGCACAAGATAATGCCATGGGAGTTAGCTAATAAGCTCCCTCTCTTCCATCATTTACTCACATATTTTAATATTTTTAATAAGGAGGAAAAATTAGAGCCTCAAATTAAAAGCTCAGAACTTTATGGCCAAGAGGTGCCTAGCAGATCCCATGGTTTAACTCTGGTATTTCAGAGATGAGGAACTGGAGGGACTGACCTGTTGGATGCTGCTGTTAGCTGACTGAGCTCCAACTAGTGACTGTTTGCTATTTCAGAAAACTAGAGCTCAAACATAGAATTATGTGAAAGCATCTTTATGCATCCTAATGGATTTAAACAAACCAAGTTTGCAAACTAGGACTTAGAAGCATTTGATATAACAACATGAAAAATTAGGGAATTTAAATATTGTACGTGGTAAATTCAGCATTGATTTGATATTAACTAGTTTCTGGAAGGTTCTTTTAAATGTGAACAAAGGGTAACTATGAGGGCTAGAAAGAAACTTAAAAATTACCAAAAAAAATTCACATGCCATAGAAATAAACTACATTGATAATATAGACACTATTTTAAAAACAATTTTATTTTTTAAAGTTTTTATTTATTTATTCATGAGACACACACACACACACACACACACACAGAGAGAGAGAGAGAGAGAGAGAGAGAGAGAGGTAGAAACACAGGCAGAAGGAGAAGCAGGTTCCATGCAGGTAGCCTGATGTGGGACTCGATCCGAGGTCTCCAGGATCATGCCCTGGGCCGAAGGCAAGCGCTAAACCGCGGAGCCACCCGGGGGGGGGGTCCCCTATTTTATTTATTTTATTAAAGATTTCATTTATTGGGATCCCTAGGTGGCTCCGCGGTTTAGCGCTTGCCTTTGGCCCAGGGCATAATCCTGGAGTCCCGGGATCAAGTCCCACGTCCGGCTGCTGCATGGAGCCTACTTCTCTCTCTGCCTCTCTCTCTCTCTCTCTCTCTCTCTCTCTCTGTGTGTGTGTGTGTGTGTGTCTCATGAATAAATAAATAAAATCTTTTTAAAAAAAGATTTCATTTATTTATTTGAGGGAGAGAGAAAGAGAGAGAGAGACAGTTGAGTGTGTGTCTTGCCAGCATGAATGGGAGGAGACGCCAAAAGACAAGCAGACTCCCCGCTAAGCAGGAAGTCAGACTCAGAATTGGATCCTAGGACTCTGATATCTTGACCTGAGCGAAGTCAGACACTTAACCCAAATGAGCCATTCAGGTGTAGTGAGAATATAGATACTATTGATTACAAACTGGAAACTCTTAAAAAAGCGGGGGTGGGGTGGGGTGGGGGTGGGCAGGGGGATCCCTGGGTGGCTCAGCGGTTTGGGGCCTGCCTTTGGCCCAGGGTGCGATCCTGGAGTCTCGGGATCGAGTCCCGCGTCGGGCTCCCTGCATGGAGCCTGCTTCTCGCTCTCCCTCTGCCTCTGTCTCTGCCTCTCTCTCTCTCTCTGTCTATTATAAATAAATAAATAAATCTTAAAAAAAAAAAAAAAAGCAGGAGAGAGGAGGTGCTACATCTTCTGAGCAGAAACAATGCAGACATTTGAAAATAAAGTGTCTATACCTTTATGAAAGGAGTGTTTATGAAGCCCAACTTCTGATCCTATTCCAGTGTTAGCCAGCAGTACACAGCCTTGGCCAATTGTCTTACAAAAGTCTTTCTGTAGAGTTCATAGGTACCTTGGAAGAATGTCAATGTATCGGTTCAAATCTATTACTCTTAAAGCAGAAACCATGAGTCACCCAACCCTGCTCCCTGACAGCAGGTCAGTGGGGTCATTTTCACGTTGGAAGGATGGGCACTCTTAACAGCAGCTGCTCTTGAAACCTCATCCTTCTTCCACGTTGTATTCAGGATTACAAACGTGAGGAACGATGGGAAAAATAGAGCTTTGTGAAATGTTCAGGATAAAAAAAAAAATAATACCTACAAACTGCTCAAAATAACAGGAAGGAACAGAATGGATAAACTACAATGTACAAGCTTGTCCCAGGATCTGAGCACAACTGGTTCAGCAAGTGTCCTTTCAGTAAACAGACGCTGGTGAATGGATTAGCAAATTAGTGTGGAGTTACACTCTGATAGAGGTGTGCTCCATGGACATTCTATTTGTAAAAGCCTCCTAGACCAGGACTCCCTTGGCATCTGTCTTGTTCCCAAAGAGCACAGAGCACTGGCTGCCATATAGTTCCTATTGGATGTCCTGAAAAACAGAAAACGGGCATGGCAGGAATTACTTAATTCCCAAAGGTCATGCCTTTAGAAATTTGCACCCCAGGAGGTTCAAGCTCCATTTGTGCCAGGATGTTTGTTGTGTTAGAGAAGGTTAGGTTGCTGACTGGTGGTTTTTTGGGGGTTTTTTTTGTTTTGATTTTTTTTTCTTTTTTTACATATTCCAAATCCTTGGAGAGTTTGCTTCCTTGTAGGGTGTCCATGAGAAGCTTTGTGGTGTCTTTGCATAATGTAAGTGTTTTGTTCAGCAATATTTCTGTCTGAATGTCAACATAGTTACCTATGGAGTGTGGGGGCGGGGGGGCATCCTGTATCAGCAAGGACTCCCGAATTCATTTTCACATTAACTTTTAAAAACATTTCTGCTGCTGGGGAAGCTGAGGCATAGCTCAGGCAAGAAATTGCCCAAAACCATGTTATTAGGCCACTTTCACTTGGAGCTATAGATATTTTAATTCAATGACTAGTTTTCTACTTCAGCCCTAATGATCCTTCTGTATCAATCAGGCAGAAGCCTAAGGAACAGATGGGCCATGGATCATGGCCTAGAGGCCAAGAGGCTCCCAGCTTTTATCTAATAGGGAAGGAGTAAACCCAGATGCCCTGGTTCTCTCCCCAGGAAATGTTGCTTCCAGTTCCCTGAAAGAGTATGAGCTCCCATGGAGATATGAATTGTTACGTTACTAAAGGGAACAAAGTAATTTCTAAAAGTAACCAGAATATAGATAGGTAGAAATGGACAGTAAATTCCCTGTGTACCATTTGTGAGTGGTTCAGTGCTGAGGGTTGGTTCTTCTACCTTTGCTTCTCTCCATTCTCCTCCCTCCTCTGCCCTGTTCTGTGCCCCCAGAAATTGACCTCCAGTGACTGCATCTCCCTGGCTGGCTTGATCTACAGTTGGGTCCAGACAACAGGATGTACTCAAAAGAGGAAAAAGAGTGGGAGGGGAGAAGGATAGAGATATTTCTTCTTCTCACCCTGTTTTGATGCCTTGACTATGATTCTGTCCTCCATAATAAATAGAGCTTCTGAGCACAGCTCAGACTCCATCGGACTTGGGATATACTATTTTCACCCCTGTTCCCTCAGTCCTAGAGATGGTAATGGTCTCCCACAACTAGTCTCTAGATGTCTCATCAGCTCACATTTGGTCCCATAACCTTACCCATACCTCTGTAAGTAGTCCCTTCATTGGAGATTCTTGTTTGACCTATATGATGAGGTAAATTCTGTTCACTCACTGAACCTAGATTGATCAAATTTTTTTCTTTCTTTCTTTCTTTCTTTCTTTCTTTCTTTCTTTCTTTCTTTCTTTCTTTCTCTTTCTTTCTTCTTTCTTCTTTCACTATTTAATAAGTACTACTATGTGCAAAACATTGTGCAAACCACTCTCTGTAGATTTTATATAACTCCAAGGCTTATTTCAAACCCTTCATTGATATTTCCCATAAAACTTAAATAACTTAAAAAAAAAAAAAAACTGAGGGATGACTGGGTGGCTCAGTCGGTTAAGGTCTGCCTTCAGCTCAGGTCATGATCCTGGGATCCTGGGATTGAGCTCCACATCAGGCTCCTTGCTGAATAGTGAGTCTGCTTCTCCCTCTACTCTCCACTTGTGTTCTCTCTTGGTAGCTCTCTTTCTCTCTCAAATAAATAAATAAAGTCTTATTTTATAATTTTATAATTCTTATTTATTTATTTAAACTTTTAAAGTACAGAAATATCCAGGTCAGCTAATAACTCAAAAACAGGACATGAAACTATGTGAGAAGTAATAATAGACCCAGATCAATATGAAGCAAATAATTAATAAATGCTATAGGTTGAATGTTCTTGTCCCTCAAAAATTCGTATGTTGAAACCTTAACCCCCAATATGATGGTGTTTGGGGATGGAGACTTTGGAAGGTAATTAGGTTTACATGGGTCTTGAAGGTAGGCTCCCCATCATGAAATTAGTGCCTTTATAGACCCTGAAGAGCACACTCTCTCTCTTTCTCTCTGAGAAAGGCCTTGTGAGGATACAGGGAGATGGTGGCCATCTAAAAGCCAGGAAGAGGGACATCTGGCTGGCTCAGTCAATAGCACATGTGACTCTTAATCTTGGGGTCATGAGTTTAAGACCTAAATTGGGAATAGAGATTATAAATAAATAAATAAATAAATAAATAAATAAATAAATGCCAGGAAGAGACCCTCACCAGAACTTGACCATGCTGACACCCTGAACTTAGATTTTCAGTCACCAGAACTGTGAGAAAATAAATTTCTATTGTTTAAGCCACCCAGTGGTATTCAGTTATAGCAGCTCCAGCTGACCAATAGAGGAGATGAAAAAATGTAAAAAAAAGAACAAGCAGAATCAGTTGCCTAAAGAAAGGTCTTCATCCCTCCATCTGCCAGGATCTAGGACCATCTCAGTCACATGCTCTGGGCAAATTCAGAGTGATCTAAGGGAAACTGCTAACTGGGCAGAGTTTCTACCAGGTGGAACTCCCTAGCCTCCTCTGTCCTCCCCTCCCCCTGGCAGCATGTTTGGTGCCCACTTGTGTGCTCAGCAGCACTGTCCCTCTCAGCATCCAGACACCACCCATCAAACCCATCCTCTCCCAGCAGATCGGGCTCATCATCTTTCTACATTCAAAATATACCTGTTCCCGTTTTCTCCCATTTCTCAGGGCCTCCTCATGCTTCCATTCTCCAAAAATGAGAGCCAATGGGATAATGACAGCTGTTCATGTTTTCTCTTTTATTGTCCATAATATTAAAACATAGTTACAATTCTTTTAATTTAAAATTTAAGCATTTAAAAACAGTAACAATAATACATTAGCTATTCAGTGCTGATGTCTTCAGCAGTACAAATAGGTTGCTATTAGGATCCCTGGGTGGCTCAGCAGTTTGGTACCCACCTACCTCCCAGGGCATGATCCTGGAGACCCGGGATCGAGCCCCATGTCAGGCTCCCTGCATGGAGCCTGCTTCTTCCTCTGCCTGTGTCTCTGCCTCTCTCTCTCTCTCTCTCTCTGTGTCTCTCATGAGTGAAATGAAATCTTAAGAAAAACAGGTTGCTATCACATTATTTTTTCAAATAGGAATATATATAAAGTAGCCAGAAAGTCTAAGCTATCATAGAATAAACATGGCTGTCTTTCTGGAATGCTCCTTTCACTCAAATATTTGTTGGGGGGAAATTAAGTAATTTAACATTCAAATAATTGTAGACTTTTATTAAGATATGTTTGGACATACCAAGTACCTTGGTTTTTCTCATGGAAAATGAGGATAATGACAACAGATTCCTTACCCTATGAGGTTGGTGTGGGATTTCAATGAATCTGCTGTGTGAAGTCCTGAAGCCCTGATGGCGTGGACCTTGCCTCAAGGACCAAGCTCTGCATAAACTTTTAGTCGAAATGCAAGGTCTCAAAGAAGTTTTGCTGGAAACCTCTTCAAATTCTACCCCCTAGACTCCTATGGGATAAGCACTCATTTTCTTTGGCTACTAGAGGCAAAGTTTGAATATATTACCTCTGCTTTCTGGATTCCCCTATGCTTTATCCCAGAGCAGTGACTTTAATAGCAGGAATTTTAGGCATTGTGGCATTCATTCAGTTATAAATTTCACTTATAAAACATTTATTGAGGTTTTCATGATTTGATTTGTTTTAAACCAACCTATTCTCCCTCCTCCACCCCTATTGTTGTGCCTGAAACAAAATAAATGACCCAGTATTATTTGGCATTCATCTGACATAAATCATAACCCACATTGGATTACTTTCAAGTCTACATTATAGTCTTACGGAAAAGTATAGTTCTGAATGAGCACTACTCTTTCCCTTTTAACACTTCTCTGTGTCCAAAACAAACAGATAGGCAAGTAAAAATTTTTTTGAAATAATAAGAAAGAACAAAGTAAAAAACAAAATTTACTTTATAAACTTGGAATTTCTCTGAATTCACAAAAGAATTTTTAGATCAAAAATGAATAAATAAAACTGAATTTAAAAACATGCAAACAAAACAAAACAAAGCTCATATATATACATTTTGATAATGTTTAACCAAATTAGTTTGGAATTTTGTCCCTGAAAGGACTAAAGTCAGGAGACAAATTTAGTTGTCTTAATGTACTGTGAATATATGAATGCTTTTTTTCCCCTTAAGAATTATTTATTTATTTTAGAGCAAGTGAACACAAGTGGGGGAGGGACAGAGAGACAGGAGGAGGAAAAGAATCTCCAGCAGACTCCCTGCTGAGCAGCAGGGGAGCTGGAGGTGGGGCTCAGGACCCTGAGATCATGACCTGAGCAGAAATCATGAGCCTGACACTTAACCAACTGTGTCACCCAGGTGCTCCTAAATGAATGCTCTTAATTACACACTATTTTAAGTACCTGTGTCACTCTGCTAGTTATTATGTTGGACAACTGCATTCAACTCACCACAAAATATACTCAATACTTAATAATAGCATTGCGTGCATATTACAGCTCATAACATCCTACACCAAGTATGCTTTCAGTGTACAATGTGAAAAAAGAACCACAGTCCCTGCTGTCACAGAACAAATATCACAATGACAAGTCTTGATCCTTTCTGTAAAACATGTTAACACGAGTACCTTAGACTTTATCCTGTTAATTTCTTCAAAAACTAAAAAAATAATTAAACATATGAACACTGGAAAAAATAATAAATGCAGTAATGTCTCATTTCACATCTTTGATCAAAGAGCTTATATCTTTGTTTTGTTTTCAAGAATTTTTTAAATAATAAATTTATTTTTTTTATTGGTGTTCAATTTGCCAACATACAGAATAACACCCAGTGCTCATCCCATCAAGTGCCCCACTCAGTGCCCGTCACCCATTCACCCCCACCCCCCACCCTCCTCCCCTTCCACCACCCCTAGTTCGTTTCCCAGAGTTAGGAGTCTTCATGTTCTGTCTCCCTTTGTGATATTTCCTATCCATTTCTTCTCCCTTCCCTTCTATTCCCCTTCACTATTATTTATATTCCCCAAATGAATGAGACCATATAATGTTTGTCCTTCTCCGATGGACTTATTTCACTCAGCATAATACCCTCCAGTTCCATCCATGTTGAAGCAAATGGTGGGTATTTGTCATTTCTAATGGCTAATATTAGATAATATTCCATTGTATACATAAAACACATTTACCCCAAAGATACAGATGCAATGAAACGCCGGGACACCTGCACCCCGATGTTTCTAGCAACAATGTCCACAATAGCCAAACTGTGGAAGGAGCCTCGGTGTCCTTCGAAAGATGAATGGATAGAGCTTATATCTTATTGAAAGCTCTTTAAGTACAGAAATCACTTAATTCACCATTCATTTGTAATTGAATAGCTTGTCTAGATGGAAACTGGAGCTGGGGTGGAAGTGGACTGCAAGCTGATGAACAGGGCGGTTGGGCACCTTCTGTTTCTCCAAACCAGGGACTACAGGCTCAACGTTGCCATATTTTCCCAACTCCCAAAAGAAGCAGGAAATCTAAATTTATTGAGACATCTCTAAATTTAGGGACATATATACTAAACAAACACATCTTTACATCACATCTATGGATCAACAGTCTGTGATCTCCCCTCTGTCTATACATACCCTCCAATAGGTCCTTGAATTCATTCATTACTCATATATATATATATATATTGAACCAAAAAATAAATGAGGCCCTCAAATACCATTGTGTGTTCCAGATTCATTGACTTTCAATTTAGGAAGTGGGTCAGCATTCCTCGAGGCTAGCTTCTGACTTATCAGTCCTAATAATGGGGCAAACTCTAATCAGACAGGTCTTATTGTGAGATAGCTGTCTTAAAGTCCTTCAAAATCTGGCATTTCCCTTCACATGCATTAGGATGGCCTTTACCAAACACGCAGGAAATAGCAAGTCTTGGTGAGGATGTGGAGAAATTGGAACCCTTGTGCATTCATAGTATGATTATAAAACAGTAGAGCCACTGCGGAAAACAATATGGCAGATCCTCAAATAATTGAATCAAAATTGTCAGATATTTCAGCATTTCCATTTCTGGATATATATCCAAGATAACAGAAAGCAGGGGCTCAGTAGATGTTGAACCATCAGATTCATGGCAGCATTATTCGCAGTGGTCAAAAGTGAAAACAATCCAATCATCCATTGATGATTGAATGGTGGTATAGACACACAATGGAATATTCTTCAGTCTTACAAAGGAAGAAAATTCTGACATGTGCTACAACATGGATGAACCCTAAAGACATTACGTTAATGTGAAATAAGCCAGATACAAAAGGACACTTATTGTACAATTTGACCTATATGAGTGACCTGGACTGGTTGGATTTTAAGAGACATAAAATGGAATGGTGAGTGCTCGGCCTTGTGGGGAGGGGGGAATGGGTAGTTTTCGCTTAATGGGCACAGCATTTTTTTTTACTTTTATTTATTTATTTATGATAGTCACAGAGAGAGAGAGAGAGAGAGAGAGAGGCAGAGACACAGGCAGAGGGAGAAGCAGGCTCCATGCACCGGGACCCCGACATGGGATTCAATCCTGGGTCTCCAAGATCGTGCCCTGGGCCAAAGGCAGGCGCTAAACCGCTGCGCCACCCAGGGATCCCTCAGCACAGCATTTAAATTTCAGAAGATGAAAAGGTTCTGGAGGGATTTGGTGGTGATGGTTGCAAAGACAATGCAAATGAATTCCGTGTCACTGAACTACACACTTGAAATCGGTTAAGATGGTAAATTTTATGTACAAATATTTTACTACTATAAAAAAGATGTGAAAACCTAGCATTTCTGCCCTCTGCTCTTTCTTCTGTTCTCTGAAGCCACACTACCTTGGTCCATTCTTTCTCATGACTATCATACAAAGGTTAGCAGCCAGCCTTCCTCCTGCCTCTTTCTGCTCTTCTCTAGAGTTCTTCCAGTCTGCCTGGGGCCTGTACACAGGCCAGAACACAACACGTGTGCAAACGGGAGAAGGAAGCTTGCCTCCCCTGCTCTACATGCAGACTTTAAGGAGGCTGCCTCCAATTGCATGGCACGGGAGTGTTAGGTTTTATCTTGTTTTCTTTGGGCCCTCAGAGCCTGTGTCTCCAGCATCACTCATCCTGCTCACTTATTTGCAACTGATAGGTAGCCTCCGGGGAGAGAGGCAGGGAAAAGGAGACCTTCAAGATCGTTACAACCTGATCAGATGTCTTCAAAATTGATCTATTAGAAATACTTTAATTTCTTTCCAAACTCTGGAACTGCAGCATGAGTGGATTTGCATTTCCACTGAAAATTAATCTGTAGTTGCAAAAGGCCCTGAAGGGAGTTTTCTGGTTCATCCATGGACTTTTCTGCCTGGAAGATATGTCCATCGGAAATCAGGTGAGGCTCAAAGAAGAGAGGCACTGACAAGCTAACAACAAAACATTTTTTCCCCTCTGTGTTTTGCCACCATCTTTTCTGGCACTTTTACTTCTAAAAGATAAATGTAGTCTTAAAAGCTTAAAAGTTAAGTTTTCAAGAAGGGCTCCTCCTACCTTTAGGTATCCACACAACCAATTGTCCTTCTTCTTGTAAAGCCTTCCCTAACTCCCCAATACAGGGCCCCTTTTATATTATTTCTCATTTGGTATTTGCCCATACAGGAGAATATAATAAAAAGTGACTTCCTAAAGAGACTAGGAAAAAATCCATGAGCCCTCTGACCTCACAGGCTTTAAGGCATCCCAAATGATTTCCTCCTAAGAAGAGAGGTGGGAAAAAAGGCTTCCTTGCTCAAATGGCTAGCTTTGCAAAGGACCTTGAAAGATCTGGGGGGTGTTGGGAGTTCCTAGCCTGCCGCTTCAGGCTCCGGTTCCACCAGGTCATGTTCAATATGAGTAGACACACTAACGAAGGGAGATGACCTCAATCATCTCAACAGGATGTAGGACAGCAAAGGGGTGCTGCAACCAGTGGCCCAGGCCTTCACTATTAAGTGCTTTAAATATCACTGGTATTAATAAATGAGCAGCTATGAGCAGTGCCATAAACTTTAGGAGTTCAAACACGGTGTGACAAATCCTTCTAGAAACATTGATGGTAGCTTAGGGATTCCTGATTGTGCTGGATATGGACACAAGTTAAGTGAGCCACCGAGAAAGATCATTTGTCTCTAAGCCAAAGTTCATCCATGGACAGAAATGTTATTTCTTACTAATGTTCACTACAATAACTTTATGCGATTTGATGGTATTTGAATATTGCCAAGGACTTGTTCTCAGTTATTGTACCCCACCATGGAGCAGGTAAAAGTCAGAAAGAAAACACCAAGCTTAGATGCAGCAGAAGCTGATTTCAGGATTCAAGTGGCATTGGTACCCCATATGAAGGAGGCCACTCGTTTATATTGCTGTAAAGTTAAAAAGTCAATAGAAGTCCCTTACTTGAAAGGGTCAGAAATGTTGGATGTTCTGATTGCAGACTTCCACAAGGTGTCAAAGATTCTGAGCAGTGGGGCTTTCTCTTTGCCCCTGCCCTTTCCCTTTTAGCTACCCACTCCCCAACTCCCAAATCCAAGCCAGGACTGAGGTGCTCTGTGGCATATCAGCTCTCTGCCATCCCTATGAAGCACCCCCACCCCAACATCCTACCTCTCCGAACTTACTTCCTGCCCGGGGCTGCACTGTGACTTCTGTGGGCCTGTTCTACCACTGAAAGAAAATAATAAATTTTATTTTATTACTGCACTGGTATAAAGATGAGTATATTGATGTTATATATTAAAATATTTCCTTCCATCTGAAAGTTCTTTTGTTTCCTTCTGATTTTAAAAGAAATGAAAACATTTCATGGTCCCCTAAAGTTTATTAAGCCTGGTGAAGCACTTGGCCTTGACAAGACCTTTGCATTGCTGTGTTCTCTATCACTTTTTACAATTTCTGATCCTAGTACACACCACCTTGTTCCATGATCATGCATGGTTGCTGGGGCTTCATACCCCTCAGACCTTATTTTACCTTATTTTAGTAAGAATACTTAACATGAGATTTACTCTCTTTAATTTTTAAGTGTACAATATTATTAACTTTTTAATTTTAAGTGCACAGTATTATTAACTATAGGTATAATGTTATACAACTGATCTCTAGAACTCATTCATCTTGCTTAACTGAAGTGGGTTGATGAGCAACTCGTTTCTATTCCACTCTTTAATTCTATGAATTTGCCTACTTTAAATATCTCACGTGAATGGCATTATGCAGTACTTGTCCTTCTGTAACTGGCTTTTTTCACTCAGCATAATAACTTCAAGGTTCATTCATGTTGTCACATATTGTAGAATTTCCTTTTTTTTAAAGACTGAATTTCATTCTGTGTATATATCACATTTTCTTTATCCACCCATCTGTTGATGGACATTAGGTTGTTTCCAGATCTTGGCTGTCGTGAATAATATTACAATGCACATGGGAGTGCAGCTATCTTTTCAAGATCCTGATTTCAATTCTTTTGGATAAACACCCAGAAGTGGGATTGCTGGATAATACAGTAGTTGCATTTTTAATTTTTTGAGGAACCTCCATATTGTTTTCCATAGAGGCTGTGCCACTTTACATTTCCACTGATGGTATGCAAAGGTTTCAATTTCTTCACATCCTCACCCACACTTGTTATTATTATTATTACTATTATTATTTATTTATTATTATTATTATTATTATTTGGTTTGGTTTTATAATGCCCATCCCAACAGATGTAAGATGACATCCCATTGTAGTTTTTTTTAAAAAAGATTTTATTTATTTATTCATGAGAGACACACACAGAGAGAGAGAGAGAGAGAGAGAGAGAGGCAGAGACATAGGCAGAGGGAGAAGTAGGCTCCCTGCAGGAAGCCCGATGTGGGACTCGATCCCAGGACCCTGGGATCACACCCTGGGCTGAAGGTAGACGCTCAACCGCTGAGCCACCCAGGAGTCCCCCATTGTAGTTTTGATTTGCATTTCCCTCATGTTTAGTGATATTGAGAATCTTTACATATGTCTGTTGGCCATTTCTATGTTTCCTTTGAAGAAATATCTATTTAAGGTTTTAGCCTATTTTTAAACTGAGTTATTAGGTTTTTTGCTATTGAGCTGTAGAAGTTCTTTATATATTTTGACTATTAGCCTATTATCAGACAGAGAGTTGGCAAATATTTTCTCCCATTCCACTGGTCATTTTTTTATTCTGTTGCTTGTTTTCTTTGCTGTGCCCCTGATGACTTCTACAAGCACATATTGAGTATTCAATAAATGGTTCCTGAATTGAAAGTGAATGAAGAGAAAGATACAGAAGATTCTGCAAAAGTATAAAGAGCTTATGTTTCAACATTGGACTGCTTGGAATTAATGAGGATGGTTTCAACAAAATGCAGAGCCCTTGCCAGGGGACATTTGTCGGATAGTGCAAGAGAATCATTTTAGTGTGCAAAAAAGAAAGCTTATTAGCATCATAGGCATCTAGCAACAGGTCTCTGGAATGATGTTTGGTGTAGTGGGTCTGACTTTTTGGGCTGCAGAATTCTATTTTCAGGAAAAAAGAGACGTAACGACTCTTTGAAAAGTCCAGAGATAGGCTTGCTTCAGGCCTTCCTGGAGTCCCGCTCTAACAGTGTCATTGGGCTGGGTTGCTTTCTCTCCTCAGCTCCTTCCTCCTAATGGTGTGGCTTTCATCTGAGCTCCTTCTTCTAACAAAATGGAGGCACAGGTCTAAGCAGTTTGTCCTCTCAAATCCAGCATGAGCAGAAAGAGGGTCTCTTTCCCAGAAGTATCTGTTAGGTCTCATTGTGTTTCATTGGCTCTGATTTGGCCATTTATGTGTTTTTGGCCAAGTCACAGCACCTCCGTAGAGTGTGATGGTGCACTCACCTTCTTAGACCTGGGTCATCTTGTAGAGTGACTTGTGGTACTTGGGAGGATGATGGGGATGCTCCTGAGCTACAAAGGGACAAGAGTGAGATTAGGGGAAGAGTCCCCTAATCACAGTTATAAGAAATAGGGTATATGGACACTGAGTGGCCAAAAAACAAATGTCCACTGCTCTTGGCTCCAGAAAGAAAGTGTAATGGATTGGTTTGGCATTAAAGGCCTGGACTTAATCTAAGAGGTTGCAGGGAAGTATGCTAAGTATTGGATTCCCCAGGGACAATGAGAAAAGATCATTAGCAAATGTGGAAGAAAATTAGATTTCCTTCCTCACAATTCTTGTGTCCTGTGATGTAAGCAATTCCTATGATTTAAGACATGAAGAGGGAGAGGTTCATTTTGTTGAAACATTACAAAAAAACAAAAAACAAAACAGAATTTTGTTTTAACCCAGCTTCAGCTTCAGCTTGAGCCCTGGCTGTGGGTATGGGTGGGGAGTGAATTACCTTTCTTCATGAAAGGGACAGAGTCTGTCCTCTGGGGATCCTGCTTTATAGGAGGAGTAGGTGATTTTTCTACAACTGCTTCTGACTGGACTATCTTAATAAGTCATTTCTGTGCCTAAGAGAAGTGGATAAATGCCAGATGACTTTCTGCCTGGGCTTAAGTGTTAGACGAGAGAGCTTGGTAGATGTCTTATTTTATTATGTTTTCAGAGGAGAGACAGATTCTTCCCAGCTCCCCTGGTAGCCACTGTCCTCCTACAGGAGCAAACCTGCCTTCCTCTCGTCTAGATCAGAGAAGAGAGAATGTTTGTGTCCCTGAAGTTTTCTGGAAATCCATCGAATCATAGGCCACACCGAATTAAGAGGTCTGCTCACCTCTCTGTGTACTCTAAGTCAGAATGCCACTTAAGACCAGATCAAACAGATGAATGCTCCCATGTTTTTTTCCTCAATACTATGAGTGGCTATTCTGTTGAGTAACAAATTCCACTGAGCCATTATCAGAGTATTTTGCCTCTTTAGAAAAAAAAAAAAAGATAAACATAAAATAAATAAGAACATTTCAATCAATTCACATTGCAAATACCCTCTTTCATGGCCATCCTTTTTTCCCTAATAATAAAAAAAGATGTCCTTTCTATTCTAAACTTAAAATGTCATTGTAAAAACAACAAAACTTAGAATTTGATAAGTATAGGGGGCACCTGGTTGGCTCAGTTGGTTAAGACTCTGACTCTTGATCTCAGCTGAGGTGTTGATCTCAGGGTTGTGCATTTAAGCCCCACACTGGGATCCATGTTGGGGTTGGAGCCTACTTTAAAAAAGAGTTTGGTAAGTATGTTCTTTTTGGGAGGGGGGTGCCAGGTGAGGAGCTGTGTTTTCTGATGATTTATCCCACAAGATAAGAGAGCAGCATATTTATAAAATACTTGGTAATCCTTTGGCTCAAGTTATATAACCAAGTAAGCAACCAACCAAACCTTTGAAATGATGCTACATTAGTTACATTAGCTCTGTTTTATTTTGGCCAATTAAAATGTCACAGAATGCCTTATTCCTCTGCTTTCTTCCTTCACTTAAAAGAGAGAGTATGCATCTTTAATTAACTAACTTTTTGTTCTAAATACTGATATCCTCTTCCTTGGGAGGAAAAGTGTTTAGAATTTTAGACACGGTCTTACAGTCCATATATCAGACAGTCTTACAATCTGATATCATGACGTGAGCTCCTGCTATTAAGCTCTGCGACAAACCTTCCCTGAGACAAACCTTCCTTGTCGTTCACATTCTTTCCTGTCCTCCACCTTTACCCCTGCCTTCGGCATCAAACTAAAGGAAACTAAGGAGGCAAAGTAATGGCTCCAAACCCAGAAGCAACAGGATGTAAAATCTTGACAATTTTACAATGTGCCACCAGCCAGCATCCACTCTTCCCTTCTTCCTTGAATGAATGAATGCTAGTGTGAGTGATCTTCCATCCTACCTGCTGATGTTATCCCTCTAATAAATACTGCTTTACACGGCTCTCCCAGCAAACCTCTGTTCTCACATCCATTAGCCGGATTTCAGTACTGCCTTTTATCCAA
The DNA here is from genome assembly GCF_048418805.1 of Vulpes vulpes. NCBI lineage: Eukaryota > Metazoa > Chordata > Mammalia > Carnivora > Canidae > Vulpes > Vulpes vulpes. The sequence goes on from NC_132789.1 coordinate 82,047,329, forward strand.
CTGCATCTGTCTATCATGTGCCTTTTGCCACAGGGAGTCCCTTTACCTCTTTTACATTTTTAATTTGGTCCCCTATTTCATTAGTTTAACTGAAATCAGGATTTCTGCCATGATGCAATTCTCTTATCAGCTTTCTCCACCAGAAGCCACTCTTCTTGCTTATGGGCTGAGAAGAAGGGATCCCCTCCCTGAACTCTGCTACTTGCAGGCCACAACCCCACTCCCTTCTCTTCTGAAGTTTAAGTTATGCCAGCCTCTTCCATTCTTTCCACCATAATTTTCATCTTAGAGAAAACTTCTATCTCCCTCAGTGGTTTCAGATCTGTGTCCCATATATGGCCAATACCCATTGGTATTCTGCTATTCATGTTAATAATACAGCAATCCTTCAGTTTTTTTGACCCCTTAAGCTCTGAAAACAGCAATCTCCACCTTTACTGAACCTCTGGTATGACCTCATGTTAACCTTGGACTCTGTTTGCATTTAGGACTGATCTTTTCTAAGCCTTCATGGTAGCTAGCCTCGAAAATGGCTCCTCCATGTACACTTGGGCTGCCCTGCACACCAGGATGTACAATTTATTTGTCTTCCCCTGGAATCTGGGCTGGGAGTAACTTATTTTGGTAAATAGGGCGTAGCAGTAGTGACATCTGTGACCTTTGAACCCAGCTTTAAGACAACTAGAAGCTTCTACTTCTTCTCTTAGAAATTAGCTAGAAGTCTGATTGCTCTGAAATGACGATGCTGTGAGGAAGCTCAGGCTAGCCATATGAGAGCCCATATCAAGAGAGAGAGGTCTAGCCTGCTCCTAGCTATTCCAGCCATCCCACCTGAGGCTCTAGACACATCAGTGAGGAAGGTATCTTGGACATTCCCCAACCCAAATTAGGAAGTATGGGAAACAATACGTTATTATGGCTTAAAGCCACTAAACATGGACAACCCAAACCACCTGGGGTTATGAAGTTTCTCTTTAGCCACAGTATTATAGCTTCCCGGTCACCCACAGTTTCATCACAACTGAACATCTCAAACGACAGTCTTTAGAAGGCTCTTTAGAGGTTACAGTCCATCAGCCTGCTACCATATGCAACCTGGATCCCTCAAATACGTTCATATTTTAGATATCACCTCTCTATACAAAATACCCTTCCTTAAACTCTGTGACATTGTTGTGGTTCCAACTTATCTCTCCTTTTCCCTCATCTATACATTTCTTTTCTTTTTTCTTTTTAAGATTTTATTTATTTATTCATGAAAGACCCAGAGAGAGAGAGAGAGGTAGAGACACAGGCAGAGGGAGAAGCAGGCTCCCCGTGGGGAGCCCGAGGGGGTCTCAATCCCGGGACTCCAGGATCACGCCCTGGGCCCAAGGCAGGTGCCAAAGCGCTGAGCCACCCAAGTGTCCCTCATCTATACATTTCTTGAAAGAGTTGTCTGTTTTTCCCGACAGTATTTCCTCATTACCTACCCCATTTTTGTTTGAATCATTCAACAATAGTTATTGCACCTACCACATACACTGTTTCAGGGTTGCAACAATGAATAAAATAGATAGTATCTCTGCCCAGTCGTTATGAAGATGACATTCCGAGAAGGGAGTCACAAGGAGACAGATGATAATAACAATGAAAAAAATCAAATTTGTAATGTCAGGTGGTAATTCACGCTTTGGGAAAAAAGTGGAGTAAGAGCCCGGAGGTAACGGGGCCACCACCCTGAGTTCTGATCTTTGTTTCCTCAGTTCAGTGTGAGAATTGTGTCTTACTTAGGTTTCCCTCCCTGAGCAAGAATCCAGTAAATGCCTCCAGGCAGAAAGCCTGGACTTTATTGGGCTTACTTCTCTTAGCGATGACAACTGCCAGTTGTTAAATGACTGATGTCAAATCGTATGTTTTGTCCAGTTTTCTAGTTGTTTATGGTGGGAGAACTAGTCTGGTATGGGTTACTTCTTCATTGAAAGAGGGAATCTTCTGGCTTGCATTTTAGAGGATGGTTCTGGCTGCTGTTCTCAGTTTCTGCTAATTTCTGCCCTTCTAATTTGCTTTCACATCAGTTCTAGGCACCAAATCCAGTGGGCTTTTCATAGGCTTCATCCTTCTGGATATTTCCACAGCACTTGATTCTATTGGTTGCCCTCTCCTCCCTGAAATTCTCTCCTCCTTTGGCTGTTATAATACTCAGGGTTTTGTTTTGTTTTATCACACTTCACTTTGTGTGCTCATTTGAATATATACCATCTTCCCCACTTGACTGCAAGCCACGGAAAGCAGAGACATGGATCGTACATCTTTACGTACTGATGCCTAGTGTAGTGCTCTTGACTTCAGCAGGGGCTCAGTAAGTGTTTACTGAGTGAATTTGAAACACAGTAATAAAAGATGCATATAAGAAGCACCCTGGGAGGGGCATGGAACTGATCAGAAATTTCTCTGCATGATCAACAGTCTCAATTTGCCAGGGGTGTTGAACTTTCCTTGCTAAAACCGGGAACATCTTGGGCAAACAACATGATGGGTCACCATAGAGTTTTCCAGCCTTGTTCAAGTCATGGCATGTGGAAAACGGTCATATTTGTAAAGTGTCCTGGAGTGATGGGTGAGACCAGCCTTGGCAGGAGCTGGCCTGGGGGCTGTCAACCCGTCAGCCCCACAGGGACCTTGGGAGGGCTATAGGCATTTACCAAGGGAGCTAGCTGTCTTCCAGCTATGCTGGGAAAATGTGTCTGCACTCACCAGCTGGAGAGAAGAGCAATCGCAAGAAGGAGGTGGCCCAGCTGGCACACTGGGTCTGAAACTGGAAGGCTCGAGTTTGAGTCCTCTCTCTGCCACTCATCACTTGTGTGAGTGTTGGTGAGTCAGCTCACCTCTCAGGGAGCTAAAAGTAGGAAAACAATAATTCCTATTTCCTAGACCAATTGCAAGGATTCAAAGGAAATTATGTAGCAAGAGCATTTTGTATACTAAAAATACTACAAGAATGTTTTATCTGATTGTTGCTTCTTACATTATATGCATGTTGAGAGAGAAAGGAGCTGGTTGAAAGGATAGAGCCACAGAGGAACTCTTCAGGACAAAGGTGGAGGGTTGAGGCTGGAACATGAGAAAGGGCACTGTCTTTCCTGAGATAGGAGGGGAGAAAGAAAGGCACCGTGAAGAGATGAAAACATACTGAGTTGGGGAGGTTAAATCTAACCACTTTGAACTTCTCAGGAAAGTTAAAAATAGTGTTGTCTGCTCAAACTTAGGTGACATTGGAGCTGAAGGCCCCTGAAGAAGATTTGGACTAACTTGCTTTTATTAACACGTGTGGTAGTGGGTGGCAGGGGGAAGGGACTGGAGCTGTTTGTGGGAGAAATGAATAGGGAGACCCCACAGGTATTCACGTGAGGCTGAGAAGGGAGCAGAATCTGGGAGGAAAAGCCACAGCTCAATATGATCATCTTACTTTCTCTTCCTTCTTTCATTTCCCCATCTTTGTCATGTCTCCTTTTTTCCCCTCAACTGACCACGATATAGCCAGTTTAAAGTCATTAGTTCTTATTACTTGTATTTATTGAGTTCAGTATTACTTTAAAAGCTTGGAAGCTGAATGCTTTGTCTTCCTTTCTCTCCCTCAAAAAAATTAATAGTGAGAGTGTTTTCATTTCCATGTGTCCAATAATGATTTTTGTAAGTGCATCTTTTATTATTCTTTTGGGGGAAAAAAGTCTCTCCACCCCAAGACTATTTCTATAGTGCTTAAAATATGTGGCATTAATGGCTCTTCTTCAATATCCATTTACTACATAGTGTGTAATTTTCAACTCGTATTTCCTGTGCAACTTTCTTTCTGGAGAAGCAAGATCTCTCTTCTGACCCTCTTTCCCTTGATTCTAAGGGCATACAATGGTTAGATTCTCCCAAAGGTCATCTGCCTTGCAACCTGTCCTAGAGCCAGTGCTATCATATGAAGAGGAGGATTTAGGTTCCACAGCTGGTGAACCCTATACCCCAGCTCTTACTATACTTTAGGTAGTTGTGATTATTCTAATAAATAATGGATTTCCTTAAATTATTGCCTTTGTCCTAATGCTATAATTTAATTTGTCCTGATCTTGGTGACTATGCCCTCATTATTTATTTATTATGAATACCCTCACACAAGCACAGTTTTCCACATGCTTTCTGGAACAATCACAGCCACATCTCTATCTTTGGCTTACAACAAGTGAAGGATTAACCCCCTGCCATTTCTCTGTTTATTGAAGTCTGAGCCAAGAGATCATTTCTAAAGTTGAATTTACTTATTAGGCCTTGCTGTTTGAAGTTAATTTATGATATGCCCAACTAACTTGTTATCTCCTTACCAGTCCACAATGGTTTAATTTTTCATAGTGGCAAGGGAATATTATATAAGTATATAATGGTTTTAGACCTTCAAATGCTGTCTTTTATCTTCTTTCTTATGGCTTTAAATATCAACCATCAAGTCAATAAGTCACTTATTTGGCATTATTGTTCAATATACAAAATATCTTCATCCATCCGGGCATTTCTAGTGGCTATAAATTACATTGAGATACTAGGCTATGTGTTGAATTCCATATTTACACAGAAAACAGTCCAAGATATTAATTATATGGAGTTTTGAAATACCCAAACTCAGATGTTTGGATAAAACTTTTCAGTTATAATCCATAATTCTCTATCAGTAGGAATCTCATTTGGTATCAACATGAATGACTATCAAAAAGTTAAGCTAAACTTTTTTCATTGCAGTATATTCAGTCTATCATAATGCAGCCAGTTTTAAAATTTTCCCCTAAGAATTTGAAGATTCATAAATAAACTTATAACAACCTTGCCACTTCTCCCCATCATTATTTGTTTCAGTCTTCCAACCTCTAAGTGACTCTCCCACTTTTGTGAAGTAATTGGAATTCCTATTTGTTATCTTCCTTTCTGTCCCAATTCCTTGCATCTGCCTGGTTTATAATAATGTCCGTGTTAGAATCCATTAAACACCATACCTTAAAGCTTCCTAATCTCTTGTAGGTCAATGACCTTGATCTCTATTTCCTCAGATCTTTACCAAGATCACATTGTAGAGTTTGTTATCAAGAATCACCCCATCTTTGAAACTCCTCTGTTCTCTTTTTAGACTACAAACTCCCATCCTTTCATCTTTGATTCTCTTATTCCACATCTTGCAGGACTCCTTCCTCAGTTTTATTCACTGTTGTCACTTCTTGTATTTCTTAATATGTACTGAAAAAAGATACTATCAAGTGTAAAATACATCCTTATTTTATATACCACTAGGGAAAATAATGATGCCAATTAAACAATAGCACAATGATTTCCTATCACTTAGAATTTTTATTTTATATTTATTGAAAGAGCTCAAGGTATAATTTTTATTATGTATCACTCTTGTATATATATATATAAAATAATTTGAATATAAGTGTCTGAATTTCTTAAATTACTTTTCAAAACAGAGTCCTTGATATACATGGTTTTCCACACAAAGTTGTCTTCTGTGCTACCCATAGCACTGGTGATGTAGCATTTTTTAAGAGAGAACACCACTATTGTCTCTGTATTTTCTGCCAAGATAATGACACCCATTATGCAAGTTTTGATATTGACACTTTATTGATCTGACCAGAAAGTCTCAATGGAAGGTTTCTGACAAATTATAAGGGTTCATATTTCTTCCTCAGATGGTCTTTAAGTGATTTTTTTACTGAAATGTCAAGAGGATATTGTTCAGTCACGACACCTGAAATAACAATCATATCACCCTACTTTCTAGCAAGTTCCTGTTTAACATACAAGTCCATAAAATGTATCAGAAGCTAATATACTGGGCTGGTGGTATGGAGTTCATGGAGGGCTATTCCAGGTGACACTTAGTGGCTGCCTCTTCTTTCTTTTCCTCTGCTTTGAGGAACCTTTGGACCAGGAGAAATCCTCTTCCCTTCAACTTTCTTTGAAAGGATATCTTGTCTGTGAATTCCTTTCTCTTAAAGGCCAACCCTATGCTTAAGCAATGTACCCAACTCAATTAAAACGACACAACATTAATAGCCCTGATCACATTTGCACATACAGAGACTGAAACAACTATGTTGTGACTGCAGCCTAACCAATAGCAATTGAAAGACAGCTCCTCATTTAGAAAGGTTAAAATGTATATCTAAAGACTTCTGCTTCCAGGGACATGGAGTATATTAGACATAATTTTTCCTATTTCTCCTGCTTAGTAAGGCTAAAAATCCTGGACACTATAAAACAAACACAGCTGACCTACCCTATGAGAATGGGGAATTTCTCCAAACAGAAAAACAATAGTGAAAGAAGGAAGCTTGAAACATCGGGAGGTAAGAAAGAGCTTTGTAAGCAAGAATATGGGTAAGTATGGCTTACCCAAGTAAGGAAAGCCAAGTAGGCTTTCCTTCTTTTCTTGAATTTTCTAAATTATGTTTGGCAATTGAAGCAAGAATTTATAACACTCTCTGATGTAATTCTAAATGTATTTAGAGGAAATTTTAAGACAATTATATTATAAACAGGCGTGGGAGAAGAGATTTAAAGGGGGCTTAAGGTTTTTATACTTCACTTGAACTGGTACAATGATGATGCCAATGATGACTGTCATAACTTATGTATATATAGTGTAGTACCTTGCGCAACCACTGAAAAGTATGCAAAATGATACACTCTGGATACTATAGATAAATCAAAGTGGCATTCTAAAAACATGTTTAAGTAATCCACAGTAAGGATAAAAAATAAATAAATAAATAAAAGAGAATAAACAAACAGCAAAAAATAAAATGGCAGAGGTCAGGCCTAACATATCAATAACCATTTTAATGAATGTGGTCTAAATATACCAATTAAAAAACAGCAGATGGCAGAGTGGATTAAAAAACATGACCCTATTATATACTGTCAATAAGAAACTTACTTCAAATATAATGACATAGGCAAGTAGAAGGATTTTATATTTATTATCTATCATCTATCTATCTATCTATCTATCTATCTATCTATCTATCTATCTCTATTAAATATATGTGTATATAATGTAAACATTAGTCAAAGGAAAGCATAAGTGGCTATATGTATATTAAATAAAGTGGACTTTAACACAAAGAAAATTTCCAAAAACAGAGAAGGACATAATGTAAGGATAAAAGAGTCAAAAGAGTCAATCCACTTAGAAGACATAGCAATTTTAAATGCATATGCACCAAACAACAGAGTTGCAAAATATGTGAAGTAAAAATTGATAGTACTAAAAGGGAAAATAGACAGATCCTCAATTGTAGCTGAAGACTTTAACACCTCTCCCTTAACAGTTGATAGAACAACTAGACGAAAATCAACAAGGGTTTGGCAAAGCTCGACATCACAACCAATAAGCTCTAATAAAAACTTAAGAACACTCCCCTCAATAGCAGTAGAACACACGTTATTTTTGTATGTCCACAGAATAGATAGCAAGGCAGACCATGTTTTGGGGTTCAAAACAAACCTCAACAAATTTTTGAAAATTTAAATCATATAGTGTGAGTGTTCAACCACAATGGAATCAAATTACAAATCAATAGCAGAATAACAAAAAATCTTCAAATACTTGGAAACTAAACAATCTGCTATTAAATAATCTATGGGTCAAGGAGGAGATCTTAAGGGAAATTTTAAAAATATGTTTAGCTGATTTAAAATGGAACATATTAAAATTTGGGGGACATAGCTAGCACATACTGAGATGGAAAGGTATAGCACTAAATGAACACTTTATAAAGAAGAAAAGTTTCAAATAAAAAATCCAAGCTTCTACTTCAAGAACCTAGAAAACAAGCAAAAGTAACCTAAAGCAAGTAGAAGGAAGGAAATAATAGATTGAAATGAAATCGAAAACAGAAAAGCAGTAGAGCAAAATCAAACAAGCAAACAGTTGGTCTTAAAAAAAATCCATAAAAGTAACAAATGTCCAACAAAATTGACAATGAAAAGAAAGAGAAATGACAGAAATCACCAAGGTATGATTGAAATGGGGTATCATTACAGATCCTGCAGACATCAAAAGGAGAATAAGGGAATGCTACAAACAACTCCACATATATAAATTTGATAACTTAGGTGAAATATACCATTTCTACAAAGAAGCACAAACTACTACAACTTATCCAACATGAAAAAGATAATTTGAAAAGCTCTATAATTATTAAGAAAATGTAACTAATAATTCTAAAACTCCCAAAAAAGAAATTAATACTTATTTTACACAGTCTTCTCCATAAAATAGAAGAGAAGGGAACACTACTGAATTTATGAAGCTAATATTATCCTGATACCAAAACCAGGCAAAAATAACACAAAAATACAAATACAAATACCTCTTACGAATGCAAATGCAAAAACCCTTAACAAAACATTAGCAAATAGAATTTAGTGATACATAAGAAAAATTATACAACATGACTAAGTGTGGTTTATTCTAGATGTGTGAGGTTGATTCAGTATTTGAAGATAAATCAGTGTAATCACCACATTACAAGGTTAAAGAAGAAAAGTTACATGATAATATCCATTGCCCCACATAACAGCTTTAGGAACAAATTGTTCAGGAAAGGCAAGGAAGAGAAAAGAGAATGGAAAAGAGGGGAAAGGAAGAACATTTGACAAAATTCCGCACCTGCTTATGATAAAAACTAAAAAAAAAAAAAAAAAAAAAAAAAAAAAAAAAAAAAAAAAAGGAATAGAGGGAAACTTTCTCAACTTAATAGGAAACATCTACAAGAAAAACCCTAAACTCATCTAAAACAAAAATAACTAACATTATATTTAATAGTGAAAGACTGAATGCTTCTCCCTTAAGTCAGAAATAAGCCAAAAATGTCTCTTTCACTCTTATTTAACATAGGGCTGGGACTTCTAGCCAGTGCAGTAAGGGAAGAAAATGAAATAAAAGGCATAGTGATCAGGAAGGAAGAAATAAAACTAGCCAACTGACAAATGACGTGATTGTCTACACAGAAAAATCCCAAGAGTATACCAAAAAGCCTCCTAGAATAAGTGATTTTAGATTCAAGGTACAAGAATAAGTGAATTAGGATACAACATAAAGGTACAAAAATCAATTATATATCTATATACTAGCAATGAATATATCGACACTAAAATTAAAATACAATATAAAATTGTTTAAAAAATAAATACTTAGGCATAAATCTAACAAACACAAACAAACCTATATGACAATAGGCACACAATGTTGATGACAGAGGAGAAAACCCTAAATAATAGAGGGATAGGCTGTGTTTATGGATTGAAAGACTTACATATAAAAAGATGTAAATATCCTCCAAACTGACATACAGATTTAACTCTGTTTCTTTCAAAATCTCCACAAGATTTTTTTGTAGGTTAAGGTAAGATTATTAAAAATATTTATATGGAAAGACAAAGTAGAATAGCTAAAACAATTTTGAAAAAAAAGAATAAAGTCAGAGGAATTAGTCAACTCAGTTTTAAGAATTTGTACATAGCTGCAATAATAAAGACTGTAGTATTGGTGTAGGGATAGACATGTAAATGAATGGGACAGAACAGAGATCCCAGAAATAGATCCACAAAAATATGCTCAAATGATTTTTGACAAAAGTGCAAAAGCAATGCAGAGGAGAAACGATAGCTTTTACAATAAATGGTTCTAAAGCAACCAGGCATTGATAGGTAAAAAACTGAATCTCAAACCTGATTTCACATCTGACATAAAAATTAACTAAAAATGGATCACAAGCTTAAATGTAAAATATAAATCAACAAAACTTTTAGAAAGAAACATAGAATAAAATCTTCAAGGTTTAGTGCTTCTCAAAGACTTGACACCAAAAGCTTGATCCTAGCAGTACAATTGCTAGGTCCTATCACAGTGCATGTAGTATTTTCAGAAACCACCAAACTGTTGACATTTTCATCAACAGCATATGAGTGATTCTGTTTATCTGAATCCTCAGTTGCATTGGATGTTGTCATCACTCTTTATACTAGCCATTCTGATAGGTTTGGAATGGTATCGCAATGTGATCCCTAACAATTAAAGATGTTGAACATATTTTCATGTACTTTTTGCCATCTATATATCTTCCTTAATGAAATATCTCTTTATATCTTTTGCTTGTGTTCAATTGGATAGTTTGGTTTTTACTGTTGAGTTTTGAGAGCTCTTTATATATTCTAGATATTAGTCCTTTGTTGGAGATATTGTTTGCAAATATTTTCTCCCACTCTGTAGCTTGTCTTTTCATCCTTTATTTTTTTCTTTTAAAATTTTTTTTTCTTTTCATCCTTTAATGGATTTTGTAGCACGAAAGTTTTCATTTTGATGAAGTCCAATTTATCAGTTTTTTGCTCTTATGGATCAAGCTTTTGGTGTTGCTCATTCGTAGCCACACCCAGTTGCCTCCTGTTCCCATCCCCTCCTTAATTCCTGGCAACTACCAATCTGTTCTCCATTTCTATAATTTCATCAATTAAAGAATATTATATAAATGGAATCGTACAGTATGTAACTCTGGAATCAGCCTTTTCCATTCCATAATCCATCTGAGATTTGTCCAGGTTATTGTATGTATCAACATTTTATTCCTTTTTATTCTGTGGCACAGAATAACTTCCATGATATGGATATACCATCCACCCAGTTAAGGACATCTGGGTTGGTTCCAGTTTGGGTCTATTACCTTAAAAGCTGCTCTAAATACTAATGTAGAATTTTTGTGTGTGAATGTGTTTGTCTCTCCTGTGGGGAGCCTGCTTCTCCCTCTGCCTATGTCTCTGCCTCTCTCTGTGTGTCTCTCATGAATAAATAAATAAAATCTTTAAAAAAAACTACATATGCATCTACAATTAACTAAAAATTTTCAATTAAAAAATACATCTTACATCTGATACAATACGGTAGCTTGCTCAAGGTCACAGAAAACAAGTAGCAGAGTGTGTTGGATCCCAGCCTTATCCTGTATGCCATAGTGCTTCTCAATGTATCTATTTAACATTTGTCTCTTCATCTCTCTTCCCTTCCTCTCTGTTCCTTTCTTTTCCATTCCCTTTTCTCTTCCTTGCCTTTCCTGACAATTTGGTCCTAAAGCTGTCAGGTGGGGCAAAACAAGGTTGGTGTCTGAACCTAAGGTGGGGAAGGAATGGGGGAAGTATCTGTTGTGTTCCAGAATTGGCTATCGGGACCAGAGCAGGGTGAGGAGGGCACCTGCAGGGGGGCAGTCCTGTAAGAAGTGTCAGGGGCTGAGTGGCCTGGGGAGGGCATCTGTGCCAGGGAGGGAACAACAGGAGAGCTGCAGTGTGATTATATGTGCTGGGTTGATCAAAAGTAACCAGAAAGCCAGATTTTTCACGGTTGGAAATCAAATATAGAGGTATGGAAAAAGAAAAAAATTAGGACAAACCATATGAATTCATTGTTTTCAATACATGTAGATAGATTTATAAACGAATTCCTGTGTGTGTGTGTGTGTGTGTGTGTGTGTGTGTGTGTGTAGAGATGTGGATTCACAAATACTTCCCTAGCTCTATCCTTCGATAGGGCCTGGAACAGTGACACTGCAATACTATGAGCACGGCCAGCTCCCTGAACGCAGCTTCTAAATATTCTTCTCCACTAAAGGAAACAAGGCTCCTTAGAGAAATGACTGATTTCAAGGCTGGTAGGAAAAGTACAAGATGAGTCTGGAAAATCTTTATGCCAGAGAGCAAGGAAGTGTTCAGAGAATGATAAGAACATGTCAAAAGGACACAGAAACCAGCCCAAAGGGGATCCCAGTGGCCAAATCTCGAACAGTTTAAGCACGTAAATAAATAATGATGGTAATGGATTATAACCAATTGAATAAAGAAATCACGAATCCACTCTGATATAAACTAATGAATGGATAAATTGCAAGTTTGATGAGCAATAGCAAATTTACTTGTTAAGTACAGATGCAAAAGAGTAACGTTAAAGTGAAGAAAACTGGCAAATACCACTTCAATCAAGCAATCAAAGCAAATATCATCAGTAACGGGATAAATTGAAATCGTGCACCACCTGATAAGATGCAATAAGAAAGTAGCATCATTTCATTGATTTTCCTGCCAAAGATGCATAACCTGAATCTAAGCATGAGGAAACACCAGACAAACCCAAACTGAGGGACATTTAACACAAGCAAAGACGGGGGCCCTGTTCTAGACAGAAGGGGATGAAGGCAACCTGGCAACTGAACGTGGCCTGTGATTCTGAACGCAATTCTTTTGCTGAGAAAGACTGATGAGATATTTGGCAAAACTGGATTGAGGTTTGAGGATTTGATGGTAGTGATGTATCAAGCAAATTTCCTAACTTTGTGCTTCTCTTCCCATTGTCTGGGAGAATTCTCTGGTTTGTAGGAAATACACACTAAATTAGTAGGTAATGGGGGATCAGGTCAGTGACTTACTTAGACACAGTAGGGCTTTAGGGTATAAAGGTTTGTTGTTTTTTTTTTTTTCCTTTTTACTCTATTTCCAGCTTTTCTTTAAGTTTGGAATGTTCCAAAATTCAAAAGAACACAAAGAGAAAGAAAAAAAATACTTCCAGCTGGTTAAAACCACAGGTATTTACAATTTAGTATATCTCAAACAGAAATGATCACTCTTCCAACTGCTCCTTTTGTGATTCTCAATTCTGATTTTTTTTTTAACCTAAGCACTTACTAAAGCCAGAAACCATGGATTCATTCTTAATGTCTCCCCTCTCTCACTCCTATATCTAAGCTTTATCTATTCTGCCTCAGAAATAGCTCCCAATTTTAACCCATCTTCACCCTCTCATTGCCACCACCTTGGCCTCTTTCTTGTGTCACCAACCAGCCTTCCTGCATCTGGCCTGTTTCCTCAACAGGCCTGCTGGCAACTATCTTACTAAAAGTGAATCTTCAGGTCATCCCTCTACTTAGAATGAGTGTCCAGCTCGCCAGGGTGTTCAGGACAGTCTAGTGTTAGTAGAATAGTTTCTCAAGCCCTCCTCAATCCTAACCCACCCCTAGTCATCATACCTCCTGCCCCTCCTGAAAAACCACAGCCAGCTGCCCCGACTTCTCAACCCTTTCACTTAAATTAACATTTCTGTGACTGTTGTCACCACTGCCTAAAACATCTTTAAAGTAGGGGACATAGGGGTACCTCGGTGGTTCAGTGGTTGAGTGTCTGCCTTTGGCTCAGGTCATGATCCCAGGGTCCTGGGATCGAGTCCCACATCAGGCTCCCTACTGGGAGCCTACTTTTCCCTCTGTTTATGTCTCTGCCTCTCTCTCTGTGTCTCTCATGAATAAATAAAAATATAAAAAAAAAATAAAATAGGGGACATAAATTAGAAGACCCACATGCTAAATCTGACCTCCAGAATATTTTTTGTCCAATCGAGAGGTTTCTAGAGGGCAAAATGTGTATCTTTCAGGTGGAGCCTTCTCTGCAGCTCATCATGAAGCCCTCTATATTCCACAACGTCACACATTCATTTGAGTTGGATCTTTCAACACCCATCTCTCTTGAAGCCTTTCGTGACTTTTCCCTCATCAAGGCTCTATTCATAACTCTAACATAGCACCTATCACATTATCTGGAGGTCTCTGCAGCAGATTGCTCCACTCTGTGAGCTCTCAGCAGGAACTGTGGCACCAACGTAAATTCTATGGGGGAAATACAGACAAGCATTGCAAAGCACTAGTTAGGGGTTCAGAATAGATTCACTCCTTACTTGAAATGTTTCTGAGTTTAAACAGTATAATCTGGAACACTCATTTCCATATGATCCCAGGTCATATATCTTTTAGAGTAAAGTCCCAAGGGGAAAATCACTTTGAAAGTTTCTTTCATCTTCTTTGGGAAAGTGGTGATCCTAAATGTTTGGTCTTGACTATGTATTTTGTTTAATTATGCTTTTTGGCGGGCTGTGAAATAGAATGTGGGCTTTTTCTAACTTTGGTGCTGGCTGATTCCATTTGTTTCAGGTCTGCAGGCCTTTGGACAGAGAGCAAACAAATGAAGAAGCACCATCACTGTATAAGACTATCCCAATCCATCAGGGCAGCAAACATATTTCCATTACAATAATTTTTTGGTTATGTGAGTAAACATCAAACTTTAGCTTAGAAATGAGTGAAAAGATTTGCATGATTCTGCCAATACTGTATGCATGCTTTTTTTTTTTTGTAATTTAAAAAGATTGTAATTATGTTTTTTCACCACGCATCTTTAGAGGATTTGACAAATTAAGAAGCCCAAAAAGCAGGCGAACAGAAATGAAGAAACAACGACAGTGCTCACCAGGTGGATTCCCTGGGTGCCTTCACAGTTGTTTGTTCCCATCAGAAATTAGAACTTATAAAAGCCAGTTACCACAGAGATGGCAAACAGATGCCAGACACATGTGGTTCCCTTTAAGAATGATCTTCTGCGGGGTGTTTCTGACAGTCCTCTCTGTCCAAATCCTGGATCCCTTAGATTAAAGCAGGCTTCTTGACTCCTTAATGTAGTGGGAGAGGGGGAGCTGGGCTAGAAGAGGAAGGGTGTCTGAGGAAGTGGCACTCAGGGCGTTAATCAGAACCCTTGTCTATCTACCTGGAAAGCAACATGTTTCTAAGTCAAACTCTGGTGATAGTCAAAGTTAGCCAAGTTTATGTCTTCATTTTACTATTTTCTATTGGATATAGTTGGTAGAAGTAGGAAGTGTCAGTTTCTCTTTGTCGAAAAAAAGGATTTAAAAAAATTTATTATATAATTAGGAATAATGATGGTATGATGGTCATACATAAATATGTTTAAGGTGGGAAAATCTGTGGAGACCTTTTTGTGAGAAGTGGGTTTATCAGCTCGAAAATGTTGAGTTCAAATAAAATAAAAAGCCTTGTTTTCCCATTTGATTCTTTCTTTTTTAAAATTTAAATTCAATTTGCCAATATATAGTATAACACCCAGTGTCCATCCCATCAAATGCATTTGATTCTTTAAAATTACCTGGGCTCTCTCTCTCTCTCTCTCTCAAATAAATAAAAAAGACTTTTAAAATGAAGGATGGGGGCACCTGGGTTGCACAGCAAGTTGGGCTTCCAACTCTTGGTTTTGGCTCAAGTCATGATCTCAGGGTGGTGAGATTGAGTCTGTAGCAGAGTCTGTTTAAGGTTCTCTCTCCCTCTCCCTCTCCCCCTCCCTACGGAGCTCTCTCTTTATCTTCTTCTCTTTCTCTCAAATATATAAATAAATCTTTAAAATTACCTGGAGATATATATGGCATATATATATGCCTAGATGTGATATCTATATTTGTCTATGTCTATCTATATCACACACACTATATATATAGTGAGATATATATATATCAACTCTAGATATCTTTGCCTAGAAGCTAAGCAGGGAGGTAAATAGCACACAGCTGACCAACCTGGCTTACTTCCTTCATGTTCTAAAAGCTTAGTTTCTGAGATGCTGTCATAAGCAAGATGCACCACCAGTCCAGTGACTTTTCAAGGGGGAAAACTCTCATTATATTTAATATACATACTGATTGTATGATAAGTCCCCATATTAGAAATTTTGTCAAGTGTCACTGAGAAGGGAGAAGTGTATCTTAAAATTGGGGTAGAAAGATGCAAACTTGGAGAGACTTTGTTCTGTCCAAATTGGTCGACCTAAAAAAAAAAAGGCATTTATTTTAAAGACATAGAAAGATCTTAGACGTGAAGCAAAAATGGGAAGGCTTCACAAGACCAGGTGGTCACCAGGCACCAGGGTCTCCAGTGCTGGCGTTGTCTTTTGTCCGCAAGTCCCCTGCTTCATCTAACAGCAGATCTTCCCATTTTCCCCTCAACTTCTGCTTCTCCATAGTCTCAATTTTGACTTTCCAGGGATCCAGATTTGAACTCAGGTTGGCTACCACCCATTGCTCAGAGACTTGAAGTGTTCCAATTACAAACTTCAGTAGGAGAAATCTGATTGGCTCAGCTGGGGCCAGGTATTTCCTCTTTGTCCAATCAGATTTGTCCATAGAGTTTTAGGTCCCTCTAAATAAAACAGGGACACAGGGACTCACTTCATCAGGGTATGCATGGAGCTATGATATCTGAATAGAGAACAGGAGATAATGATTGGCATTGGATGAAAATCATGGAAGTGTAGGGAATTTTTCAGATCTCTAGATTCTGGAGTTAAAAGAAAGGTGGTCATAGAAACCTTGGCTTATATGTGAAGATTACCAAAATAGTTGTGTTTACTGATCACCTAACTTATTCCTATTGTTTTAAGTTGTGAGGGTCTGTCCTCTAGGCTATAAACTCCATACTCTACCATCTAAAATGTTAGGGATTTAAAGCTACAGAACATTGGGTTTATGCAATATACAATTTGTGTGACACCCTTTTTACTTAAGGTTTTAATTTCATGCAACACATACAGTGAAACAGAGATTTTCTTACATTGCTTGTGGGAGTGCCAAGTATCAGAATCCTTTTAGAAGGCAATTTGGCAATGTGTATCAAGACCCTTAAATGTGTCCCTAACTTCATTTTAAATTTGGTTTGGGGCTTATTTGAGCTGGTTACATAGTTGGTGCTCAGTGAAAGCTTGTTGAGAGATTAGTTTACATTTAATTTGCTTTTTACGTCATGTCCTTTCATGCTTTTCTGTTTAACTTGCTTTACTGTGTATGGCATATCAAGCTTATGTTTGAATGAATAGAACAACATTTGTGGAAGTAGCTTAAAATGTATGCCTGAGGTTTGTACAATGGAATATAGATTGCATGAGAGTGGAGCTTTGTGTCCAAGTTGGCCTGTGAATACAGGTTTATAATGTGAGCTTTAGGACGTGATGACTGAGGGTAAACGTGGGTAAAGGGCACTGATGAGAGGTTGAGGTTTTATTATGTCCACTCTTGAGTGAAATTTCACCATCCCAGAATTTTCTTGGTCTGGCTCAACTCAGTTTCATTGGCAGCCAGAACTCATCACCTAACCCAATGTGCAAGAGGCCCATCTCTCTCCTTCCATACTGGCTCATTGTCAGCAGTTGGTGAGAAGGCTGTGTAGTGTGACATATCCTTAAAGCTATAGGCTTGAGAGCTCCTCCCCTTTTCCCATTCATACTCCCACGTATTTTACGGTATCTACCTAAACCAAGCTATGCCTACGGACTTTATTTACATAGTATCACCCTTCCAAGAGTGAAATCACAGGCTGATCTTTCCAAGGGCCAATACAGCAGGAGATTTTTTTCCCCTCTGTTTTTGTTGAGATATAATAAACATATAACATATGTATACATTGTGAAATGATCATCATGATAAATTTAGTTGACATTTATCACTTCACATAATGACAAATCAGTTTTCTTGTGATGAGAACTTTTGAGATTTACTCTTTTAGTAACTTTCAAATATACAATACAGTATTGTTAATGACAGTCACCATGCTGTACATCATATCCCCAGAACTTATTTATCTTATAACTGGAAGTTTTTACCTTTTGACTACCTTCCCCCATTTTGCCCCCCACCCCCTGCATCTGGCAACCACCAATCTGTCAGCAGAAGTTCTTCCCACCTGGTTCTGGGTGTCATTTTACAGAATTGCACAAAGGCCGTCCCTGATCCTGGAGAAATTTGTCCTAACACATTCTGGTTGCACACCTCAAAGTATAGACTACTCCTTGTTTACTTCAGGACTGTTTTTTTTTTTTTTTAAGATTTTATTTATTTCTTCATAAGAGACACAGAGAGGCAGAGACATAGGTAGAGGGAGAAGCAGACTCCCCTCAGAGATACCGATGCAGGACTCTGTCGCAGGACCCTGGGATCACAACCTGAGCCAAAGGACTTTTGTTTCCAAGATAGCAATGGGGATTAGTGAATGCCAGATTCTGCTTCCTCATTGTAGACAAGCTCAAAGAGACTGCCATCTTTACCTGTCAGATGCCAAGTCTCACTTGAAATCCCCATACTTCAAGAGTGTGCAGACACATACATATGCCTGGTAATAGCATTTTTTGTTTGACGTGTTGAATTTAGATATTTTTAATGCCAAGTGGAAATTCATCGCTGAGTAGAAGAAGTCAGCATTTGACTGTGAAATTATTTAAATAACTTAGAAATTCAGTATTAATGGAACTCAGAGTTTTTATTAGGTTTCTGAGATTCCAATGAAATTGTTAACAACATCTGTCATGAGAAGTGCCAGCTGCTTCTGGCAGGTTTGCATGATCTATACTAAAGAATGTTTTACTAAAGGCTGCTACAGATTTCATATATGTACTTCTTTCTTACCAAGATTCCCAGAACGTTATGTTACTGAAAAGCAGGTGAGATTAAGTTTTGAGGGTACAGGAGAATTTGTGAGGAGTGAGGAAAAGCAGACTATGATTTTGCCTCTATGGGCTTTGAAATAAATGTTTTAAGCAGTCCCCTGCCAAAAATCAGGGTAAAGGGGAGTTGTCATAGATCAATTTATTTTCACTATTTAAACTGTAATTCTAACTAACTTCCCAGGATTTCCTGCTACAATTTGTATTTTCTTTTATTAAAAGATTTTTATTTTTAAGTTATCTCTAAACCCAACATGGGTTCTTGAACTCACAAACCCAAGATCAAAAGTCATATGTTCCACTGACTGAGCCAGCTAGGTGCCTCTAAAATTTGTATTTTCTAATAATTGATGATGGAGTGACAGGATGAGTCTTCCAGTATCCAGTTCGTTCTAGACCTTAGTGTGCAAAGGCCCTTTCTCCCAAGGCTAAGGGGAATTGTAGGCTTATCTCCCCGTTCCAGACTCTTTAGGGTTCTGGGAAACCTTGGCCTTGTGCCCCTTTGTCCATGAGCTCCCATAGAACTGCAGATGAATGTGGCCTCTGGGTCATGATGCAGAATTCTGGCCTGCCAGGATGGCAGGGAGACTTCTGTTACCTGCCTGCTTTTGTTGTCAATTCCTATGTTCAACAACAAAGGGGACCTTTCCACTCTGTCCCTGGACCTCATTCCTTCCTGGAAGCGAAAAGCTGTTGGCAACAGTACACACATTCAGAACAAGGGCAGCCTGCTTTCCTTGAGTCTCATGATAACCCAAGGTGTAGAAGGTAACCACAGAGCTTTCCCTGGGAATCCCTCTGAGGCACTGAGGCAGATTTGAAATGAGACCCTTATTGTTCAAGGTCCGGATAATAAGGGATACCTGACGCTAATGCCAGCTGCACGTGTAAAGTACCGTCAACCCCACAATCTGCATTTAGAGCTGTATGGAAACAAATTGGAATCTCAAATTTAATATGCCACATTTTAAGTCTTGCTAAAAAAAAAAAATAAGTGCTTTTGGAAAAGGTAAATGTTTTCACTCTCTCTGCCAAGGGCAAGGTGTTTCAGTTTTTCCTTTGTGGTAAGTGCAGCGGGAGACAAAGGAAGTGCCAGTGTTCAGCCTGGACAGTTGTTATACATCTATACTTAAAGTCATTACTCTGTCATCAAGCAAAGTCATAACAGAGAACATTGAACTTTTTTATCTTAACTGCTTGGTAAGCCACATAAATAATTAAAACTCATGTAAAGATATATTGATGTATACAGCTTTATGTTTATGTGTTTGCTTGTTGGATTTTAACCATTTTCTTATGAAACATATGTGCATATAAAAATATCTCCTTTATATGTGAGAGTGTTTATTTAAAATTAATGCTTTCCTGAGTTTTATACATTTCAACAGTTCTTTTAGCTTTATATTCTATTTTGCAGAGGAAAGCTCACTAAAGTTCTGCAAAGCATTTCTTTAACTTGAAATTGGCTATGATTATTCAAAGCTTACTTATTCTTCAGTCAAATGCATTAAGTACTATTGTTTCAGTGGGCCTTGCTGTGTCAAACTGTTATTTCTGGCATTTCAATATAAGCATCAGGTCAAGAAGAATAGAGAACACCAAATAGATTTCTCAGCAGCAATTCTAGCTTCCTTTCTCCTATATTCATACATCTGATTTCTAGGAGGAAAAAAGAAACCTTATAGGCAGATGAAATTGTCTGAATTTGGCTATCATTTCTGCTCGTGGCTTTAGGAATACTAAATGTACAGTATTCTAAACTGTAGGGGATAGTTCTGTATAGTAGATGCTGACTATAAATCTTCTTGGTTCATATTAGAGAATAGTCTTAAAATACGTTTTAAGTCCTGAACATACATACTCTTGAGTCCTTCCTTATATAATTCTTCTACAGGAAAATAGATTTTCAGGATGATTTGAAGGTTATCTAGGTAATTTGGTGGGGACAGGTGATTTGGGGACCCTACTCTTCCACCATCTTGCCCCTCCTCCTTCTACAGGAAAATAAACCACCATGACATCTCATTTCCAGAACTCTCGTTGACTGGTGCTTTCCAAACTTTGATGTTTGGATGTCTTTAAAAATGTTTAATCATCGTAATGCATAAAATAATGTGGAGCAATCTGACATTGTTTGTCTTTGTGTGGTTGAAAAAAATGCAAAAATAAATTGTTTGTATAGTGCTGAAAATGGAGGTTGGGATTAAATTGACCTAAGGTTAATGATAGGATGAAGATCAACTGTCAAGTAGCAAGAAAATGCTATAGCCTTGGCAATAATTAATGTTGAACAATGACTGGAGTTCAGATTATTGTAATGAGAGATGATATGCTGTTCTAACTGTCCAGAGGTCAATGTTACTTGGTTTCCTATGGTTAGGAGTAAATAAGGAGGACTTCCTAGTAAAAACAATGTAACTGGATACAATGAGCCTACAGTGACCCCAGGTTCATGGAAGACATTGTTATTATGTATAAAGACATTATAAAATATGTAGCAACCAATATTTTATGGAATTTGGTGCCTAAATGGAAAGAGCCAGGGGCTTCTGGAGCAAGGGAGCTGTTTATCTTACCAGTAGAAAACAGAACAAGATTGCAGTTTCCAGAGTCCCATATGTTGGCTATTATCCTGTAATTCTAATGAATCTTTTCTTGAATACTTCATTTTCTGAATGGCACCATTACTTCCCATAATATATCATCAGTTGTCCTTGCTCTGTTAATGTATTACATTAATATATCATTAAAGCAACAGATGTATTAGAGTAATACATTATCAGAACAAAGTGCTCTGGTGGTGATGTATTTCACAAAAGATGGCTCCACCTTGGACAGAACAAATCCAAAAGCAGAGTCAGTTCAATAATACAGAAAGGTAAGCCCATGGCACGTACACATAGGCACCTAACATTTGGCTCCAGCTGTAGGTTGTGACCTGAGTGGAATGTGTATTCTTGCTTCTATTGAATCATTGATCTTCAGAAAAATCCTTGGATATGGTGAATCTCATTTCTGAAAAAGAGACAGAGGTGAATGAAAGCCTTCTATGAGAGAGGATCATTTGTAGGCAATGAATTGTCCAACACTGCTTTATTTCTGGGAAGGCAAGTTCATCTGGGAGTGCAAACCTGAGTCTCACTTGTCAGGGTGGCATCTGTACCATTTGCTGGCTCAGAATGGCAGCTGTATTTGCTTTCCCTGCCACCTCACCCCAAGCATCATTTTTCCTCAACACTTTATCAAGTCCTTTAACCTGGGACAGGTGCTTTTAAAATCAAACATCTGATTTATAGGTAAAGAAAACAAGTTCTAAAGATGCTCAATACTTCCAGAAAAACCAAAATAGGAGAAAAAAAAAAGATAAAGAGAGGAAGCAAGTATACTTCATCTAAGATGGGCATATGTTATTTCTGGCAAGTGGCCAGAGCAATGGGGCCCAGATAGGAGCAAATATGGAGTACTTCAATACGTGTATGGTGCACTTTCAGACGAAGGTGGATTTTTGTTTTAATGGTTTGTCTATCATCAACTTCAATTGCTTTATACTTGATTTAGGAATTCAGGATATGGGGGTGGGATTGGACCTGCACGGTGTTCAGGCCACATGTGGGCATGTTGACATGTTTATATGCAGAGAGGACCATGGCTAGTGCCATGATGAGTGTTGGGATTTTTTATGACAAAACCCCAATCACATTATTGCTTTCACTGTGCAGAAATTAAATTTCTTGTTCACTGTCACTCTTTGCAGCTACCCGGCTTGACCTGCAACAAGTCCAAGGAAAGGAATAGAATATTTATAATAACTCAAAGGCAAACTGGCTAGGAGCCACAATTGATGGGAAGATTTCCATCAAATATGGTGTGAGTGAGGAGGAGGTAACACCTTCTAGGTATCGACCTCTTCCATTTGAATGAGCCCAAGAGAAAGGGTTATTCACTTAGATTCTTTCCCTTTCCTCTCACAGCTGTGAAGCTATCAGCCCCTCCAATCCTCCCACCTAGGAGAAAGCAATAATCACCTCCCAAGAGCCTACAGCAGCAGCCAACACCTTGAGAAAATAGCCCCAGTGTAGAGAATGGCATCCCATAGGAGTTTTCCTTTGGCACTCGAAGGAGGGATTTGGACATGTCCAAAGGGAGGAGCATGTACACTTGCTAATGTGATTTTATAGTAATTGTTGTGACTCTTTGTCACATGACTTTTTCCAAGACTCTTGGTATGAGATATTCATTAACTAACTGGCCATTTTCTAAGTGGATGACTTAGATGAACAGATGGATCTATCCCTTAATGGATTGACTATCTCTTAATAGAATGCCAGATATCCCAGGAGAGAGAGGTGGAGGGAGAGAAGAACCATTGTTGTCTTGCTAATTCTAGTTTCTTGCCTGGAAGTTACAGGGCAAAATACACACAAGTAATATGCCTGAAAGGGAAAGGAATCTGGAGTGAGACTCAGTGCAAAATGTGAACAACCTCAACTAGAAGACACAGCAACAGGATATAAAAAGAGACAATTATCTCCCACATGAACTTGGGTGCTGTTATGTGTGTATTTGCCATGACCTTGCCACTGCCACTTAGAACTGAATGATATAAGAAATAATTGAGTGCTTTTTTTTTTTTTTTTTTTTTACATTTCACCAGAATAGACGTAGTTCCCACAAGGGGACTAATATATCCAGTCCCTGAGGCACCATAGATTAATTCATTGATTTTAAATATTTTATAAAATATACCCATCAAAAGGCTAGAAGTATATATCCATAAATTAAAAATTAAACAATCGAGGCAAAACAATACATACACACACACACACACACACACACACACGACTCAATCATGCTATCCATTTCTATAAATAAGCCATCAACAGGAAAGCAAGGAAAGACAAATAACTTACATCAGGCCTGCAAGTGAAATACATTTATCAGGCCACTTAATAAATGCTTTTTGACATTTAAGAGCCTGTTTCTATGTGGTCCTGCACTGAGAAAGATTTACACATACATAATCTGTGCATTCTCAGAACATCTAGTCTAAG
Organism: Vulpes vulpes; assembly: GCF_048418805.1. NCBI lineage: Eukaryota > Metazoa > Chordata > Mammalia > Carnivora > Canidae > Vulpes > Vulpes vulpes. The sequence continues at coordinate 82,070,767 of NC_132789.1, forward strand.
AAAGACAATTGAGCAGAGTCCATTGAGGCATGCTGTACCAGTAGGAAGTTATTTTTTAAGCATAAAGTTAATGTGGGTATCTTTTATGGGTTTTCTTATATCACGCTCTGAACTAGGCAGGTAGATGAGTAAGGAGGCTCACATCAGAGAAGTATGCAGAGACTCACAGATATGATTGAGGGGAGTACAGATTGTTTCCAACTTCCTGGGGCAATTTGGTGATGTGTATTTAAAGCCTTGAAATTTTTCACTCCTTTTGGTCCAGGGATTTGTTCTTTTTAAGAAATAATCATGGGGATTGCAGAGATTTAGCAAAAAGAATATTCATTTCAGCATTGTTCACAAAAGCTCACATTTGTAAACAGTCTAAATGTTCAAAAACACAGCATTATTTCAATTATGGACCACTTATACAGTGGAAACCTATCAAGTTTTATTTATTTACTTTTTAATTTATTTTTTATTTTATTTTTTAAAGATTTTATTTATTTATTCATGAGAGACACACAGAGAGAGGCAGAGACAGAGGGAGAGGGAGAAGTAGGCTCCCTGTAGGGAGCCTGATGCAGGATTTGATACCAGGACCCCAGGATCACATCTGAGCCAAGGGCAAATGCTCAACCACTGAACCACCCAGGTACCCCGCCTATCAAGTTTTAAGTGAAATAATGAAGAATAACTAGTTACATCATGAGATGAAAGAAATATACTCCAGAACAATATTTACAAAATCATAATGTTTTGGCCAAAAAAATTATTATGCACATGGTACACATACATGTAGATAGCACCAGACCTCAAAGAAACATCCAAATATTAATAATGATTACCTCTGTGCGATGAAATTACAGATGATTTTATTTTATTTTTGCCTATTTTCATTATCTTCATTTCTAAATAAACCATTTGAAACTTAATGACATTGTCCATGAAAACAAGTGTTGATGTGCCTGGGGATGGGCGTGGCAAGGAGATAAAGTTGGAGATGTAGGTAGAACCACAAGAGTCTTGAATGCTAAGCTAAGAAACAAAACATTTTTTCCATGTGTGGGGCATTTTATTAAAGTTATAAACAACGGAATTAGTGCTGTATAAAATATTAGCAGTCTCACTTTAATGTTCAAAATTGAAGATAACTTAACCCCCCCGCCCCCATTAAAAACCTTCATCAAGAATCACACATTATCCTTGCTGGCAGGCTGAGTAGTCAGGAACCTGTGTTTGCTCTGTGGCCACACAGCAGCGCCACCTTAGTCACCAGGATCCTTTGTAAATGCCTGACAAACCACAGCTGGTTGGTGGGCAGGGGGCTGGTTGGTGGGCAGCAGTTCAGTGCACCTGAGGCTGGGGGTGCCCATGGCAGAGCCCTCCTGGTGGCTCAGGGGGTGAGCCCAGCTTCTCTGCCTCCTGTTCCACCGACTGGCTCCCGTATGCACTGTCCTCCTTCACCTCTGCTGTGCTGGGCAGCTTGTCTCGGGCCTCAGGGCCCCTCAGCAGCCTCACTCCTTCCTCCAGGCCCATGTCTGGAATGGAAAGAACTTCCAGGAAAGGTTTACCTGTATGGGAACCCCTATAAGAGACCTGATGGCTTCTCCCCTCTTATCTGAACATTTGCTGCCATTATAATTTAAAATCTTCTTTATATCCTACCTATAATCCTATAACAAGGTCACCTAAGAGTTCATTAAGTGGTAGAGCTGTAAAACACTCAGCAAAGTCGGGGACTTTGGAACAGAACTTAGATGTGCTAAATCTCCATTGAGAAGGCCAAACAACCACCATGATGCTCTGTAGTGTTAATTTAAGAGAGAGCACTTCAAAATATGAGAGAAAATACAGGGAGAATAAAAAGCTGTCTTAAAGCAAATATACATTACAACATTTGCAGATTTATGCACTCCGAGATTGCATTCCCCCCTGCGTACACTTTATATTCAGTCCTGTGGGAAAAGCAGGATTGAATTATGTAAGTTTTGAATTATAGGAGGTCTCCAGGAATACATTCTTTGCGTAAAATGTACAGTGGGGGGACAGGGTGGGGGTGAGAGTGGTGGTGAAAGAACGGAGGGCAGATAAGATATTGAAAGGAGGGCAACAGGAGTATAGGCTTTTTGAAACCTACTCAGGCTTCTCTACTTAGCTAGGAGTAAGAATGGAGGGAAGGTGAAGATGGGGCCTGGGAAACAACTGGAAAGAGGCAAGAAGGAATTAAAAGTTCAAGGCACTGGAGGAATTGATTTACATAGATCATGTCACTTAACTTTTACTACCTGCCAAGACCTTATTTCTTCTTGACAAGAGAAAAAAAACCAAAAAAACCAAAAAACAATGGAGACCCCAAAGAGGCTTACATGGAAAGGCTTCTTTGTTTGTTCCTCAACTGGTTTTTCATAATTTTTATTTTTTTAAAATAAGAATTTTAATTATAAAAGCAACACATGCTCTTAAAGAAAAGTCATTCGAATAATTAGGAAGGCTTTAAAATAGAAAGTGGAAGTCCACCATCCAACAACTTCTCTGCTTCTCCACCATTGAGTTCTGCTCCTTTGAGAGAAGCACTGTTAACCATTGAGTTATGACCTTGTAGACCTTTTTATTATTATTATTATTATTATTATTATTATTAAACTATTTTTTAGAGGAGTTTTTGTTTTAACAGCAAAATCAAGCAGAGAGTACTCCTACACGTGTACAATTTCCCTCACTATAGACTTTCTGATGGGATGCTGTTGATGAGCCTGCATTGACACCTCATTATCACCTGAAGTCTGCGGATCACAGTAGGGTTCACTCCTGGTGGTGTACATTCTATGGCTTTGGACAAATGTATAATGATGTGTATCTACCACTATAGTGTCATACAGAGTATTGCCTCTGTGCCTTAAATATCCTCCGTGCTCTGCCTTCTCAGGAGCTGCCCCTAGCTCCTGGTAAGCACAGATCTTTTTAGTGATCCCCATAGTTTTGCTTTTCCAGAATGTCATATAGTTGGAGTCATAGAGTATAGAGCCTTATCAAGGCTGTCTTCTTTCACTAAGTCATATGCATTTAGGGTTCCTTATGTCTTTTCATGGCTCAATCACTCATTTCTTTTTAGCACAGAATAATACTCCATTGTCTGGATGTATTGCCATTTATTTATCCACTCACCCACTGGAGGACATCTTGGTCACTTCCAAGTTTTGGTAGTTATGGATAAAGGAGGGGAGACTTCTGATTTCTGGTTCCACGTAAGGGAGCTTGGAAGTTGTCACTCCAACCTAACAAGTAAAAAGCCAAATAGACTAAAATATTAACAACTCCTCTTAAATTCATAAGAGAGAGGAGGACACCAGGCAAACTGCTCCTGCTACAACGAGAAATTCAGAGAAGTGAACACAACTCACCAGAGCAGAGATTGACCAGGGAATGGGAACCTCAGCGGCAACTAGTGCCATGGTCAGAAAACCTGAGTTGTGGTTGCCAACTGTCGGAAGCACAGGAGTTAAAAGAACTCCAGGGGTACCCAGTCATGAGAAGGACTCCACAATGCAGTGTGCTTTACTTCCAAGGGCCTGACCACATTCCCACAGAAAGTATTGGGGGGGGGGGATATCCCCTCATCCTTCCTGCAGAGGAAAGGTAAAAGGGATGATTTTGAAATAATGCCAGAGCACCTTGTTCTTCTTAGCTGTACCTTCCCTTAGGAGAAACTGGTTAACCTAACCTGCTGGGGTATTATCAGAGCCTAACTGACCTGAGGAAGGGAAATGGCCTAATTCAGCCCACTCTCCATTCTGATGGACCTAAGGTGAGGGCTGGCGGAATGGAGAAACACTCGTGATGTTCACTGTCCAGAGGTATGGGGTCACTAAAAGGTTGAGGCCTAATCACAGGATTATGGAACACTTCTACATAAATCTTTATATTCATAGAGTGTGTTTATTGCAGATAATATACACTTGGGTCTTGCTTTATGATATGCACTAACAATTTCTATCTTTTAATTGATGCATTTATACCACTGACATTTTAAGTGATTATTTATAAAGCCAGACTACTATCCGCCATATTGTTACTGTTTTCTATTTTTTTTGCTCTTTTTCTTTGTTCTTATTTTTGTTTTCTACACTTTTTCTGTCTTTTGTGTTTTTTTATTGAGCATTTTATAATTCTATTTCTCTCTTTTCGTAGCAGATTAATTATACCTTTTTAAAAAGCTTTTTTTAGTGGTTGCCCTAGAGGCTGCAATCCACATGTACAACTAATCTAAATCCATTTTCAAATAACATTATACCATTCACAAGTAGTCTAAGTACCTTGTAACACAATAATGTGATTTCCTCCATTGTCCCTTATATCATTTGTGTCATTCATCTTATAAACATACATAAGCACATATATACACAAACATATATGTAAGCTTACATAATCAAATACATTGCTGTTGCTATTATTTTGATCCAATGATCTATTAGATCAATTGAGAATAAGAAAAATAAAAGATTTATTGTACCATTACTGATTTATTCTCCAATGCTTCCTTCCTTTCTGTAGACCTATGTTATTTTCCTTTGGTAGAACTTCTTCTTTTTTTCTTTTTTTTTTTTTTAAGATTGTATTTATTTATTCATGAGAGACACACAGAGAGAGGCAGAGACACAGGCAGAGGGAGAAGCAGGCTCCATGCAGGGAGCCCGATGTGGGACTTGATCCTAGGACTCCAGGATCACGCCCTGGGCCGAAGGCAGTGCTAAACCGCTGAGCCACACAGGTGTCCCTGGTCTATAGAACTTCTTACATTCTTTTGCAAGGCCTGTCTACTTGCAACAAATTCTTTCAATTTTTGTCTGAGAAAGTCTTTATTACTCTCTCACTTTTCAAGGATAATTTTTCAGGATACAGAATTCTAGGTTGGCGGATTTTTTTTCTCAACATTTATGATATTTCACTCAACTCCTCTGTGGCTTCTGAGGAGATATTGGATATAACTCTCATCTTTGCTTCTCTCAAAATAAGGTATTTTTTCCTCTGACTTCTTTCAATATTTTTTTCTTTATCTTTGAATTTTTGTAGTTTTGAATATTTATGCTTAGGTGTAGTTTTTAAAAGTTGTTTATCTGTTTTTGTTTGTGTTTGTTTATATATCCTTCTAGGTTCTCTTCCTGAATCTGTGGTTTGGTGGCTGAGATCAATTTGGGGGAAATTCTCAGTCATTATTGCTTCACACGTTATCTATTTTCTTTTCTCTCTTTTCCACCTGGTATTCCAACTACACATATGTTACATCTTTTGTAGTTGTCCCACAGCTCTTGGATATTGTGTCTTGGGATTTTTTCCCTCAGTGCTTTCTCTCTTTGCTTTTCAGTTTTGGGAGTTTCTATTGTCATATCAAGAAAGTCTTTCCTCAGCTGTGTCCCATCTATTAATGGGTAATCCAAAAACATTCTTCATTTCTGTTATGAACATTGCTACCATTCCTTTTCCATTCTTTCTTAGAAGTTTTATAATTCTGCTTACATTATCACCTTGCCTTGCATATTGTCTACTTTCCCCACTAAAGGCCTTGGCATATTAATCATAGATTTAAAAAAATTCCTGTTATGATAATTCCAAGTTTCTGTCATGTCTGACTCTGGTTGTAATGATCCATAGTCTCTTCAAACTGTGCTTTTTGATGTTTAGTATGCCCAGTAATTTTTTTGTGTAGCGGTGGACACAATGTACTGGTTCAAAGGAACTGTGGTAAGTAGGCCTGTAGTAATATAGTGGTAGGGTATGGGGGAGGGAGGAAGCAGCTTGTGATAAAATTGTGTCCTGGATTGTAAATATTACCAGTGCTTCTCATTCTCCCATTTCCTCTTAGGGAGAACAGGACTGGCAGAGGGGAAAGAGTTGGGTATTTCCCCTCCTCCTTCAGGTAGGTGAAACTCTGTTAAGACAGTTCTGCTCTGGTAAGGTGAATCTTCTGTATTCTCATGTCTGTCTCTTCAGCTTTAAGAGTAACTGTTTGTCCTGTGACCTCTGTTGTTCAATGGATCTAAGAAGAATTGTTGATTTTTCCTTTTTTTTTTTTTTTCAGCTTTTTACGCATTGTTAGGATAGAGTGGGAACTTCTAGTCTTCCAAGTTGCAGGTTGAGAAACCAGACATCTTTACCTTATCCTTTTTAAAATAGCTTCACAGAATCTCACTTATAGTTATATCATACTTTAACCAGTCATCTGTTATCAGGGATACATGTCATTTTTTGCCTACCCAGCTTCCATTCCTTGTTCTTAATTGGCACTTTGGTTCCCTTGTATTTAGTCTTAGTGGGACTTAAATCCTGTGTCTGCCTCTCACTAAGGAAGTCAAAGGGGTGAGTTTTACTTCTCCTTGCCCTAGATACAGAGAGTTCACTCAATCAGATGCTCTGTGCTAGGATTTTGATCCAAGGAAAAACATTGGAATAAGCTGTAGAAGATCCTTCATCCAGACATGCCTGTCCTGATTAAACCATTCCTGCTAATGGATATTGGTTATAGTTCCTACTTCCATGGGCCTCAGAATCACTTGGGTTTTCTAACAGGCACTTCAGGCCCTTGTTGATCCTGAGGTCTCTGAGAACCGCTAATAAATTGGGCAGACCTGATTTCTGTTCTTTCTATCCAAGAACCCTAACCTGTGCTCCCACATTTATGTGTCATGCTCCACACAAAAATGTATATGAAAAGTATACTTTCATGGCTCAGTTAGATAAACCTTAGACCCCTGCCAGCTGTCCTGTGATCTGAAATAACCAGTCTCAACACACCTGCACCCACTCTCAGTTCACCAATGGACAAGGCCCATTGGGTGGCAGCTCTTCCCTTACTTATATACCTGTTGGTATATATTTAGATTTTTTTTCCAATTTTGCACTCAAGGAACTATTTTATAATAGGTGCCCTACCGATGTTCTTTCAGTTCTCAATTAACTTGGTGCATTTAAAATAACCCCCAAATGTAATTGACCATAGAATTTCAGAATGCACTTATTATAAACCAAAGTAGTATCTGTACTTTCTTCCTGGCTCATAAAGAATATTCCTACTAGCTGTAGGCAAGTGGCTTCTTTGGGTACCCTACTAGATGATGTCAAATACTTTGCTATCCTCTGTGAAAAAGAACAGATGACATCACATAGAAGATTCAGGTTGCAAGATTGCTCTGGCTTAGGGTCAAAATTCTGCTTTTTGTCTGGCATTTACAGGTATCTATCAGATGGTCAAAGACTCCTGTGTCCTGTCCAGTTGTGAGGCGTTTGTAGAACTGTGGCAGAGAATCAATGGTAACGACAACATTTATCAAGGACTCGCTATTTGTGGCACTGTCTGCTCTGGGCACTGTATCTGTCATGTCAGCCCTATGAGGAAGATTGCATTATTAGTCCTAATTTACATATGAAAAACTGAGCTAAAAGAAATGAAATAACTTTCCCAGGGTTACCTGGATGATATGTGTTGGAGCTAGGGGTTGAACTCAGAACACTCTTGTTCCACAGACCTTAGGAACAAGTAGTATTAAACAGGTAGCTTTAGTTTAGCATTTTAGGACCCATTTCATATCTCTCAGACATCCAGTATTGTCTAGTTTTTTCAATGAAGACATAGCAGTTTTATAAAAATAGAATGATTTCATTATTTAAAAAACTGAAAAAAACCATAGGCAAGTATTAACAGGAAAGAAGAGGAAGAAAAATATCCAAGATAACTATCCTAGATAACTATCTTTAACATTTTGATGAAATTCTTGTTTATATTTACACTAGAAATATAATTATTTATTTTATAGAGTTAGGACATACTGTACATACAATTTTATATCTTCTATTATGCAATTTTTTATTATAAAATTTTACTGTGCTTTAAAATAATGTTCAAAGCTTGAATTTTAATGATTACATATGATCCCACAGGCTTGGATATGTTATAATTTATTTAGTATTTCCCTTTTGTTGACATTTAGGTCAATATGGATTCTTTGCTTCTGCAAAGAACATAACTATTGCTATGAAGAACATCCTTGTGTTTTCAATCCTGATCTTCTGAAACTCTAATCAGCTCAGAAAATCTTGAGCACCTGTGCTCATGCCAGTCCATACTGATAACAAATTTTAAAGCTGGTTACACGTAGCCTATCAGGCCCATTCACTTCCTTCTCTAATGAAAATAGAAGCCACAAGAAAATGAATTGGAAGACAGATCAAACAGATGTTCACACTTAAACTCTAGGTGTGGCATCTGATGCCTTTACATTACCATCCTTCTGCAGCTGAATTGGGTATGTTAAAGGTGGGTCCAGGGATCATGTATGAATTCAAAGAAATGCATCAATTATAGATACAGTTCACAATCAATGATTATCAAATCATAAAATTCCCTTTTAGTACTTTGCTCCATTTTAAATCTTGGACCTTTGGTCAATGTCATCTTGTTCCTCATTTCCTCATTTCCATCATCATCCTGGAATGTACCCTCTCATGACTAATCTGACATGCCCTATTATTTTAAGTGACATTAAAATTGTTTTTTGGAATAATTTGTGACGTAGCAGTTCAAGTTTCTAAGAGATGTGGCAGAAAGTTTTTAAAAATTATTATGATGATTTTAGAGTCTTTGGAACTCAAAGGCCCAAAGTCTGTTAATTTTTTTTTGTGTGTGTGAATAAAGCTGTATCATTTTCCATATAATCATTGTACCCTACTCAACATGGTTTACTTACGGATAGAACATTCTTTGGACCCTGGTCATTGAACTCTGGTTCACTGGTATTGTATCACAAATGGTTTTCTTTCCTCAGAGCTGTTACTACAAAGGAACATGGATAACAGGAGAACAGCCTCTTCTATATTCATTCACTGTGTCTTTTAATTGGCACATTGGTAATAGAAATTTCCTGAACCAGTGTTTCCTAAGTGTTTTCATGGAATACTTTCTTCTTTTTAGTAAGAAATCAGGCTCCCAAGATGTGGTGTACTGTTGTGGTGGGGCTTGCACAGGCATTATAGTCAGACTTTCGCCGCTCGGCATACTTGTCCTGCCTCTCACAAGCTTTCATCTCCACACCCTTAAAGTGAGGATAATTCGTACTTACCCCTTACCATTGTTAGGACTAAAGGAGGCAGAAATTGTGTGTGTCATGCTTAACACCACGACTGGCTTGTTGTATGTGCTAAGTGTGGGAAACTCAAGGTTAAAACATGCTTGCTTAAAACAAAAAAACATGCTTGTTTGTTTGTACGTTGCAAGAATTCTCAGAACTTGTTGAGGGCCAATATGCTTTTTGAAACTCTAAGAACAGTTCCCCTCAAACTGACCAGGAAACCCCCTTCAAGGAGCGTTTCCCAGGACTGATTGCCAGAAACCTTCCTGGGAAGCACAGCCCCAACCAAACAGTGTGAGGTTTGTCAGTACTCTGTACTTCCACACCCGTGGTGCATAATTTAAGATTACTTTTAAGTGCTCTGACTCCAATACAACCTGTTGTAGTGCGTCCTTTGATGCAGTTCACTTCTTTGAATAAGCATGTGGGGATGAAGTGAAAATAATGTACCCCCAAATGAGCCAAGATAGGTGCATATTTGCACACAACACCACATTCAGTTGGGTAGGGTCCATTTGCACAGGGCTAGTGTCAGTAAAAGGGGACAAAGTTTTAAATTTTGTTTTAATTTATTTCACAGTTCTGCAAGAGATTCTATGTTTAGAACCCAAATATCAATCCTTATAAATATTTTATTGGGACCAGAATCTCCTTATAATCAGTTATATATGGCCTCTGTGACCTTCTTGAATGTATATGATTCTCCAAACACCATTTCAATCACTCCTATTTTTAAAAACTTTAAGTGTAGTTTACACATCATAAAATTCACCCATTTGAAGTATACAATTCAACTTGTTTTTGTTTTTTAGTAAATTTACTGAGTTGTGCAACTATCAGCATAATTTAGCTTTCATCACTGCGGTAGGGTCCCTCATGTCCATCTACATGCCCATCTAGTCCCCAGTCCTCCCTCCAGCCCTGGGCAAGCACTCATCTACTTCCTGTCTCTATAGATTAGCCTTTTCTGGACATTTCATGTAGATGGAATCATACAGTATGTGGCCTTCTGTGTCAAGCTTCTTTCAATCAAACCCAACATTTTTGAGGTCTCTTCATTCTACAACATGTATCAATAGCTTGTTTCTTTTTTGCTGCTAAACAGTATTCTACTGTATGACTATACCATATTTTGTTTATCCATCCATCAGTTAATGGGCATTTGAGTTGTTTCCACTTTTTGGCTAGTACGAACAATGCTGCTTTGAACATTTGCAAGCGAGTCTTTGTGTGTATATAAGCTTCCAATCCCCTCGGGTAGATACCTGGGAGTGGAATTCCTGAGTCTCAGTTACTTGTTTGACTTTGGTAAATGTATGAAGAACAAAGAAATCCAGTGAAAATAGATCCATTTCTACCTGGTCTACTGAATACAAAGAAATGTTAATAAGGATGAGGAAGATAAAATTAGGCATGAAAGGATGCTGATTTCCTTCAGAAACTTATGTTGCTACATGTGATTTGTTATAAATTTCTTATCCCCATACTGAATATTAAAAGCCGGCCTTTGAACAAATTAGTAGATAAGGTAACTGCCACTCAGCCTGTGTTCCAATGACCACTTCTTGTGCCTTTGTGTACCACACAGGTCAAAAAACAAAAGAATTTCCCAGATTCCCTTAGAGTTGGGTTTTTGGTTGTGAATTAGGTTCTTCTGATTAGGTCCTGAGACTTGGAGAGTAGAAATGTGGGGTGTTATTCTGGTTATTTGGCTATTGTTCCTGGCACATTATATTTTTCTGGAGCTATGATCCTGTGTCCAGTCTCTAGCTTAACAAGAATTGAAGAGCAAGGCAACAATAACAGTGGCTTTCTGGCCCTTCAATATAACCATGGTGTTCTTGTAGTGTTCTTGTAGTGCACAGTTCCTTCTAGTTCCATCCTCAGGATTATAGGAAGTACCCCCTCCTGTGGGCTGGATTGGTGATGTTATGCAGGGAGTCATTACTGTAGATCCAGCCTAGAACCAACTTCTTAATGATTTGTAAGGGCCTCATTCCTGTATTAAATTCCTTCTGCTAGGGATCCCTGGGTGGCTCAGCGGTTTAGTGCCTGCCTTCAGCCCAGTGCATGATCCCAGAGTTCCAGGATTGAGTCCCACATCGGGCTCCCTGCATGGAGCCTGCTTCTCCTTCTGCCTGTGTCTCTGCCTCTCTCTCTCTCTCTCTATGTCTCTCATGAATAAATAAATAAAATCTTTAAAAAATTCCTTGTGCTTGACCCAACTAGGGTAGTTTCTGTTTCTAGCAACTGAATCCTACTAACCCCAAAACCTATAAAATATTAGTTGGTTATACAAGGTAGGGTGTCTGATTCCAACTCCCCATGAGCCATTTTTTTTTGTGAGATAAGAATTCACCACAAGTGATTTATTAAGAAAGTTCTTCTGGAAAAAACTATTAAGGATATAGGGAAAGCATATGGGGGAGGAGAAGAGGGCAAGTAAGGACGAGATCTCAGTGAAGCCCTACAGAGGGTAGTTTCCAGCCAATCCCACGAGAGAAGTGATGGTAAGTGTAGGATCAGTAGTACCGCAGATTTGTCCTTATCTAGGGCAAGGGACCTGGGGCTTATATTCTCCCCCTGCCTCAGGGGGTGGGAGTCTTCAGGCACTTGCAGCTCTCTGCACTCATGGGTGTTGTGGTTCTGGTAGCAATGCTGGTCCTCCAAAGAACTGCAGGTGCTGGCTGTTGGAAGTGATAGCACATCAAATATAAGAAGGGTGCACAACAATAGTAGGAAGAGAACTGAGAGAATCTGGACAGTGCTCAGGGCCGCACTGGGCTTGTTGCTAGCCCAAGGCTGAAATTCTAGAGCTCTGGCAATCCTCTGGTACAGCTGGTTCCCCTTTATCTTGGTGCAATTTGGGGTTAATCAGAAAAACAAAGTTAATGTCAAGAGGACAACATTTGCCATATGCAAGTTATTTGAATCTACACTTCATAATTAGTCAGAATTTTCTGAATAATGAAGGTTTGTTTGTCTTCTGTTTTGATCTCAGTAACCATTAGCACTGATTGGGCTTCTGCTTTTATCAAGACACTGTTGAGTGCTGGGCATTTGAAGAGGTGTAGAACCCAAACCCATCAATGAGGCCACAATTACCATGCTTCAACCCTGCCTTCTCCCTCTGTTTCCCATTTCCCTGCTCACATCTACGTCTCCCGCCATGTGGAATGTTTGTTGACAATTAAAATCTGTGTGTCTCTTCTCTCCTCTATGCCTCCTCATACGTCATTTCTTTAGCTTGCATGCCCTTCCTTGTTTCTTTGGCTGTTTTCAGCCTGCTTACCAGGACCCAGCTCGGGACAGATGCTGTGGAATGGACCCGATCCTGTTCCCAGCTCCTTCTCCCCTGTCCATTTGCTCTGTGAAGGAGAGAGATGATCACTTTTGCAGTCTCCTTTGCTGCCCTGGTTGACCATGTACTCAGTTCTAGCCAATGAAACAAAGGGGATATCTAACTACTTGGGGCTCCTATGAAAGTTTTTGCTTTTTAATAAAAAGGACAAGAACCAGAGGAAAGAAGCTGGGGCTGCCTCTTCCCTGCTCTTCCTTTCTTGAATGTGGACAGACCTGATGCTCAGATACTCAAGTCATTTTTTGTCATGAGGAAACATGCAATGGAGGCAGGCAAAGCAGACAAATGGAAAGAACCTACTGGTCACCAGGAGCTCTTGAGCCGGAACCAATAGTCACTCATCTCTGAGTCCCTTGTTACATGAAATAAAAATAGACTTCTATTTGTTTAAGCCAGGGACTGGCAAATTATGGCCCTGGAATTGGTTGCCTGTTTTTTGTTTGTTTGTTTGTTTGTTTTTTCTATTATCTTCAGCTAAAGCATTCTTAATTGAAACACCACTGAAGGATCACCTCTTCTGGGATCTTCTCTCCACTCTACCATGCTACTAATGTATAATATCTATTTGTAGATTGTTTTATTGCACTTATCTTGCAGCACTAGAATAGCTGCTTTCTTCCATATAGGCTGAGAGCTTGTGAGGGGGAGGCCTTTGCTATTCATGCTAAATATTTAGCACCACTCCAGCCCTGTGCACGATTCTCAGGAAATGATTGTGGAATGAAGGAAAGCCATAGTCTCCCTTCTGCAGTGGATACTGAGGATTGCCTCCCCAGCTACCAAGTCATCCTGCAGCAGTGTTCTTTCCAGCCTTCTGACTGACTGACTGCCTTATGTGGCCACCCTCCCTCCTCCTTCACTTCCCAAAGCACCACCACCATCAGGCTGTTCACAGTGAAAGTTTTAGGGTAATGGATAAAATTTTTAGCATAATCCAAAACAGGAGCTAACTTAAAATGAAGTAAATACTGGACATTACTGTATAAAGTTCTTTAGTACCATGTACTGTGGAGAATCTGGGGAAGTCTCACATTGGTTGTCTTTGTCCTTGGGCCCTGGCCTGCTGCCATTTTGCTTGCTCTCTTTATTTATCTCGAGATCTTTTTCTTTCTGCTCCCTTTGCCCCACTCCAGAGCTTGCTACCTGTATTTTCCTACCTCATTACATAAATACGTTAACCAATTTAACTTTCAAGGGTTTTCCAAACTAACTGGACTTACTTTTGAATATCAGTGGTATCTTGCTAAACAAAAGTGAGATCTATCTCTGGTGATGCCTGGCAGAAGGTTGAAATCCATTTTTCTTCTACTTCTGCAGCATCAATTTCTTAGGCAGGCTTTACTGTACCCTATAATCTGTGGACTAGGGGAGGAATGGAGGTGTAGTAGTTCTTATTATTGCTGCAGATGGGAAAAAATGAGATGATTTATTCTAGAAAAGAGTAAGCTAAGACACAATTTAATAGTCTTCAAATAAAAATTTTATTGGTATCTTGAGGGAAGAGAGTGGTGGCTCTGATAATCCCAAATTTATGAACAGCATTGAAACACACATGTTTCACACCTGACTTAGCTAATTTATAATGAGTTTGCATTTGCTCGTGGGTTTTTTTTTTTTTTTTTTTTTTTGAGAATGTACTAGCTGAGTCACAAAAGGAGATGGTGCAATGGTAATGTGTAGGATGTCAGGGTAACTTAACCTAAGATTTTAAAAAATGTCATGAAGTGGACAATTAAGAGCTAAGTATCCACGAAGAGATATTCTGTAATAATTCTTCAGCCTCAGGAAAGACGGAAGTGGGATCAGGGAAGGGAAAGGAGTGAAGAAGCAGAAGGATGAACTAACTGCTCTACCTCTGCAATGTTCACCATGCTAAGCTTTTCTGCTATCTCTGCTGTGGTCTTTCCTGTCCCTTTAAATAAAAGTCACAAAGCCTTTCCATGCCAGCTTGTGACAATCTTAATTCATTCTGCTGAAACTATGGGTCTAGAAGCTGGTAGTACAGTCCAGACATGCCTAGCCTACTTCAGCCAATGCCAGTGTCCCTTGGAATAGTTTCTACCTAGCATCTGGAAATTAAACAGAGACCAAGTTAACATGTGCTTGTCTTCTTACCTCCTCCAGAATGTTGTTTTCCTGAAGATGGCATAGAATCAACACACAGCTGGAGGGTGAAGGAAAGGAATACCATTCTGTTGCCTCACAAGAAGAACAATGATAAAAATCCATCCCAGGTTGCAGGGCCATTCAGGACCCCATTCTCTGCCACATACTCACTGCCTCTACCTGGTTTAGGAAGGAGGGCATACCCAAAGTTCATCTTAGCATGAGCTTGAACTCTACTCCATCCAAGACAGCAGATTTTCTAGATTCTAGAATTAAAGAGAAAATTATGGTTGCTTTGAGCGGAAGGAGGCAAGAGGATTAAGTACATGTGTGGAGAGGAGGGAATGTGGGAACCACCTGATGCATTGTGGTAAAGACTATTGCTAAGGTCATAGCTTTAGTTAGAGGTAGGGTTTCCTAGGTGCTTATGATATGATTAAAAGTAGCTAGGGGGCAGCCTTGGTGATTCAGCAGTTTGGTGCTGCCTTCGGCCCGGGGCGTGATCCTGGAGTCCTGAGATCGAGTCCCACATTGGGCTCCCCGCAGGGAGACTGCTTCTCCCTCTGCCTGTCTCTGCCTCTCTGTGTCTCTTATGAATAAATAAATAAAATCTTAAAAAAAAAAATAAAAAACATCACTTAAAAAACTAATTAGCCAAATAGGCAGAAGTAGATTATGCATGAACCTGCAGTAATGAGAGTGTGTCATAAATTAAGGATTATCATTAATCCAATGATTAGTTCCAATCCGAGGGAAGGAAACACCGTTGATTGTGGTAGGCGATGCTCACACTGAGTTCTATGGATACGCATGTAATCGCCCTCTTTCTTGTAAAGAGTCCATGGATTTGTGTTAACGACCATTTCTTAGAAGAAAGAACTGAAGCTCAAAGACATTAGATGATGTGCTCAAGGTCACAGAATTGGCAAATGCAGTCATCAAGTTTGTGCCCTGGGTGTGACTCCCAGCATCTGAGCTCTGCTTGTGCTCTACCCCGCAGGGGGCCAGTGGGCCCAGGGAGAGTAAGAGCTGGGGGAGCAGGGCAGTGAGCACCCCTCTCTCATGGGTCCCATTCTGGTGCCAGGTTTGTGGGCAGTGTTTCCACTTTTATAATAATTATGTAATAGGATGAAGCACAACTATAAGGGTGATCCTACTCCATGCTCAACACACCACATCTCCCAGAAATCTTATTTTGAAGAATAAAAATGCTTTTCCTAGGAGCCAAGTTTTACAAGTGTCTGATACTAAACATATTAAAACCATGCTACATGATCATCTGTTAACTAAAATGTCAAAAACAATAAAAATAACAGCAAAGTCCCACAGTAGGTAGAAGGCACTCTCAGGATTTGCAGGAGGAAAATACAGTGACAAACAGGCTGGGTACACAACCCAAGGTCATGTGACCCCTCAGCACAGGACCCACAATAGTGTCCTTTAAAATAGCCAGTCCTGAGCCATTTCTGCGTTGTGAATCAATTTAGTAGGTCTCAACCAGCATTTAAAAAAAGAATAGAAAATAGAGTTCATCCAGAGAGTAAGGTTATGTTTTATAAGGCTTTGTTTCAATCACATAGGTGCATGTGTGTGTTTGCACATATGAGTATGTTCACAAGTATGTGCATTGGGTTGTGGACCTCTTCCTGTGGATGGTGGTTAAAAAAGCTTGATAGCCCTTCTGTATGACCAGAGCATTGATGGGCACTTCTAGGTTTTAATGCAAAGGCAGCTGAGAATGGACTTGATCTCATGTGCACACAGAGAACACAGGTGGGCTCACACACAGGATTTAAATCCATGACCCATGCTTCACAGGGTTAGAATTAGATATTGAAGCAAATCACGAATGTGTACCATTTTCAAAATGGCACCTGGGCATAATATGGAACTTGAATGGTCAGCTAGAGAGTTGGGCTGGACATGGCCATTTGGACCAAGTAATTGTACGAGTTATAAGACAGTAGAGAATTGCAGGCCCTTAAAAGTGTTGTGGCCTACTGCTACCTCATTGCCTTTATGTACATTGGGAAAGAATTTCTCCTATTTATTGTAGATGGTGGTGGTTATTTATGACTTCTTTTAAGAGTAATTTGAGACTGTATAATTATTTCTGGAATGCAAATATTAACAATGACAACAGCAAAAACTCCCATGTTTGTTGTCTACTAGGTTCCAGACACCTGTAGGTGCTCTGCTTGTGTCGTCTTTAATCCTCAAAAAGACCTTACAAGGAGTTCCTATAGAAACATTACATATAAAAGGACAATAGCTACCTGTGTAGTTCCCAGTCATTAACAGGAAGCTGGTTGTCCAAGCACAGGGCTCACAGGATGCCATTAGTTTGGTAGCTTTATTACACCCAGTCCTCAGCTCTGTGGATTCAGATGCCTGCTTCTGTCAGTGAACTGAGTAGGTCTCTGGGACATGGATCATACCATCCAAGCTCACAGTGGAGGTGTGGACAACTGGAATGACTATTGACTGACATATGGTGGGAACTATGGCACAGTCTGGATGACTAGAGGTAAGCCTGAGCAGACCATGGGAGCTCAAAACCCAGTAGAAATCTGCTCGGTTAACATAGCATTAGGGAAGGAGATGAGAGAGGTGGTTAGCAGGGTTTAATGTTCTCATGTCACGAAGGCCTGAAGCCTTTTGAAGACGAGGGTTTGAAGTGAGGGTTGCCAATCCACCCCTTTGCCCAGGTGGAATTCTCAGTGAGAAGGAGAACACACCCAAGGAACTTTTTAAGGGATCAGAGTAGTAGCCCGTGCCCCTGAGGCTCCTGTGCCCCGAGCAAGAGATCTCAGCTTGTGCTTGAAGCCAAAGTATGGAACTTTGACAACCCACCCAATCTGAAGATGGATAGAGCCTTCCCGATGCACCCTGAGAGGCTGGAGCAGAGAGAAGGCCAAAGGCAGCCTGGTGAAGATGTGAGGCTCAAACGCCCCAGTGCTGGGCAGGCTGATCAAAGAAAGCAAAAGAACCTACCATTCATGAGCAGTGCCCTTAGCCCTTAACTCCCCGTCCCCGTCCCCGTCTCCTGACACAGGAGATCAGCAGTTGACAGGCTCTTCCCAGTCTGATTAGCTCCTCCTCCTTTAGGGAGAAAAGAATAAAAGGGGTAGGGAAAGACTGCAACTGTTCTCTACAATAGGGTCTACAAGTTAAGTGGGGGAAGGGCCCCTCACCTAGAAGCCTGAGGTGGGAATATGGGAAGGGAAATACCATTCATGGACACAAAGGGGCTAACTCTGCCTTTGGCCTGCCTGGAGTACAGGATGTCCTTGATCATGTGGCTTTTTCTAGTGAGCTGTTCTTAGATGACTCTGTGAGTTTGGCTTGGAACCCCACGAAGATGGTGTTAGTAGGGTTTGTTCACTAGCTCTGGGCTTAGCAGACGCCAAATGTGGATAGAGTGCATGGATTTGCTCTCTCTGCTCTCTCCTTTCCCTCCCTCCACGGTATCTAAGCCCACTCCCAACTGCCCACTGGTTCTTTAGCTGCGTTAGTATCTGCAATCAGATTACTATGTTCAACACGATGACTTTGTCCGTCTCTGCTCCATACGATATATGTTGATTTTGTTGTTTAGCTCTTGGAGAAAAATCTCCTTTTCCTTCATGGCTGATACCAGGTTCTTTAGGGGGACATTTTCCTGTAGATGCAAGCACTTACCATCTCATTTCATTCTCCAGTCACTTGAGAGCAGAGTCAAAGTTAAGATCCAAAGTCACACACACACACACACACACACACACACACAAATTGCTTGGATGTACTGTTTGAACCACTTCTTTTAGACATTAGGATTTCAAGAGAATGTATCACAGAAATCCAAGTCTTCCCCAAATTCTATATGTATTCCCACCCCCCACAGTGGTCATCTTACTTACCCAAGAGAGAAAACCACTTCCAATTTACACACAGTAAAGGGCACCTTCTAAAAATTTCCTTTTGGGCCCCAGAATCAAATCTTGACACTGGTTGATCTCTTTTATTCCGGTGGCTCCTTTGCCTCTAAGGAAAGAAACAATCCTTCTTCTACTGTCACTTCTTCAGTTGCTGTGAAAAGCCGCTCTGGTGGGGTTGCTATAGAGGCAGCCCAGGGAAGCCCAGTTTGATGCTGCTACTGGAGAACAGAGGTGCCCAGTTCAGGTCCACCCACTCCAGCCTGGAGCCCCCCAGCCCAGAGGGCAAAAAGGCATTTCTCTAAGCCTCTTTCTTCCACTTCCTGTCCTTCCACTGCTTCTGTAGCTTTCCCACAACTAATCTGGGCTTTCCCCTTCCTTTTGTCTTCTCTTTTATGTTCTCAAATGACAGGATAACTTTCAAAGCCTTTCTTTCTTTCCTCACTCCCTCCACACCCCCTCAGCTACACAAAGGCACAAAATTCACCCTCCAAGGAAGGAGACTGTGTGATCTTTCCTAGCAGGTCCCCATCCAACTGCCTACCAGAGTCATTTCTGTTCCCACATCTGTAAAATGGGGGTGATTCCAGGAGTACCTAGCTCACACAGTTATTATGAGAATCAAATGAGTTCATGGACTTTGTTAAAGGCTTAGAAATGTTGCTCGTCACATGTAAAAGTGTTGGGGGAAAAAAGTAACCCAAACATGTCACAGGGGATAAGTGAACAAGAATGTGAAAACGAGCCAGAGGACCTGGTTCATATTCCACACCCTGTTGTTCCCCTGATTGAGGATGGGGGCTTGGCTGCATTTGTGTTTCTTTTCCTAAAACACCCTGAATCTGTTCTTTTTATGTAAACTGAGCTAAGTCCAGAAGCATTTGCTCATTTCCTTTTTCTTCATGTGTTCACATTTGCTACCATTTCTTTTTTGCAGAGTGAAAAATCTGGTCCGTTTTGTGAAGAGATACCTCTAGGCAGTTTTTAAATAGTGTTTATATTAATGACTATTTATTTGTGCTCATGTGACATACAAGCTAAATGGCTGCCCATGCATTATACCATTCAAGTCCCAAGGTATGGGGAGAAAAATGTCAGGAGAGCATGGAGCAGAAAGAAAGTACACATCACCAATCCACCAGTAACCCCCCCTTCCCCATTCACTCTCTAATTACAGAACTGTATTTATGTACACATTTAGATAATTACATGTTTACATGTCTTGTCTCCCCTAGATCATAAGCTTGTGTCTGTTCCATATTATGTATTCTCAGTGCTCACGAGTGCTGTACTTACCTACGGGTGTAGAAGTACAATTTGCTGACAAACCCAGGTCGTTTATGCAAATCGACATAAATATACCATGTATTAATCTAGTTTTAAAAATATAGAGTCCATCAAGTTTATGAGCCTTAAATGACAAAAATTAAAGGAAAGAATGAATGAAAATGACAGTAGTCTCGCATCTTCTGCAGAAAGATCTGAGACGCAATCTTAGCATTTTTTCATTTTCCCATACACATGGAAAGGGATATGTAATCTGGCGCATATGTGTGAGGCATGTCTATGTATGAGGTGTGTATTTGTATGCACACAGAGACACACGTCTGTATACACATACCGACCTGACGTGTATATTAGGATTTTTGTTTTGCTGGCTGACTTTTAGACATGCCTGGGGCTTGTATCATTTCCACGTGAACAGTTAGGGCAGTGTCTGTGCAGTGGAGTCTCTGTATAAACCAGCTGGCCTGCCTGGGAAGAGGCTTTTTGGTCTCAGTCTCATTGGCATTGTACATTAACCATGTGACTTTCCTTACCTGTGCTGGGAGTGGGAGCTCTCAAAGTAGGGTTATGGCTGGCTCAGCTTAACCAATTTCTTGTCTCTGGAAAATGATTCTAAGCTCACAGCCTATAGCTGGAAGGCAATTGGGTTATATTCATATAAGGGCAGCCCAATTTCCTTCTATGTTATCATTTCTTTACAAAGCCAAAAATAAGTTGCTATGCATTATCACCAAGCATGGGCAAGCATGGGCAAATTGGTATAGAAGTTATAAAAGAACATAACTCTTTAGTGAGACTCATCTTCCACTTATTTTTTATAATTTAGTAATTTTTCATGATCTTTCATAATTTAGTAGGGCAGAAATTGCCAAAAAATTACTATCAAATAATCACTGACTTTCTTGTAAAGGCAAAATGGAAAATTTTTAATTTTTACGAGATATGGGGTTACAAATTGAGAAATTACTGAGGAACCAAGGGAAACCTATGTACCTGTTCCCAGAGAGAGATTATATTAAAATAATTTTGACATTTAAAAAAAAAGAGAAATCAGGGGTGCCTGGGTGGCTCAGTGGCTTAAATGTCTGCCTTGGGCTCAGGTCATGATCCCAGGGTCCTGGGATGGAATCTAGTGGCAGGCTGTCTGCTCAGCGGGGAGCCAGCTTCTCCCTCTCCCTCTGCCCTCTTCCCACCCCTGCTCTGGCTCTCTTGAATAAATAAATAACATCTTAAAAAAAAAAAAAGAAGTGAATCAAATACATGGCTGAAGTCGAACAAGACATCCCCATGTTAGCACAAAAAGCAAGATTCCACCCAGTTCCTACTCGCAAGGAGTCCATTAGAACTTCCTACATATTTTATAAGCAATTGAGCTATTAGGATTAGTTTCAACAGTGAGGTTATCTGCCATTGCAGGTTATTAAAAAAATCTCTATCTATATATAAATTAGCTAAATGTGATATTAAATTTGGTTTCTATGAACAAAATGTAAGAGCCAAGCTGACAAGGACATGGGACATGGTACCTAACTCATTTAATACGGAAACATAGGAGAACAAGTTAGCACCTTCGAACCACAAACAGTCGCTGAGAGTTATTACCGATTTATTTCTGAGCAGGAATGAGCAGCCTTTTGTGTAAACAATGCCCTGCAAGATCAGAGGACGAGAAGAATCACCTCTTATGGAAAGAGCACGCACTCTGGGCAAGACTCAGTGCTGAGCGGTTTACCTCAATGACTTGCCAAGTGATGAAATCGTTGCTGCTGATCTGTCCGAAAGGCCTGCTAGACACTTACACATTTTCTCTTAACTTCCAAATAAATTTTTGTTGAGCCATCTCCTAGGTGCTAAGCGCTACGGGAGATCAATAATTAAGTGGACAGTGATTCAAACCCTAATGCTGTCCCCAGTGAGCTTTCTCTCAAGTCAATAGGAGGACCACACATCTACTCAAGTGATTACAATTCAAGAAGAAACGGCTAAGTGTGGCCAGTAGAAGTTATAGTACAGTTATCTTTAAAGGTTCACTGCTGTGGGAGTTTGGAAGGAGAGATCATAATTTAATTGTGTTAAAGTATTAAGTCATCTAGGAGGACTACCAAATTGACAGGGACTCGATTGTTTTTGAGTAACTCACTCCCACTGTCCTTTATCTTCAGAAACTATTGTTTCTAGGGATCCCTGGGTGGTGCAGTGGTTTGGCACTTGCCTTTGGCCCAGGGCGCGATCCTGGAGACCCGGGATCGAATCCCACATCAGGCTCCCGGTGCATGGAGCCTGCTTCTCCCTCTGCCTGTGTCTCTGCCTCTCTCTCTCTCTCTCTCTCTCTCTGTGACTATCATAAATAAATAAAAAAAATTAAAAAAAAAATTAAAAAAAAACAGAAACTATTGTTTCTAAACATTTTTGATTGCACAGGCCAATAACAGATAACATTTTGAGTAGCAACTCCCTAGCATGTATATCTGTATTTTGTTCTACCTGTGGATTGCTGGATTAATATATTAATACAAATAATATATTAATACAAAGCATATATGTTTAAAGGATGAGCTACATTTGAAATAAGCAATTTAAAAATATTTATTTTTATTCATGGCATAACATGTTGTTCTCAAAAGTTCTATTTTTCATCCGCACAATGCGGTTAAATACGCTTCGTTATTTTTGAAAATTGTAGTTTAACATTTTGTAATCGGCAATTTGAAGGTCTGCTTCTAAGTTGTTTGCTTTGTCACTGGTTTCAATGGTGATCATCATTGAAAAAGGCCAGCTCACAGACACAATGTAAATGTGATTGATACACCTAGATAGTGTGAACTGGGTGTGTGATAGCAGATACACTTCCGTGCATCTGGTAGTCTTCTTGATTTTTCACTTTGGTGAGAACAACTTCTTATTAGATCAGATTAGATCATCTGTGGTTTTACTGGGTGATGGGGCTACTGGAACGTTTTCCTGGGGGATGCAAATGTCAGCTCTGCCATTTGATTTTGCTTGCCTTAGAAAGATTTCTTTCTTTCTTTCTTTCTTTCTTTCTTTCTTTCTTTCTTTCTTTCATAATCCTTTTTAAGTCATTTGTGTATTTGGTGAGGGCTAGTTTACATAAAATTAGATCCTCTGATGTAGAAATCCAGTAAACCCGACATAAATAAATGGCCCTGTTGTTGCTAGACCCTGGAATAGCAGGAGGGGTGGATGCCACAGTTGATTTCCCCACAAGCCATTAAAGCCTCTACCTTTCCCCTGCGGGTAAGTGAGGCCTGGCCATCAGACACAGCTACCTAAAGTTGGTGCTTCTGAATTGAATATTCAGAATGCATATTTCCCTTATTTTTAAGATAATCAATTTTCAAATGATCTAATATTTTCTTCTCACACCCCAGTGATTGCCTGAGAACCATATTTGGTGCACATTCACACCTCACTTTGGAGACCTATGAACAGTTAGGGGAAGGGCTTGACATCCCAGGATGGAGCCCCAAAGCAGCATCCTTTCCCTGGTAAATAGAATCTTACCTGTTTACCAAGACAGATAACCATTATGTTGCAACCATACCACTTTTTTTTTTTTTGACAAAATAATCATTTGCTCTATTTTCCAAGTCTCTTTAAAGTTTTCTTAAACCTGTGGTGGTAGATTCATTACCCTGATGGATTGGAGCTCTCCTCTCCCACCACATATCAATAGTACAACACAAAACATGAGGATGCTGTTTGTAACTCATCAGCATTGGGAGCTTGATAAACAGTTTTAATACTAAATGCCAAATAACTGTGTTTGTAGATGTGTCAAAACAGATGGTCCAGTGTTGTTCTTTTCTTACTTCTCAGACTCAAAATGAAACACTGCCCTCTCTAGGATTTCACTTATTCCAAGGACGGCCCCCGTGGCTCGGTCTCTGGAGGTTTGCTGATACATCACGTCCATTCTGCTTCTCCTGAGGCCAGCGAGCTGCTGACTTTCATTATTTGATGCTTGCCTTTGACCAGCCTCCAGCCTCCAGCCTCCAGCCTCCAGCCTCCAGCCATGTCCCACAGCTCTCTTGACTCCATTCAGTAGTGTCTCATATTCAGGATTTCTATTGCCCTGAGAATATTTGTATGACCCTCAACCCTCCATTTCAGCTCTGAGTTCCATTGGATTAGTTGTTTGGCATCTTCCAAATGGACTCAACACCTAGATCCTTGATTATTAACTTCTTTTGGGGGGGGGGGGTGGCCCATCAACCCCTTTGAGGATCTATGTAACGTTTAACCAGAAAAATGCTCAAACACATAAATCATGGATAGAATTTCAAAGGGGGCAGTAGCTTATATCCCTTCTGAAGTTCATCTTAAACTAGAACTTTTTAAAAAACTGAATTTACTGAATTGATGACTTACAAACCAGTTCATAGTGGAACTGAATATTTAAGTTTTCAAATTTTTATTGCAGATTTTTTTCAATGGGTTTGCCTTGAACAAAGTGTTTATGGTGTGCCTATTTATGTTGCCTCCAACAGTTAAGAACTGTTCATTATGGTACAATGTTTATCCTTAAAGACATAGTTACAAAGGCCCCTGCTTTATAATTTGGTTGTCACTGAAGCCTGTACAAAGGCTGCTAGTTGTTTACCCCAAATCAATCTCTCTCCTTCTTCCTTACTAAGAGAATGTTGATCTTGTAGGGGGTGGCAGTGTGCCCAGCTGAAAATCTACATTTTCTAGCCTCCCTTTTGAACAGAGGTGGCCATGTGATTAGATTACTGTCAATGCCAATCTATAGAATGCTCCTTAAAAAGGCTGACTCAGCAGGAATTGCTCTTTTGCCTCCCTTTCCCCACCTTATTCTTTCCCTTTCTTGCCTGGGATATAGACGTTATGGCTGGAGTTCCCACAGCCGTCTTATGGCCATGAGGCAAACTTGGGAATGCAAACCATGCTCTCTGCAGAACACAGAGTTAGATGGAGACAGATATTTATAACCTTGAAGCCTCTAACTAGCCTTGGGCTTCCTTGCTTTGGACCTCTGGTCTTCAGGTTACATGAGAGAAAAAAGAAATCCTGACACTGATCAAACAAGCAAATAAATTTATGTATGTACACACACACGCACGTGCACAAGTACATGTATCCATGCAACTTACCACATTTCTTAACTAATACAGCCTCTTAAAGATTTATTTTTTAATTTTAGGAATGTTAAGTAGCAGATTATCCCTCATAGAAAACTGATAATTTCTGCAAATTCAGCAAAATCTTCTCAAAATGAGTTATCAAATAATCTACTTGTAAAGCATCACCAAAAATATACCTAGTGGTGTATAGCATACAAATAATACAGTTTTGCTAAAATTCCCAGTTTAGAAGTATTAGTGTCTCTTGATGTCTCTGCCTTCCTTTTTCCCCAAAATCTACTTCCCAAGAATAACCGCTCATATCACTTTCCTACTGCTGTTCTAACAAATTACCACAAACACAGTGGCTTAAAAAAGAATCCCACAAATTTATTATCTTACAGTTCTGGAGGTTGGAAATCCAAAATGGGTCTTACTGGGCTAACATCAAGCTTCTGCTACGGCTGAGGTCCTTTCTGGAGAATCTGGGAGAGAATGAATTTCCTTGACTTTTCCAGCTCCTATAAGCTGCCTGCATTCCTTGGCTCCAGGTCCTTTCTTTCGTTCTCTTTTTTTCTTTCTTTTCTTTCTTTTCTTTCTTTCTTTCTTTCTTTCTTTCTTTCTTTCTTTCTTTCTTTCTTTCTTTCTTTCAAAAAATATTTATTCATGAGAGACAGAGAGAGAGAGACAGAGACAGAGACACAGGCAGAGGGAGAAGCAGGCTCCATGCAGGGAGCCTGACCTGGGACTTGATCCCTGGTCTCCAGGATCAGGCCCTGGGCTGAAGGCGGCTCTAAACCGCTGAGCCACCCCCCCTCCACCCCAGGCTGCCCTCCAGGTCCTTTCTGTCACCAACGCCAGCAGCTGGCTCCTTCTCAGCATCACATCACTGTGATACTGATTCTTCTGCTTTTCTCTGTCACTTATAAAGACAAGTGTATTACATTGGGACCACCTGGATAACCCAGGATAATGTCCTCACCTCAAATCCTTAATTTAATCAGACCTGCAAAATTCCTTTTGTCATGTGGTTCTGGGAATTAGAATGTGGGCGTATTTGGGGACCACTACTCTGCCTACCACACCACTATTACAGGTTTGGTGCATCTCCATGAATGCTTTTAGGAAATGTATTCAATGATACTTGTATTGTAATACATTTTATCAAAACAAGACTTCGTGCTATTCTGTAAACTGCTTGTTTTCACTTAAAAACATAAAAAATACAACTTTCTGCATCAGAATCAATAGATCCAGTAAGGTGATGTTTTAAAGGAAAGCTTCCTTCTGAAATTTTGAGAAAATGTTTGTTTTTCTGTTGAAAAAATTAAAAGAAGGAAAAAAGAAAATTCTAGGAATCTTTCCTAAGGCTGAGTGAAGTGAAAAATGAAAGTGGGGGCACCTGGCTGGGTCAATCTGTAGAACATGTGACTCTTTATCTCCGGGTCATAAGTTTAAGCCCCACCCTGTAGGTAGTGGGCACTTGAAAAATAACGAAAGTAGGAATTTCAAGAGAAACATTCTTGTCTATTTACATGTTGCAGGTAATTTTAGGAGGCACTTGATATCCAATTTCATTCAGCTTAGCTCTGTTGAAAACACCAGAAGTTGTCTGCTGTGTGTACGCATGGTTATTTTATTGCTTAGTGCTCATTCCTCTTACCAAAGACCTGAATTCCCTTGCAGAATTACCATTTCCCAGTTTGTTGGGATTAACATAGGTGTCCTGCCCACCTATCAGCCAATGGTGGCTACGTGGCCAAAGCCAAGCTGGTCAAATGCTCCCTCTCCAGAATCTAAATTTTGATCAGAGCATTATGGACTAAATGTTGTTCCCAACCTCCCCACTGCCAAATTCATATGGTGAAGCCTAACCCCCGATGTGCTGATATTTGGAGATTGGGGGCCTTTGGAGGTGATGAGGTCATGAGGGTGAGGTCCTCACAGTTGGATTAGTGGCCTTATAAAAAGAGGAAGAAAGAGAGAGTCCTCCTTGCCCCTGCCCACGTACCAAAGAAAGGCTAAGTGAGGACCCACAAGAAGCTGGAATAAAGTTCTCACCACTAACCAAATCTGCCAGCACCTTGATCTTGGACATTCCAGTCTCCAGAAGCATGAGATATAAATCCTTGTTGTTTAGACTACCTGGTCTATGGTGTTTTGTTATGGCAGCCCAAGCAGACTAGGGCAGAGCATGACAATTAACTGAAAATGGCTGACATTCCTACATCACACAGACTGTAAAAAGATTAAAAACAGGGGGAGTACTTGGTGAAACAGAAAACAAAATCTCTGAAAACAACATTGAATCAAGTCTCCAGAACTGTATCAAAGGATGATGTTAACAATTGTCACTTCTGCAGCATAGTAGACGAGAGCTGTTTGCTGAGATCCCTTGTTTTTATCATTGGGGTAAAAAAGGTCAGGGCAGTCCTTGGAATTGCTTAGGCACTCCTGAGAACATGGAGAGCCCTAGCTTTGGTAACGTGATATTATAATTTCCAGAGGTATGTTCCCTACTGCACCTAAGGGTGGTGCCCACCCGCCTCTGTAATCTGTGGCCAGGCCAGCAGCATAAATATTATAGAGCTACCTCTCCTCACAGGTAGTCAATATCTGAGCTGGGGGGTTGGGGGCGGGCAACAGGTGTGAGAAAGCCCAGTAAGGGAGCATATATTCTTTAGAAATCAATGACTGAGAACCCAAAAAGGAAAAGCAGTAGAATGCTTTGTCTAATTAAGCAGTGATCTTATAGCTATTTGATAAAACAACGCAAAGGGGAAATAAATGTTTTACAGTCATCAGAGGTTTTGATTGTAAATACTGGAAACCTCACTTAGCAGGAAAGAGGAGTAATAGGAAAGATATTAGAGCTTGAGAATAGAGAGAAAAGGGGGAGGACCAACCCCAGAGGCAAGGGGATCAAAGACAGCAGTGGGGACTTCAGGACTGCATCCTTCAGATCACCCACATCTGCAACTTGGCTTCATCCATTCGGACCAGCTTCCTCTGTGTGCTGGAGCTAGTGGCTGTTTCAGGCATCATCACTAGAAGAGAAAGGGCTCTGCCTCTACTCTTAGATTCACTTTGAAAATCCTGGAGAGGACTTCTGACTGGTTTAGCTTCCATAGTCTCTTGGAGCCATCACGAAAGCCAGTGCATAATACATGATGATTAACCACATTCCTGCCCTTGTGACAGGAACAGAGAAGTGAGGGCTCTATAATTAGCAGTTCCCACTAGAACCCCGTGGTTGGAGTGGAGAAAGGGCAGTTCCCTCTAAAAAGTGAGAGAGTTGTCATCAGGAAAAGCAATCAGCAGAACTGGGTAGATAGAGGGTCAAATAAAGCCTGTACATGGGGGCATATACAGCAAGAAGGACATCTGAGTGTTCAACAGGCCTAGGGGAAAAACGATCTGTATACCATTTGGTTTCAGAAACTAACATCCCATCAAAGGAGGAGACAATAAAATAGAATTTATTCCACAAATATTTATACAGTTTAGAATGAGCAGAGATTGTTTATTCCTGAGTTTTGATCACTACTGGTGTTCTCAGGGCGGCACTGACATTTTCTTCCTCTGCCTGAGTATGGAGCCCCTTCTAAATTTGGCTTAGCAAGATCACTTCTGAATGGTTTTGTACTACATGCAGGAGAGAAAGGAAGAGCCACTCCGCAATTGCCCCCAGTGTGGATTTCTTTGCAAACTGCATTCTAGAGGGAATACTGCATGCATTATCAATATAAAATGTATGAAACTATAGAGCTATACTCTGCAAAATGTTTAAAATACCAAGAGAGGGGTGTGTGTGTGTGTGTGTGTGTGTGTGTGCGCGCGCGCATATATGTGAAAACTCTTCTGTAAACTAAAAGGTTAAGAGGGCTTAGTAGCCTAATAGCTCATTAACTATTTATTTATTTATTTATTTATTTATTTATTTATTTATTTATTTGACAGAAAGAGAGAGGGCACACAGCAGGTAAAGGAGAAAGAAGCAGACTCCCTGCTGAGCAGGGAGCCTGAGGTAGGGGCTCCATTCCAGGACCTTGGGATCATGACTGGAGCTGAAAGCAGCCACTTAACCGACTGAGCCACCCAGGTGCCCTGCCTCAACAACGTTTAAAGGAAAAAAGAATACCTATTAAATTGACTTATAACATTTATTTCTCCTGCATCATGAAAATGTTGCTTTCATTAATTACAGTAGTTGGTCAATGACAGCAATTTCAAAATAATCCCTTGATAGTTGACAGCATGGCCAACTATTTCTATAGTTATTAAAATATTCCTCTTCTTACAGTGTCAGTATGTATTAGTGCATTTTTTCAAAGTTTAATTTTCATGTTCTTTGTGAACTTGTGAAAATAACTTTCTTTTTATTTTCCTTCACATATTTACTCTTACTACCAATATGTGTTGTTTAGGTCCATCAACTTAAATTTTATTTTTGGCAGCAAATAACAAATAAGTATAGGTAGACAACCTTATAATAAAAACTTTCCATCTTTGTTTGTGCTCCCCAAAGAGCAGACCCTGAAATAACGACTGGACTGCATGTGGTTTACTTGGTCATCTCAGGAGGTCATGGGATGGAGTGGGCAGAAAAAAAAATGAAGAGAAAGGCAAAAATGCACACATTAATGAGCAAGCTACCACTCTGGGTAACTGGGACTCACCTCCACTGGGGGTCTCTGAGAAACTATGTAGAAGATGTCTTGAACTAATCCTTCTGGAGGGGTGGGGAAGATGGAGAATTTATCTTCTGATTCTAGAACCTCAGTGGTTAAAAGTTGACTTTGAAGGCATTATGTCCCAGAACTTCCAGGCTACTCAGAGTGTGGGCCTGAAGGGGCCTCAGGCAGAGAAGCAGAGAGGCATGGCCCCCCAGGTAGGAGGCTGTCTGGCACATGGAAATGTTCACTACAGTTGCAGGGGAATGAAGAGGTGGACCACGGACAGGAGCTGTGTGTCAGTGGTGTTGACCATGTTCACTTTTTTCTGATCAGACCTTCTTATATCCCCCTTGAGTTTACTGTGTTACTGACATTTCAAGGTTGTACCTGGCTGCAATTTCCAAAAAATATAGAAAATAACAGAATTGCTGGGACACTCCACAATCTTCATTGTTATATCTGGTCCCAGGGCCATGCTCAATACTCATCACCTCTCTCTTCTCCCACCTGGTCTAGATTTCCCTAATCCTGAACTAGCAGTCACTAGATTAAGTTGCTCACTCTGTAGGATGACCAGACCTTTATTTCTGAGCAATTGAGGCTTGGTGTCCTTGCTGTTGTCAGGCTCTGATTGCCTCCATCCCCCTCCGACTGTTATCATGAGGCATCAAAGTGCTAAGTGGTACCACAGTGAATCCCCCAAGTTCTAGACATCTTCCTCTCTGCCCCATTTATATTGCAGCAATTCCATTTCTTCAAGATAATTAGTCAGGTGTCCCCACCAGTAGAGTAATTCCAATTTTGCCTGCTGATCTATCAACATGAGGACCCCCAAATCAACCAGTGCCAGTCAGCAGTTTAGATGCAGTGAAACCAGTACTAGATCCCTATGGGAAGTGTACAATTCCTGAGATCAAGGTCTTTGATCAGGAAAAGCCTGAAGTTATAAGGATTAGAACCACAAAATTTCACTAATGGGTCACTGGAAGTATGATGAATGAGACCATTCCTACTTGGATCCTTCAGTTACCATTCCTGTGCATTCTAGATACTGGGGGCACACACATATAGTCACTACATACAGAGATCATTTGTTTGACATTTATGCCACATTCTTGAGAACAGTGACCCAATCATGTGAGGAGTCATCTCTAGGCTGATGGTCACGCT
Organism: Vulpes vulpes; assembly: GCF_048418805.1. Taxonomy (NCBI): domain Eukaryota; kingdom Metazoa; phylum Chordata; class Mammalia; order Carnivora; family Canidae; genus Vulpes; species Vulpes vulpes. The sequence continues at coordinate 82,101,487 of NC_132789.1, forward strand.
GAGCCTTTCTGAGGCTATTTAAATACTATATCATAAAATTTGAGGCCCCTCAAAACCAACGACCTTCTAATAAATGTGTCAGAGTAGTATTTACAAGGGTAGTAATTTTTGCCTTGACTATCCGAAGTCGCTCACCAAGTGCCGTGCCTCATTTTTGGTGATAATAAATGCAATGTATCCTTTTAGATGAGACATCTTAGACCTTTGGGCCCCTAAAGGCTTCCTTGCTGTGGTAGGCTTCAGAAACTTTGTAGGGTTTATCTCTCAACCTCTGGCAAGAAGTATTTTACTAAAGCTTACTTGCTCCTTCCTAAAAACCAAGTCCAATTATCATGCTGTCGTTCATATAATGGGACAATAAGATGTGCAGAATGTGAAGATGATTAAGGTCCCTGTAGAAAATACTGTAACAGAAAGGAGGAAAGTTAGCATAACCCTAGGACCAGGTAGTAAATGATGAATAGAATGCATTCATAAACAACAACCTCTGGTATTTAGCAGAAGGCTATTGCTAAAGCAGTGTGCACTCACAAGGGAAAGACAGCAGTGCTCATTCACTGTCAGCCTGAGTTTCCCACTAAAGCAACCAGTGTACTAGCTCTTCATGTGCCTTGGCTTTCTTACAGCATGATGGCCTTAGGGCAGTTGGTCTTCTTACAAGGTAATGTCAGCTTACAAAGGCAAACATCTTCATGAACAAGGCAGCAGCTGCATCACCTTTTATGACTCAGCCTTGGAAACCCACACAGCATCCCTTCTGCTGCACACTGTTGGCTAAAGCAAATAAAGTCCAGCTCAGATTCAAGGGGAGGAGAATTAGACTCCCTCTCTTGGTAGGGGAATGGTAAGGTTGCATTGTAGAAGAGCCATTGGGATGAGGGATATATTGTTGCAGCCCCCTTCAGAAAATAAAATCTATCACACTCTCATAACTTAGGCTATGCTGACACTGGTCTCTAGTTTCTGGCATAGAGGCAGTGAGGGGAAGGAAGGGCGGATGTTGAGGTAGACAAGCATAATTGGTGAGGCATCTGCTTCTTCTGCTTCATCTACTTTGGAGAAGGACTTTGTAGGATTTCTAGGCAATGGGAAGCTGTTCTCTTCAACTAATAGGGTAAAGCATATTCTGCTAGCCTTGCTGATTCAGGGATGACTTGGGGTTTAAGGATCTCTAGTGCATCTACCCACATGCCTTCATCTCAGGTCTCAGGGCCTATTTCCTTCCTCCCTGGTCTCTGACTTTTGCCTGAGAGGCCTGCCTGTCCTGTGCCTTCAATCTCCTTTGCAGTTTGGTAGTCCCGTCCTCTGCAGGAAATGGAGATCTCTAAGGAGGCTTTCTGGCTTTCATTCTCATGTTCTGGATTGATAGTTGGATGAGGTAAACCTATCATTCTCTTTCCTCAATTCTTCTGGCCAGTGAACAAAAAACCAGACCCCTCCTCAATCCCTGTGATTACCACAATCCCATATCTTTCAGACATAGTACTACTGTGCCATCCCAGCTTCTCCTTTATCTCATCCCAGGACACAGCAGGGGAAAGCTTTGGTAATTGTGATTTTACAAAGCGCCGGGGTTTATCACTACCTAACTTACCACCACCAATGAGGCTTTGTTGCCTCCATACCATTGAGAATATACTTTCTGGGGGCACTTTCAATACCAGTTCTGACTTTGAGTTCTTGCAAAATCAGACCTTGAGACAAGGCCTTATATATAAGGAATTTATGTTGGAGAGGATCCCAGGAAGCACAACTGAGAGAAGGTGGAAAGTGAGAGAGGAAAAGGAAAAAAAATCCAACTGATGATTAGGCTTCTCCTATAGGTAATTTAGGCTCAGTCCCTCTGGGGACTTTTGAGGTACCGTGCAGAATGCCTTAGAATAGTCCCACCAAGGTATGGGAAGTTTGGCTATAAATTAACTGATTTTGTTCTTCATTGGCGTTGGGAGGTATTAAATCCCCAGCAATTCTAGGATACTCTAGATGAGGGCTGAACAAACTCTTGTGGTTCTGGAGAAAATCTTTCATCAGAAAAGAGGAATGGTGCAAGAGCTTGAGTGGGAAGCTGTTAGCCTGCTTAGTAGGTGCTGTTTCCTGCAGTTACAGAAGTGAGTCAAGAGAAGATGGGGCAGGATATCAAGAGTGTCTGCTATACCTACTGTTCAATAATTCAGATGAGAAAATCAGAAAGATGTCTCTGGTGAATGCATGCATTTATCACACCTCTGTCCTGAAGTCTCTCTAAAATGACTGAAAATGAATATATTATATATTTTAATTAAAGCCCTGAAGGATAAACAGGACAGAAGAAGCAACAGTAACAAGAGCTAGCAATGAAATGTTGGAAGACAGAAGGCAGATGGATGAGTGGTAACAAAGTTAACAGAGTAGCAAGAAGTTTGCTTTACTGTGGAAACCATCAAAAAGCAAATGTATTCCTACTATAAAACCCTGCAAAGCTCAGAAACTGGAGTTAGCTCTGTAGGAAAAGGTATAGGGTGGAATTAAAAAAAAAAAAAAAGATTATAGTTGGACCTTCAGAATTCCTGTCCCTTCCCATGCAGGCAAGGGCCAACACCATCACCAACTAAATTGGCAGCAGGAGGTTTAATTTCTGGAGAAATGGAGGCAGAGAGTCTTCAGACTGAATGATACCAGGTTTGGTAGAGGATGGGAGTAAGATTGAAAAAGAAGGATTAGCTAAGATCAATATACCATGTACTGAATTTCAGAAAAATTAGATTGAGTAAAAGAGCTGGAAGATTGAGTCTTTAGAAAACTAAGCAAAAGGACTAAGAGATGGAAAAAATAGGAGGTCAAGTAAATTAGAGGATCAAACCATCATTTATTAACAGGAGTTCAAGAAAGAGAATGTAGAAAAAGGGAAGAAATTATCAAAGAAATGACTCAAAAAACTTTCTCAGAACCTAAGGATATGTCTCCAGATTGATAGACTCAAGATATGAGTACAAGGAATGAACGATCAACTTCTGGCTTATAGTCGCTCTCTCCAGTATGAATGTCCTCATAGAATTCTTGACAACTCAATATCTATATAGATATTTCTTCTAAAACCCTGGCCTCAATAAATAAATCTTAGAAAAAAAAATAAATCTTTGAAAAGAAAAAAAAAAAAAAGGTGGGGGATCCCTGGGTGGCTCAGCGGTTTGGCACCTGCCTTTGGCCCAGGGCCCAATCCTGGAGTCCCGGAATCAAGTCCCACATCAGGCTTCCGGCATGGAGTCTGCTTCTCCCTCTGCCTGTGTCTCTGCCTCTCTCTCTCTCTCTCTCTATCATAAATAAATAAATAAATCTTTGAAAAAAAAATAAAACTCTGGCCTCTCAGTTCCATCACCTCCTTTCCTTCAATTATTTAATTAATTTTTCAGTCATATTCTCTCATCAGACTTATCGGCTTATCAACACTGATAACTGCATTGATATTAACTTAATCTCAACTTCAAGCTTCAAGCTTCCCACCTTCTGACTGCCACTGCCTGTTTTCCAGTTCACTCTCACTAGAATCCCAACCCCCAAAATATTTCAAATCTTTTGGGACATAAAGTCAGTTAATCTGATTCTACCCCCTTTTCATAGTCCCTCCTCCACCTCATGTCCTCACTCAGCTTAGAGACCATACTCCCTCATTATAAATATTCCTTTGCATATTTTCAACCTTCTTCTTCCTCTCTTCTTTTTTTTTTTTTTACTTTATTTAACTTTTTATTTATTTATGATAGTCACAGAGAGAGAGAGAGAGAGAGAGGCAGAGACACAGGCAGAGGGAGAAGCAGGCTCCATGCACCGGGAGCCCGACGTGGGATTCGATTCCGGGTCTCCAGGATCACGTCCTGGGCCAAAAGCAGCACCAAACCCTGCACCACCCAGGGTTCCCTTCTTCCTCTCTTCTTTCATTGTGTTCTCTCTCTCTCTTTTTAAGAAGATTTTCTTTTTAAGTAATCCCTACACTCAACATGGGGCTTAAACTCACAACCCTGAGATCAAGAGTTGCATGCTCCACTGACTGATCCAGCCAGGTGCCCCCCATTGTATTTTCTTCATAAAGACCCAATTCTAGTTTAAAACTTTAATCCTACTTTTCATCTCTTATGTTTTCACATGTGCATGCAGCTTAGTTAACATGGGTGAAGGAAAGTCCATTTCTGTACTATGTAGTCCCATTCATTATCATCTTCTCCAGTGAACATTTTTGTGGTACTTGGATATCCTGCCATATTTTGCTGGTCTGTTCATTGCCCACTCTCTTCATTTTTTCCTCTCTTACTTTCCTAAATAGCTGTTAACATCTTCCCTCCTACCCTCATGTAAAGTTAATAACCTTACTTCCTAGATCACTGGAAGAATAAAAGCTATCTTTCAGGTACTTTCAGGTACTTGCTCATTCCACCACCACTTTCACTTGTATCTATTGGTATACTCTGTATATAGACTGTCCATGCTCTAACCTAAGATAATCCCTCAATGTGCATTCTAGATTCTATTCACTTGCTTTCATGTTCCAGCAATTGTCCCTTTTCTCCCCTGTATCACCAATTTCCCCCCTCTTTTTTATTGTTTTCACCAGCCAACAAGTGCATGGAATAATATCTTCCATTAAAAAAAAATCCAAACCTCTTCCTTATGTCATATCTCTGCTTCCCTTCAGGATAAAATATAAAGAGTTGTCTATGTTTACTGTCTCTACTTCCCATCTTCCACTTCCCCTTGAATCCATTCCAGTCTTGTTTTAACTCTTGCAGGCAGATCTGATCAAAATCAGTAATGACCTCCATGTTGCCAAATCCAAAGGTTTTGTCTTTTTTTTTTTTTCAGTCTTTATCAGCTAGTCATTGGTCACCCTGTTTTCTTAAATCTGTCTCCTGATTTCCTTTCTACCTCCCTGGCCAATCCTTCTCAGTCTCCTTGGTAGATTCTTCCTCTGAAAACTGGTCTTTAATATATTTACATGCCCCAAATCTCAGTCCTCAGATCTCTTGTCTTTTTTATATTCCTTTATTCCTTTGCTGATCTCACTGGTTTTGTCATTATTTATATGTTAATGACTTCAAAGCTTATATATCTAGCCTAAACCTCTCCCCTTAACTCCAGGTTCCTATTCCTAGCTGTCTTGGCCTCCACTTGAGATCTCCACTCCAATGTCTACTAGGTATCTGAAACAGAGATGTCCAAAACTGAAATCTTGCTCTTCCTATAGACTTCTCCATTTAATAAACAATAATTCTCTCCTTCTATTTGTTCAGTATAAAAACATCAGTGTCATATTTGACTCTATGTTTCCTTTATTCCACATATAATTGTTAGCATATCATGTTGACTATGCACTCAAAACATAAACAGAAACTGAACACTTTAACACTTCACACCACTAACGGAACACTCCTAGCTGGGTACCAGTTCATTATTACTTGTCTGGCTTACTGTAGTCCCCTCTACTCTGGTCTCCCTGCTTCAGCCCTTAGCCCACTCAGTCTATTCCCAACACAGCAGCCAGGATGATCCTTTAAACATATAATTCAGATCATGACATTTCTCTGCTCAAAACCCTTCATTGCCTCCCCAGCTTATTCAGGATAAAAGCCAAATCCTTATAAAAACCTCCAAAGCCTGATATGATCTGGCCACTGACTACCTCTTGCACTCTACCTCTTACCTCTCTCCTGCTCGCAAATTCTGCCCCAGCCTAGGTCCTTGTTCCTGCCACTCACCGTCCAGACTCTTCACACTGGATGTCTAGTATCTGTCTAATACTCTTTCCTGAGTGGTCCATTCTCCTACTTCCTTGAGCTCTTTTCTTACACTTCAAGAAAAAAAAAAACCACTAAAATAACAATACCTTTAAAAACTTTACTGGAAAAGATTTCCAATCTATACTACTCTACATATTTAAAATACCAGTCAAGTTTGAGGGTAGAAATATTTGAAGGCATTCAAAGTCTCAACAAATTTCCCTTCCATTTCTTTTTCAGGAAGTTCCTAGAGGATGTGCTCCACCAATATGACATAATAACCCAAGAAAGAGGAAATGGCATCCAACACTGAAGAGAGGCACTGGGAATTCCCAGGGTGATGGTAATGGGAAGTTCTGAGCACTAGCTCTGCAGCTGGCCTGGGAAGAGGAGAGGGCTTGAGCAGGAAAGTACCAAGGGAGATAAAGCAGAACTGCAAGATTGTTTGCTGTATTTGACCATAGTAAGGAGAGTAGTGCAATTCTGGAGTTTGGGGACGACACGTGTGAGTTATGTAGGAAAACACATAGTTTTCAACATGCCTCAACTGTTAACCATATTTTCATAGTCATGAGAATGAAATAACCAAAAATTGTGTAATAACTATATTGGGAGGATGTAAGAGTATGTGGAAAAGGAGTAGAAAAGAGCTAGAGCCTCAGCTTTCAGGTTTAGAAGCTAATATATTATGTCTAAAGGTTTAAAAATTAAGATAGAGCAATGGAGGCATGTTATTTAAGAATATGGAGGTGTATACTAGAAGTGATAGCTAAAAGATTGGAAAATGGTTCCCTCTGGGAGCAAAAATCAGGATAGAGAGGGGAGGATTTTTCCTTCTATAATTAGAAGCCTTGTAATAATTGATTTTTTAAAACTAAACTGTGATGGTCAATTTTATGTGTAAACTTGCCTGGCCATGGGGTGCCCAAATTAAACATTAGTTCTGGATTTGTCTGTAAGGGTGCTTCTGGATGAGATTAGAATTTAAATCAGTGGATTTAGTAAAGTAGATTGCCCTTCCCAATTTGGGTGAGTGTCATCCCATGCCTTGAGGGCCTGAATAAGAACAAAAGGCTGAGAGGAGGGAAGAACTTGCTCTCTTTCCTGCTTTATTGCTTGAGCTGGGATATGTCCTCTTCTGCTCTCAGGCTGGGATTTACATTCTCAGCTCCCAGTTCTCAGGACTCCATACCTGGACCTATTTATACTGCTAGTTTTCCTAGGTCTCAACCTTGCAGATAGTAGATTGTGGAACTCCTCTGCCTCCATGCTAGCATGAGCCAATTCCCGAAGACAAATCTATGCATATGGTCCCTATATATTCCCTCTTGGTTCTATTTCTCTAGAGAAACCTGATTCATATGTAAGTATAATAATTTCTCTGTGAAAATTAAAATAAAATTAAAATAAATAAATAAACTGTCTCCAAGCACCCCTCCACACATAAATCATGAATTATATAAATCATACTTAATAAACCTGATATATAAGTAGTATAAATTTCTCCTAGAAGAAAACAAAGGATATCATCTCAACGTACTATAACCCTGTGAATATCTAGTCAGCTAACATTCCTCCTTTCTTCTGGAAGATCTACCCCCTTTGTTTTAGAGAATTTCTCCTTTCTCCAACTCAAATGCCCATTTTTGGATTTACCTTTCGCTGTATCCTACATCATGTATACAGGGTGAGGCATATGACTCAGGACAATCTGAGTCCTGTCCTGAAGTTTTTAAATTGAATAGAGAAAGGGAACTCTGCAAGTGCAGCCCCAGAGCTGCCAGCAAATATGTCCTCTTCTGTATGAAAAACCTGTCTAGTACTTCAGGTTAATGGCGCTGCAATAAGGAGCTTGGAAGCCACCACTCCACCCTAACAACAGGTAAAAAGCCAAACCGACTGAAAAATCAACAACCCTCCTTGGATCTGTAAGAGAGGGGAGAGCACAGGGCACCGGGCAAACCACTGCCCCCCAAGACTGGGGAGTCAGACAAGAAATTATAGGGAGTTATGGTTTACCAGAGCAGAGACTCAGGAGTAAAATCCAGTGTGGGATTCAGTGCCAAGGTAGGAAACCCTGAACTGTGATTAATGAACTTTCTGGAGGCTGAGTGTGGACAGCGCTGAGAGCTGAAAATGTCAAGGTGCCCAGTCATAGTGGGCCTCCCATACTTCCCTCTAGGAGTTCAACCAGCTTCTTATAGTGAATACTGGAGAACAATCCCTTCATGGTATTGCATGGAAAGCAGAAAAGAAACATTTTGAAATGTGCTGGATAACTCTATTCTTTTTAACAAGGTCTGACCTCCAGAGAAACTAGTTAGTCAGAGCCAACCTGCTGGGGAATTATCAGAGCTTAACTGATCTGGGGGAATGGAAATACAGCTCCTACCCACTGTAGTTACCCTGTTCCACCCAAGGGGCAGGAAAAACTGCAAAAACAATAGTGCGGTTTGCAGTCTAGAGGCGCAGGCTCACTATAAGACTGAGACCTAATCATGAGAGTACAAATCACTTCCCCTCCCCCATCTGTCACCACCACAGTGGTCCTATTTATAGCAGTTCTTTTCACTTGGCACATCTTGTTAGACTATCAAGAAATAGTAACAAGACATACTAAAAAGCAAAAAAACACAATTTGGAAAGAGAGAGCATACATTAGAACTGGACATGGAAGGGATGTTGGAATTATCAGATCAGGAATGTAAAACAACAATGATTAATATGCTAAGGGCTCTCTCAATAGAGAAGACAGCATGCAAGAACAGATGGACAGTGTAAGCAGTGAGAAAGAAATCCTAAGAAAGAATCAAAAAGTGCTAGAAATTAGAAACACTACAACAGAGTGAAGAATGCCTTTCATGAGCTTATTAGTAGACTGGACATGGCTGAGAAAAGAATTTCTGAGCTTGAGGATATCTCAATAGAAACATCAAAACTGAAAAGCAAAAAGAACAGAGACAAAAAAACAGTACAGAATATTCAAGGACTGTGGGACAACCATATAAAAGGTGTACCATATGCATAATGGGAATATCAGAAAGAGAAGAAAAAGAGGAATAGACAGAAGAAATATATGAAATGAAAATCATTACGAATTTTCCCAAATTAAGGTTAGACACCAAACCACAGATCCAGAGAACTCACAGAATGCCAAACAGGATAGTGAAGAAACAAATAAACAATAACTACAGCTAGGAATATAATTTCCAAGCTACAGAAAAATAAAATATTAAAAAAATCCTGAAATAAACCAGTTTGTGGGGAGGGGGCCTTACCTATAGAGAAACAAAGAATTACATTCAACTTCTCAGAAGCCATGCAAACAAGAATAATGTGAAGTGAAATATTGAAAGTGTTGAAAGAAAAAAGTACCAACCTAGAATTTTTTACCTCGTGAAATTATTGTTCAAAAATGAAGGAGTAATAATGACCTTTTCCAACAAAACTTGAGGAAATTTGGAGTCAATAGACCTGCTTTGTGAAAAATGCTAAACATTTTATAAAGGACTCTTACCTAAAATATACAAAAAACTCTTAAAACTTGACAATAGGAAAACAAATAGCCTAATTAAGCAATGGGGAAAAGATCCAAACAGATAGCTCCCCCCAAAAGATATACAAAAGGCGAATAAGCATATGAAAAGATGCTCTACACCATATGGCATCAGGGAAATGCAAATTAATACACAATGAGATGCCACTACACAACTATTAGAAGGGTCAAAACTGACAACAGAAAACTGGAAACACTAAATGCTGGTGAGGATGTGGAGCAACAGGAACTCTCACTGTTGACAGAAATGCAAATGGTAAAGTCACTTTGGAGGACAGTTTGGTTGTCCTTATAAAACTAAACCTACTCTTATCACACAATCTAGCAATCATGCTCCTTTGTATTTACACAAAGGAACTAAAAATTTATGTCCACACAAAAACCTGCACATGGAGGTTTTTAGCAGCTTTATTCATACTTGCCAGAACTCGGAAACAACCAAGATGTCCTTCAGTAGATGAATGGATAAATAAACTGTGGTGCATCCAGACAACGAAATGTTATTTATGGCTAGGAAGAAGAGATCCATCAGGCCATGAAAAGAGTTGGAGGAACCTTAAATACATATTGTTGAGTGAAAAGAGTCAATCTGAAAATGCTACGTACTGCATGATTCCAACCATCCAACATTCTGAAAAAGGCAAAATTATGGACACAGCAAAAAGATCAATGTTTGCTGTGGGTTGGAGGCTGGAAGAGGGATGAATAGGCAGAGCACGGACGATTTTTAGGGTAGTGAGAATATTTTATACTATAATGGTGGACGTATGTCATTATATACGTGTCCAAACTCATAGAATGTACATCAAGATTGAGCCCATATGGGCTTGGGGTGATTATGGTGATCACTGCAGGCTCATCACTTGAAACAAATGTACTCCTCTAATGGAGGATGCCAACAGTAGGGGAAGCTATGTGTGTTGGGGGACAGAGAGGATACGGGAAATGTCTGTACCTTGCTCTTGATTTTGCTGTGAACAAAGAACTATTCTTTTTTTCTTTATTCATGAGAGAGAGAAAGAGAGACAGAGAGAGAGACAGAGGGAGAAGCAGGCTTCTCTCAGAGGAGGGAGCTCGATGCAGGACTCAATCCCAGGACCTCAGGATCATGACCTGAGCTAAAGCCAGAAGCTTTGCTGCTTAGCCATCCAGGTGCCTGAACACAGAACTATTCTTATAAAATATCCTGTTTGCCATAAGTAGTAGGCAACAGTGACTTGAGACATGCAGAGAAATCTGGGGAACAGATGAAGAAAGAGCCAGAGGGTGGGAGAGAAATAAAAGCCTGATAGCATTCAAGTTCCTGGTTCCAGTTGTCCCAGCATTCTCAGTTCACAAGCCAAAATTCCCTCCTTTGCTCTTAGGCTGTTACAGGTTGGATTTATAGCAACCTCCAAACGCAGGCGTGAGTAATATACATGTTACTCAGGCAGAGGTAGCACCACCAACAAACATTTATTATACCCCGACTAACTGTGGGGCACCATGCTTGACACTGGGTCCACTCTCAAGGAATTTATGCAATCAGGACACAAAGACAAATAGAATCCTGCAGAACCTCCAATGCAGGAGATCTCTGTAGGTAGCCAGTGCATGCAGAGGGAGGTACAGTGATCCAGAAGTAGAGAACCAGTTCAGGAAAAGAGGTAGTTCTGGAAGGAAGAGGAGAAAAGTAGGAAGTATATTCTGGGCAGGGGATGAGGGGGGCAGTGAAGCTGGGGTTGCAAACTCAAATGCTCACCAGGGCCAGGCATAAAATGAGTCAGGTTGGAGGGGATTGTGAGGGACCCCAGTGCTCCATCTGCAAAGGGCTGCTGTGCTCAATAGAGGAATGCTGCCAGAGGACACCCCAGTGTCACCTGATCTTCCAGTTTTTCAGGAAAAGTGAGGAATCTACATTTTGTTGTGAAATGTATTACTTTTAAACGTTGACAACAATTTTAAAAAATTAAAACAGCATGTGAGCCCAACATAACATGTGTGTTGTGTTGCCTTCTATGAGAGACTGATACTGTCAGCAAAGGCAACACGGGGGAGGCGTGATTGTTGGTGAAAGGTGATGTGGAGCAGATGGTGCTATAGAAGGATAGGAGAGTTTGGGGAGTTAGACGGGACCTCAAGCCCTGTTAGCAGGTTATTCAAGAAGAACGTGTGCAGAACAATATTTTAGGAAGATATGTTTGGTAGCTGGGTGAAGGATGAGTCAGACATGGGAAGGACTAGAATACTGTTTTATTTAAAGATTTGATTTCTGTGTTTTTTTTATTGTAAACTGAGGTCCAAGTTATTTTCATATGAAACAGTAGGGTTTTTGTTCTGTGTGTCTGCAGTAGAACAGATTTCTTTGTTACCTCCTCACAGCAATATTGAAATAACAGGTGATTTTGTGAGGAAGTAGAGGGAAAGATTTACATTGTACAGAGTCTCGGAGTACAGTCTAATAAAATTCCCATTAGGTATTTCTATACTTTCCCCAAAGCCCTTCTATGATCCCCAACCACCGAGTGTCCTTCTCTGTCAACTCCATCCCCTTCCATCATTACCTGCATATTTCTCCTCCCAGAGTTGTGGTAGCCCTGGAATCATGCTACCCAGATTTCCCTTCCAAAGAGAATCTACCTATTTCTGCTCCTTCACCCCTGTATCTTTAACAGTCTTTTCCCCTAATAAATCTTTTGCAATTCTGTCTTGGCACTTACTTCCCAGAGGAGTGAACTGATACAGTTGGAACAAGAATTAGCTCAAGAAGGAGGTTAGTAAGAGGAGTTTGGGGACCAGATTCCTCACTGGCTGGCTGGCAAGGAAGACCCCATCTTGTATGGAAGGTGGGGCATGGATCATCTCTGGCACGAGATGGTAGTCTAATTGCAAAAACTTTCATTGGAGAAATCAGACTTGTGAAAGTTATAGGAGAGCAGTGAATATAAGGACAAAGTTTTTGTATGCCCTGAAAGGAATTATGAAAAATAAACAGGTAGAAACTATATGTGAAAGAAAAAAAAATTTTTTTAAATGAGGAGGAGATGCAGACACTTCCCCAAAGAAGACAAATGGATGACAAATAGACCAGTAGAAAGATGCTGTATATCATGAGTTATGAGGGTAATGCAAATTAAAACCAGAATGAAACAAAACTATATACCAATTAGAATGGCTGAAATAAAAAATACAGATAACTCAAGGTCCTAGCAAAAATGTGTAACAGCTGTAACTCTTATAGATGGCTGGTAGGGATGCAGTGTGGTACAGCCACTTTGTTAAAGTTTTGCAGTTGTGTGTTTTTTTTTTTTAATAAACTTAAACATACAAATTATTATATGACTTAGCAATTCTACTCCTAGCCACCTACCTAGGAGAAAATAATACATAATCTTTATATAAAGACCTATATGTGACTGCAGGAACTTTATTCATAATCACCAAAAAGTGGAACACCACAAATGTCCATCTGATGGGAAATGGGTAAGTAAGTAAATTGTGATAAATCCACACAATGGAATACTGTTCAACGACAAAAAAGAACAAGCTACTGATACATACAACATGAATGACTCTTAAATGTCTTATGGTAAATGAAAAAAAATGCAAAAGACTTCTTGAATAATTCCACGTATATGACATTTGTAAAAGTCATGGGGACAGAAAGATCAGTGGTTTCCAGGGGCCGGGGTGGGAGGGAAGACTGAATATTAAGCGACATGTTGGGGAAACTTTTTGAGGGGTGATGATAATGGCATGTATCTCAATTACAGTGGCTGCTACACAACTCTATTCATTTGTCGAGATTGATCAAACCATTCATCTAAATTTTACCATATGTAAATTTTACTTTAGTAAACTTGAATTAAGAAAAAAAAAACCCCAAGTATAAAAGCCAAAGGCCCTTTTTGGTAACTTATAAAGCAACCCTTTTTCTTCAGCAGTAGAAAGTGGACATAGCTAAAGAGTAAAGTCGCAGAATCACAAAGATAATTGAATGGTCAGGCAGTCCAGTCTGTTACACTGAGATCAGGGCTCTGGTTGAGGAAACTTGGAATCCTAAATCATGGAATGGGAAGATCTGGTGAATGTTCCCCAAGATCATGGCTTGGCAAATTCCCCTAACTGTCAGAGCTCCCAACATGTCCCAACCCCTGCATATTGAGAGCTAGCACTTTTTCCAGGCAGGAAGACACCGTAGAGCCCCCCCTTCCCTTAATACAGCAAGTGACCCCTCAGAGGGGCACAACTTCTTCTCCTGGTGTCAGGTAGAGAAATAGGGTCAAGTCCCAGCATCCCCCTGCTGAGTTGTGCTGGACCTGATGAGAGAAGAAAGAGAGTACATTTCAAAGGGGCTGGAAGCATTAGCCAGCATGGAATGGCAGGAGCCAGGGGGATACTCATGGTATTTGATGATGAAGGTATTTGATCAAAGAGGCCAGAATGTAAGATGGCATAAGCAAGAATTCATTTCTTGGAGACACTTTCACATCCTGGCAAGGACCCTGGAAGGTGAGATGAATTTGTGACTGGGTGGTTCTTCAAAACATGGACAAAGTGATGGCCCTACCAGAAAGTATTTACCACAGAGGAGGTAAATTTGCTCTGAAAAGAAAATAGACAAAATGACTTGGTTCGTTGATGTGGCCAGAACTAGCATGACTGGCACATGAATGAAGTGGCCATCAAAGCAGAGATGGCTGCCCCATATGGGCCCAAGGGCATGAATTTCTCACAGTCTAGCTATCACTGCCTCTGAATGTCCAGTCTTCCAGCAACAGGCACTAATGCTAAGCCTGCAATAGGGAACATTTCTTAAAAAGACCAAATTGCCACTTGGTAGCAAGTTGACTACATAGGATCCCTTTGGGGACAGGATCTGATTCATTCTCACAGTTATAGACAGCTATTCCAGCATGAGTTTGCATTTCCTGTCCACAGAGCCTCAGCCTGCACCACTATTTGGGAGTTTATGGAATGCCTGATTCACAGGCATATAATCTGTCACAATATAACATCTAACAGAAGACCCACTTCACATTAAAGGGAGCCTACAACAATGGGTCACCTGGTGGTACCAAATACCACATCATCCAGTAGCAGCCACCCCGAAGAGCACTGGGACAACTTTCTTAATGGTCCAACTTCAGTGCCAGTGCAGATAAATACCTTGTGGGAGTGGGTGCCATCCTCCAGGATGCAGTGTCCGCACTAAATCAGAGACTTTTTATGGAGCTGTGTCCCCAACATTAAAAATAGGTGGGCCCAGGAACCAAGGAGCGGAAGCGGGAGTATTCTAATTTCTGTAACTTCTTAACGTTGTATCATCCTTTCTAATACTCACAAGGGACATTTTATTTCCTGACCACTCCACTGCGGGCTCCATGGCGTTAGAACTTCCAGTCCCAAAAGGGGGTGCATTCTCGTCTGGCACATAGCCAGAATTTCACTGAATACAAGTTAAGGCCGCTTCCAAGGCACCTTGGGCTCTTTGTCTTCAGGGATGTGCAAGTGAGAGAGGAAGTCACCTTTTTGATGAGGGTAATCTATCTTGATCAGTAAAAGGAGGTAAGACCTTATACATGATGGGCACAGGAAGAAAACCTGTGGTACTCGGGGGATCCACTTGAATGTCTCTTAGTACTGCCTTGCCCCATTGTACTATAAAAGGAGATGTGCAGCAGCTCTGGACAGAGAAGGGTACGCTAACCCGGAACTCAGATCCTGTAGTAATGCAGTCTAGGTCACATCCCCATGTAAGTCTCCAAGACGTGCAGAGGCACTAGCTGAGGGTGAAGGGAATTTACAATGGATAATGGGGGAGGGAAAAAAATGAGTACCAGTCGCAACCCCAAGACCAACTACAGTGATGGGAGCAGAGTTATTCATGCTAACCTCCCTCCTCTGAGGTTCTCCTCAAGAAGCATAGCCCACAACAACTGTAGAGGAGCTGGGCCTCAACTTGCATGGAGAATGAGTCACATGGATGAACTACAGTGGTTGTGGGTTTGCTCTGCTCTGCTCTCTCCCTCTGAGAGAACTTGCTGTAAGAAGTGTAGTTAGTTGTCAGTCTCTAGCTGCAGAACTTTCTGGATCCTGTGCAAGATTTATACATGCTGAAATCATGTTCTCTTGAATGACTGAACATGGCAAGGGTACTACAGCCTGGCCATTCCTGTCCAAGGCAGGACTCCACTCACACGGCAGTCTCTGCCCTGCGCTTCCCGGCTGGGCGGGTGGAGACTTTCTGAGAGTGGTCTAGTACTGAGGCTCTTCTCACCCAGCACTCCTTCGTTCTCTCATTCCTCTCAGAGTTGTCAGACCTCCTTCAGAGTCTGAAGGCTCTCCCTGCCTTCACTGGAAAGCCTACTCCCTCTGTCCTTGTAGTAGCATCCACAGGACCCTCACTGAGAGAGAAGTCTCTTGTTGGGCACATGCCTGCATGGAAGCTTCTTAATGGGATCAAGCACAAGAAGGGTGGTACATCCCCCAGCAAATCTCATGTGTTTCTAATTCTGTCTTAGCACTGGTTTCTCAGAAGGGGGACTGGCAACCACTCTTTCTTATGCTACTAAAGTGAAGAACAAAAATCAATAGTTTGCCACAATTTAACATCCAGAACATTTGGGATGCCTGGGTGGCTCAGTGGTTGTCTGCCTTGGGCTCAGGGCATGACCCTGGGGTCCAGGGACTGAGTCCCACGTCGGTCTCCCTGCATGGAGCCTGCTTCTTCCTCTGCCTATGTCTCTGCCTCTCTCTCTCTCTCTCTCTCTCACTCTCTCTTTCTGTGTCTCTCATGAATAAACAAATAAAATCTTTTTTAAAAAATCCAGAACAATCACTTAATAAAATTGAGGGAAAAACTTCATTTACAGAAATATAATCATTTATATTTTAGCAAAGCACCACACTGAAAGTAAAATATCTGCTCAAGAAATTTCCAAAAGCTCTTCGAACAGTCTTTAATTTATTCTTTTAGATCTCATCAAGTTTTGTTAATTTCCACACTCTTTATCTTAAAACATACAAGTAAATTTTTCTGTTCCATAACATGTTAAGAAAAATTCAAATTTCTATTGATTGAAAAGGAAACTTCTGATATTAAAAAACAAGCAAACAAAACAAAACCAGACAGCTTCAGAGAGGCTTACTCTATTATGCTTAACTGGTTTTGAGTGTTTTCCTTTTCCCAATAATCCTAAATATTTAGAATTATTGCTTCTCGTTATAAAAACAAATAGATTAATTGGAAAAAGTGAAATATATCCAACTATATATAAAAAAAAAAACATTAATGGGGTCTTCCAACCTTTTCCATTCTGCCTGCAAGGGTAAGCAATGGTAACATTTTGGTGTATCTTGGTCCACATCTTTTTACATACTTATACAGAAATGTGAAAACAGGTATAGTAATGTGCAGTTTGTTTTGTTGGGCAAAAAAACAATAGCACTTGAGTAACTTGTTTTTCTCATTCCTATATCTCAGTAAGTGAGACTCTGGCTCATTTTTAAAAAAATTATATCATATTTGGAATTATTAGTAAAACCACAATTTATTCAGTTTGCTTATTCTGGGTTCTAATGACATTGAACATATTTTCATAACTATTATGAAACATAGTTATTTCTCTTCTATGACTTACATGTTCATATTCTGTTTCTTTTTTTTAAGATTTTTTAAATTTATTCATTCATGAGAGACACAGAGAGAGAGAGAGAGAGAGAGAGAGAGGCAGAGACACAGGCAGAGGGAGAAGCAGGCTCCATGCAGGGAGCCCGAAGCAGGACTCGATCCCAGGAGTCCAGGATCATGCCCTGGGCTGAAGACAGCGCTAAACTGCTGAATATGAATATATTGGCTTCCCCATATTCTTTATTTCTTATGTTTAAATTTCTAAGCATCAGAACCGTATTTTTGTGTATGGTGTGAGACAGGGGATTTACATTTGTGTTCTTCCAGATTGATAGCCAGTTTTAAAAATCTCAAATATGTATAAAAGTATAGAAAATAATATTCAAAAGAAAAATGCCCTCTCTCATACTTTTTAGATTTTAACATTTTGATTTATTTATTTAAGATTTCCTATTTAAAATACAAAGAAGTAAAGAATGTGGTGACATTCTTCCATCTGTATTCTTTCCAGAGATGCATCCACACTTCAGAAGTTAGTGTGTATGATTGCCACGGCATGTAAACTTTTGTTACCTATATATGTATCCCTATATAATATAAAATCTTTTTTACGTGTTACAGTAAGTGAGATTTTAAGTCAGTTTCTTTCTTTTATTTTATTTTTTTAAGATTTATTTATTTATTCATGAGAGACACAGAGAGAGAGGCAGAGACACAGGCAGCGGGAGAAGCAGGATCCATGCGGGGAGCCCGATGCAGGACTCGATCCCAGATTCCGGGATCACGCCCTGAACCAAAGGCAGACGCTAAACCAGTGAGCCACCCAGGTGTCCCTTTAAATTAGTTTCTTTCCATGACTAGTTACTGATAGTATTGAAAAAGAATTTTTATGTATTTAACTTGATTTGAGATACTTTATCAAACTATTTTAATTGTAGTAGTTTTATTGGCATCTTAGGTATTCATTGCTCACGATAGTATCACATGCAAAGAAATATGCTTTTGTCATTTTTTTACATAATATGCTTCCAATAGGTTTATATCATTTTCTGTTTAGTTATATTAATGTTCCAAATAATATTAAATAATATTATTTACATTATGTGCAAGGTACAGTCTAGATGGTTCACAGAATGTGGCCCTTGGACCAGCAGTATCCATTATCTCCTAGGAATTTGTTTGAAATATGACTTCTTGGGTCTCACTCCAGCTTACTGAATTAGAAACTCTGGCGGTGGGACCTAGCAATTTGTGTTCTCACAAGCCCTCTGACACATAAAAATTTGAGAACCAATGGTCTGGAGAACAGTGCAGAACTCAAAAAGGCTGTTTTATTTTTTAAATCTCATCAATTGTGGTTTCTAAAAAATTTTTTAAAATCTTCTTTTGATCTCAATTTTCCCACCAGCTATCACCCCATTGCTTTTTTCTTTTCAGGAAATAAAAACTTCTTAAAAGAGTTGTCTATGTTCATGGTCTACACATCTTCTCTTCCCATTCATTCTTCAAGCCACCTAGGAAGTGTTTTTTTGCCCACACTCATTGAAACTGTGCTTGTCAAGTCTCTGTGATCTCCATGCTGCTAAATCTAATGGTCATTTTTGCAATTTTCAATTCAACTGACCCCCTCAGTAGCACTTGACAATATTGATCACTGTCTTTTTTTTTAATATACTTTTTTTTTTTTTTAGGACATCACATTTTCCAGGCTTTTCTCTTACCTCTAGTTGCTCCATGTCAGTGTTGTTGTTGTTGTTAGCTTCTCTTTTACTACCTAACCTTTATTTATTTATTGAGTAATCACTATACCCAAGGTAGAGCTTGAATTCATGACCCCAAGATCAAGAGTCACATGCTCTTCAGACTGAGCTAGCTAGGTGTCCCACTACCTCCCCTTTAATGTTGGAGTGATCAAGGGTTGGGCAATCCTTTTCTACCCTCTTTCTCACTCACTTCCTTGGTATCACGTGAGCTCATTGCTTCAAACCCCATCTTTGTTAGAATTGCCCAATTTAGCAAATATAAATACAGGATGGATGGAAAATGTGAATTTCAGATAAATAGTAATTTTTTAACATAAATGTGTTCCAAATATTGCATGGGACATGGAATTTTTATTATATTAATTATGTTAATGTTGTTGATTAACAATAATTATAATAATTCATAATATTTATGCTAGGGGATTAATTCCATGTCCTAAGTAATATTTAGAATATCCTTGTACTAAAAAATTGTTTGTTGTTTATCTGAAATTTAAATCTCATGAGGTGCCTATATTTTATCTGGAAATACTAATCTATGGGCCAAGAAACTCCAAAATTATCTCTCTAGCCCAGATCTTTCTCCAAAACTGCAGAAATGGACAACCGTCTACTTGACATCGCCACCTGAATAGCCAATAGACATTTCCAACTCAACATGACCCAGGCTGTACTCTTGATATTCCCTGTCTCCAGATTTGCTCCAGCCATAGCCTTCTCCTATCTTACTTGGTGGCAATACCTTCCTTAGAGTTTTTCTGGAAATTTTTTTTTAATTTTTATTTATTTATGATAGTCACACACACAGAGAGAGAGAGGCAGAGACACAGGCAGAGGGAGAAGCAGGCTCCATGCACCAGGAGCCCGACGTGGGATTCGATCCCAGGTCTCCAGGATCGCGCCCTGGGCCAAAGGCAGGCGCCAAACTGCTGCGCCACCCAGGAATCCCTGGAAAAATATTTTGAACTCTCATCTCCTTTTTCTCTTTCTCCTACAACCCACATCCAATCAGTCAAGAAGCTCTGTTGATTCTGCCTATAAAAGGTATCCAGGTGCCAAGCATTTCTCACCTTCTTCACTCCACTACCATCCTGGCACAAGTCACTATCATTTCTTACTTCCAACAGCCTCCTAGCTGATTTCCATTCTATTTCCTTTTTCCTGCTAAAGTCTGTTCTCATTGTAGAAGCTACAAGGATTCTTTTAAAATGTAAGTCAGATGTTTGCTGCTCAAACCCCTCCGATAACTCACTCTCATGAAGAATAGAAGCCAAACTCTTCTCAATGCCTGCAAGGTCTTGCATAATCTGACCCTCCTTACTTCTCTGATGTCATCTCCTATTGCTTTCTCTTTCTTTAAACTCTTTTAGCCATACTGGCCTTCATACTATTGTTTGCCTGAGGCATGTTCCCCCCTGAGGACCTTTGCACTGGGTGTTCTCTTTGCCTGGAGGACTCTTCACCCAGATATTTATGTGGATAATTCCCTTACCTCCTTCAAGCCTTTGCTCAAGTGCCATGTTCTCAATGAAGCTCAAACTAATCACTTTATTTAAATTGGTGATTCGTTCACTCTCTACATATCCACATATCTGACATTCTTTACTCAGCTTTATCTTTTCCATAGCACTTATCATTTTAACGCAATTTAACTTACACATTGTTACTTATGTCTGTTCTTCCTTACTGTACCCAGAATGGTCAAGGAAAGTTTTTGCTTCTGTTTTTTAATTCTTTGAGTGCACTTGCCCCATGTTCCTTACACCTATTTCCTTTTTAACACACTTTTCATAATATTAATAAGATCCTTTAATTTAGCTCAGCCTCCCTTTCCAGCAAGATAATGCAATTCATTCAAAGAAATAAGATGCTGAGAGGCTTTAATCTCAGGTGAATATTCTGCATCTCCAAGGACTTTAAGATTAGGTGATGCCCAATACATTTGGCTCCAGCCAAACTAGCATGATTCCTATAGACATTTCTTCACAGAAACATAAAATATGTTCCCCTGCAGAATTTGCTTCCAATTTTAAAAGACCCTAAATGCCTAACTACAGAGTTTGTGTTAATAAAATATTTCAGCAAATTAAATATTATGAGGCAATGCTTTATAGAGTACATGGCGTATGGTAGGTACTTAATAACTATGTTTGGACATTCTCGCATTCTCTCTTCCTTAAAATTTACTACTTATTTAATCTAACATCTTTTTTCTAAGAGCTCTTGGGGCAGCATAGCTCAGGTGAGTTTATAACTATGATTCCATTAATTCAACTCGCAAAGTAGAGTACCAACTGCTATTACCCTCATTTTGTGGAATGGGAAATGGGGTTACCTATAAGTCATAGTGATTTGCCCTAACTTTTATGTGTCATTGTCACAGGTATTCTTTTCATCAATTCTTGGTACCTTAAAGCCAATATTTGGTTGCAGTTTCATGAAAGCCTTTAAGTGAAACTAGCTGTAAGAAATCAGCCTAGCAAAAATACTTTATATTTATTACACTTCCCTAGGACCCTTGAGTATTCAGCATCTCAGTACTCAAGAAACGAGCAGTAAATTCTGAGGTCCATTTCATGCTGAGTGAAGTGATTGAAGTCATCAGTCATTAAAGGTGATGAAAGTGATAAATTCTGCTCCATATTTCAACTGTTTATCCTGGCTGCCTATGCTCATTAATCAGCAAATTAGAAGATAGTGCCTATATTGATATTGGTATTCACTCAAATCATTTATTTAACCATTTGCATAGAGTTTTCATATAACAAGAGGGAGATTTAAAAAAATCCACCAAAATAGATGGTGGATTTATATTTATCTATTTTTAGATAAATATAAATCCAATTCAACATGTTAGCAGCCTCACCAATTACATTTCTAAGAACTCTAAATGGGAACTATGAATATCGGTTCAATCAGGATTTTTTTTAAAGATTTTATTTATTTATTCATGAAAGACACACAGAGAGAGAGAGACACAAGGCAGAGGGAGAAGCAGGCCCCCTGCAGTGAGCCCCCTGTGGGACTTGATCCCAGATCCTGGCATCAGGCGCTGAACCGAAGGCAGACACTCAACCGTTGAGCCACCCACGTGTCCCTCAATCAGGAGTTTTTATTTACTTATTTATTTTTTTATTTATGATAGTCACAGAGAGAGAGAGAGGCAGAGAACAGGCAGAGGGAGAAGGCAGGCTCCATGCACCGGAGCCTGATGTGGGATTCGATCCGGGGTCTCCAGGATCGCGCCCTGGGCCAAAGGCCGGCGCCAAACCGCTGCGCCACCCAGGGATCCCCTCAATCAGGAATTCTTAATCTGGCCACATCTGTATCATCTGGTAGGCCAAAAAAGCAAAAAAGCATGTACCCTAGTCCTCAAACATTTTGGATTCAGGAGGTTTGAGTTAATGGCTCAGGAATCAGTATTTGAAAAACATCTCCCTGCTGAATCAGGTACAAACAGGTTTGAGACTTAGGAGTTAAGTAAACAGTGTTAGGATGAAAAGAGAGTCAGCCTGGAACTTCTCACCAATTGGCTGGTTATCAATGGGCCGAAGCTGGACAAACCAATTTCACTGGAAATTCTTCATTCAGAATGTCAGACAGATAACTTAGCATATTAGATTTCCTTTACAGACTGCTGCCCTGTGCCCTGTAAGGCCAGTGTGGTAACTTTTGTAAATCTACAGGAGAAAGGTTGCAGTAGATCCATCTCTTTTGATACAACCATCTTTCAGCTCTCTCCCCATGAGCTCAGATGCCCCAGGTTTTGCTTTTCCTCCCTACTAGGGTCCTCTTTCCCTAGTCCCCCATCTTCCCACTCCCTGACTCCCTGCCCCACCACCTGGCCCCAGAGCCTTGTCCCACTTCTCAGAGTGAACTAAGCCCAAATCTGAACTGAGAGAGTATGTGTGTGAAGGAGCAGGCTGCAAGTAAACAAAGAGCTCATGCAGGCCCCGAGTACCCAATTTATTTTAATAGAGTCTTTTTAAATAATCACCCCACAAAAGATCATATTTTTCTTTGCTGTATTACTCCTTAATCCGTTCCCTCCACTTAATTCGTACATTGAATCATTACTGTCTTCTGATAGCTATTCTATATTTATCATTATTAAACTCATTTTATTGATCTCATCCTTTGCTCCAATTTGTCATGATTTTATGAATTTTAATTCAATTCCTTCTGCATTTGTGATCCCTCCAGCATTATACTATCTTCACGTTTTTATTAATATGGTCTCCAGTCTATCTTCTAAGCTGCTAGTTATTATTATTATGTGATGTTTATGAGACTATTTAAAAATATTATGCCACTGCAGGACCTTATTGGAAAGAAAAAGTCTTACCTTGACATGAAGCCATTAATATTAACTTTTATGTTTAATTTTTTTGCCAATTTAGCATTCATTTTACAGCAGAGTGGCTTGATTCACGTGTCTGTAGTTTTCCTCTGAGTGTTGTGTACAGGCAAATGCTTTTCTTGGTGAAATAATACCATGAAATGCTCACTTTGAGAACTGCATTTCCTTTAGCGACACAGCTTCTCAGTCCATCAAATAGATAAATTCTCAACCTTCTTCACCTCCATTAGTTAAGGTAAAAAACAAAATTCAAGGCAATGTTAAAATAATATAAAGCCTTTGACATAAAACTACAAATTCTAGACATTTATAGGTAAGGCTTACACTACATCCTAAATTCATTCTGTGGAATCTAACTTCTAGTCAATACAGGATTTTCAAGTTTCCCCAAAGAGCTGCTTATTATGTACTTACTGTACACAAAGGAAGTGAGTTAAGATAAATTAGTGGATTAAGATATGGAGATCCCAGAACTTTCTGGCAATTTTAGTCAAAATATTATATATCTACATAAAGATGATAAACGTCAGCAGTAACACTGTACTTGTTTGCACCTTGTAGTCACAAATTTCAACTCTTTCTAGAATTATTAAACTTCAGAACACTTGTGCAGCAAAATTAAGCGAGGTTATTTTCGATTTTCATATTAATAAACGGATGAGTGTGGAGTGTTTATGAATCCCAGGGGTTTTAAACGCAGGGATCCAGCCTGCTCCTGTCTCTGGCATTGTTGTACAGTTCTTTCTGCACTGCTCTCTCCTGGTGATCACAGGACTGGCTTCCAACTGGCCTTTTGACATGATGACCACTTTTCAGGCTGAAGCCCTCATCATTTCCACTTGCCCAATTTTGACCTTTTAATTCCCAAAGGCCTAAAATTCATGATTTTAGAATTTCCCTCCAACTGGGCTTGTCAACTACTTCTGGTAATTGCATTTCTGGGTCCAGCCCCTAAGGCATTTCATCTCAGCAGGATCTAGGGTCTGGCACCTGGCTGTGTTTACCCTAGATCCTTCTGGCAAATCCAGATGGCATCCATGCAATCACAGCCTAATTGGCCTGAAATGAAAAATGTGGTTATTTCAAATCAATAAGTTTTATCTGTACAGCTGAACCATGTGGTATTGCCCCTAACGATTATAAGACCTTAAAGACATCCTCTACCACACCTGTGAATGTGAGAAAATGGCATTTTATGGTATATGTTTGATTTTCTTTCTTTTTTTTTTAAAAAAAGATTTTATTTATTTCAGTGGGAGAGAGCATGAACAAGGGGAGGGGGAGAGGCCAAGAAAGAAGCAGACTCCCCACTGAGCAGGGAACCAGACAGCATCTGGACCCTGGCAGCAGATGCCCAACTGACTGAGCCACCCAGGTGCCCCTGCTTGATTTTCTAGAGTAGAAAAGGCCTAAACTGTTACTGAACTGACAGGTACTTCAAAAAGCAATCTGTCTAAGGATTTCAGTTACTGGATAGGCTATACAATGCAGACTTCTAAAAATGGTCTCCTGAATTCCTTGTGGCCTCACCAAACATTAGGGGCAGGAGGGAAGGAGGGGCCTCAAAGAACATGTAATTGACCTTTTCATTTAACAGAATAATAAATCTAAGTGACAGAGAACCTAGGTAAGTTTTCTAGAGCTCAAACTAGAACTCCAGTCTTGATCTAATCTTTTTCTTACTCAATTTGACCTTAGTATGAACATGTTACTACTTTTCCAAAGATGAGTAAAATGAGATCATGGTGCATTAGTAACAAAATACAGGCACTATAAGGAAAATAATCTAGCATATGTTAGAAAGTTCTGGAATTCTTTACAAATTGTACTTGAATGAAATAGGACCATGCCATTTTATTTTATTTTTAAATGATTCTATTTATTTATTTGAGGGAGGAGAGACAGAGGGAGAGAGAATCTCAAGCAGACCCCTGCTGAGTGGGGAGCTGGATGTGGGGCTCAATCTCATAAGCCTAAAATCAGGGTTTGAGCTGAACCCAAGAGTCTGACACTTAACTGACTGAGTCACAGGACCACAACATTTTAAAATTGGAAAGGATACATCATCCTTTCCACTTTAGCCTGCATATAGTGGATATGGCTTATGACTATATTAGTTTAGTGTTCACTAACCAGCTCTTTGTTCTTAATTCTATAAAGAAGTTGCCACACTTGAAAGTCTCAGGAGAATGTAGCTGAAACAACTAAATGGAAAAATCTGTTTTGAAAATTCTCAAGTTCACCCACTGGATTTGTACCTTCATGGCTCCAAATGGTTACATTCAACACCTTAAGCCAGTAAAACCATATCTGTAAGGCACACTAAACCAGTCTGAATCCATTTGAGAATTTTAGGCAAAGAAGATAAATCTTCACGGTACAAATAAAACGATGAAGACAATAAACACATAAATATGGCTCTTCTGCAAATAGTCAAGACTAGTGTTTAGTTTCTGATTACAGAGTGAGTGACAATGTTCCGACATTGTCTGTTAGGACAGCCACTACTGTATATTTGCTACCCTTTGGACGCTTGGGTCCTACACTCCTTGGCAGTTTCACTGGATTGTTTCTCAGCCAGCTATACTCACTCTTGCTTTTAGACTGATCAAATCTGAGGGACCTCAGTGACGGCTTAGGAATAGCTGTCTTCACCCTAGGTTGCAACCACTTTCAGGTTTGAGCATCCTTGGGAGGAAACTGAGGAGGCCTTTGTGGCACCTTGAAATTGGACTTGAAGATTAGTGCTAGACCAGTGCTGTCCAGTAAAAATAAAAGAGCCCCTTAGATAACTCAAAATTTTCTAGTGGTAAATTTTTTTACAAAAAAGTAAAAGAGAAACACATGAAATTAATGTTAATGATCTCTTTTATTTAACACAGTATATCCAAAATATTATCTTTCCAACATGTGGCAGAGCCACATTTTAAGTGCTCAACAGCCACATGTGGCTAGTGGCAACCATACCAGAGAAAGCAGTGCTAGATAGTTCTCTTGGCAAATCATTTTCTTCAATTCATCCTAGAAAGTTCCCACCCTTTACAATGAGTTTGCCGTGTTGGAAAAATCATGGCAAGTCGGGACTTCCCAGTTGTATTAATCAGCATTCTCCAGCAAAGTAGAATCAGTAGGATATATATCCTATATGTGATGTGATGGTTAATTTTATAATATTTGGTTGATGTGATGGTTAATTTAATTTAATTTAATTAATTTATTTTTAAATTTATTTATTTATTCATAAGAGACACAGTGAGAGAGGCAAAGACACAGGCAGAGGGAGAAGCAGGGTCCATGCAAGGAGCCTGATGTGGGACTTGATTCTGGGACTCTGGGATCACATCCTGAGCCGAAGGCAGATGCTCAACCGCTGAGCCACCCAGGCATCCCGATGGTTAATTTTATATGTCAACTTGGCTAGCTTATAATTTATAGCTATATTTATATATTTATATTAATATTTATATATTTATTTATATATATATATATAATTTCTCATGACATCCTGAGAGAGTAAAGAAGATGTTTTTTTTTTTTTAAGAAGATGCTAATTAATCTTTTTCACACTGTATTTTACACAGAACTGATACAGAAACCACGTACTCTCATTACTCCATTGCTTCTGTTGATCTTTGCAAGTTAAGATTTGGATGGTAACTATTTTGGGGGTAACCCAGAGAAGGTGGAAGGCAGGCCCTGTCCTCTCACTTTGTAACCTGAAGGGAGCAGAAGTTTCCTTTGCCAGCTCCCTGGCCACTGGGGTAAGGACGTGGAAATGCGGCTCAGCCAATCAGGTTTTCCATCTCAGGTGTTGACTGCTGCGCAGGAGGATGGGACCTTACGGAGGCCACCGTGATGGATTTAAGAGGCCATCGGGTGTCAGTAACTGTGCAGTGGCCGCAGCAGCCCCTCACATGCCAGGAACACAGCGTCACAAACAGTCCGTTCCTGTGACTGAGACTAGGTCGTGGCTGTGCCTGGTATTCTTGGCTTCTGCTCACCACTAAATCTATGGGCTAGCAAGTATCCTTCCAACAATTTCTTTTTTCTTCTAAATTAGGCAGAGTTGGGGCACTTGGGTGGCTCAGGTGCTTAAGCGACTGCCTTCGGCTCAGGTCAGGATACTGGAGTCCCAGGACCGAGCCCAGCAGAGCCCAGCAGCATCGGGCTCCCTGCTCAGTGGGGAGTCTGCTTCTCCCTCTGCCCCTCCCAGGGCTTGTGCGCTCTCTCTCTCTCTCTCTTTCTCTCTCTCTCACTGTCTCACATAAATAAATAAAAATATTAAATAAAATAAATAAATATATAAATATCTTTAAAAAAATTAGTCTGAGTTAATTTCTATTGCTTACTACCAAGAACGTAGACAGAGCATGGAGCCCTAGCTGTTGGAAATTAGATGTATATGATACTTCAAAAATTAACTCTAGGGGATCTTCACTGGCTTAACAGAATCTCAAACTATTTGGTCTAAGGACCCCTTTACAGTTTCAAAACTTATTAAGGGCACCAAAGAGCTTTTGTTTATTTGCAGTATGTCTATTGATATTTATTGCATTAGAAATTAAGACAGAAAGTTTAAAATTATCTATTAATTCAGTTAAGAATAAAACGATAAACCTAATTGCTTGTTAACATATATATAATACTTTTAATGAAAAATAGCTATTTTCTTCTAAAACAAAAAAATAATTATTGAGACGAGCCATTATTTTAGATTTTTGCAAATTTCTGGCATAATAGAAGAAAATAGGATTCTCAGATATGCTTCTGCATTCCCTCTGTTCTGGGTTCTTTCAGTTAAAATATGAAGAAAATCCAGCTTCATCCAGATATGTAACTGGAAAAGAGAAGAGAATTTTTATGGCTTTTTCACATAATAATTGTGGATATTCTTCTTCAAGATCACACCAAAACTTACAAGTGGTAGTTTCTAAAGATTCGTTGCATTATGGAATCTGAAACCACACCAATAAACATTTCCTTTTATGTTGTAGTAAAATCAATTTAAAAATGATTTTGCAACAGGCATTGGTTATTTGGAAAATATTGGTTTACTAAAGTATGAAGATCAACCAAGTGTTGCCACAACTCACTATATAATATCAGAACCACATTCATTAATGTTGCCACCAAACTCATTTAAAAGATCTTTAAGTCTTAGGAAAGTGTCAGGCTGACAGTGGCAAATATAGATTTGCAAAAATTCTAATTTTTGCTTGAAAGCTAAAATTTTATCATGGACAACAAAGACTCTCTGCTGTTTTCCTTCAAGTGACAGGATCATTTCATCCACTTAAAAAAAAAAAAAGGAATGTCTAAAAAAAAAATAAGAATGTCTACCAAAGATATCAATAGGAAAACTATAGTTTGAGAATAATTTTTGCAAGTAAAAATGAAGTTCAATGAAAAAAATGGCCCATTCAGCTGTTTGAACATTTTATTTTCTGTTTTTGTTTTTTTGTTTTGTTTTGAGACCATCTTTGCACTTTGGAATGTATTAGAAATGCTTTATGTAAAAAAAAAAGAAAGAAAGAAAGAAAAAGAAATGCTTTATGTGTACTTACTTGCTACTTCTTTCTGAAGAATATTTTCAAGATCTATATAGAATGGTCTAGATGTACCAAAACTGATCATTTCTGCTGCTTCCTCCAGGACATTCTTACATGAAGCTGGTGTTTCCTGCTCCTGTGAGAATGGAGGATGCCAGTACTATCTAGTCACAGCCTTAAGGTGCTGAGGCCCTGGGGCAGCTCCACCTCCCATGGCCTAAGTGCCTTCAGTGCAGATGCTAACACAGTGACAAAGACTCTGGTATTATAAAAGTAGTTCCGACTTCATAGGCTCCCTGGAGGTTCTGGGGGCTGTGAGGTGTGTGTGGGGGAGGTTGGGCAGGGTGGGTGTGGGACTCCATGGACCACCCTGGGAAAACACAGGGCCAATCCGTTAATGAGTGCCCAGGCCAACCAAATGAGAGGCTTTGTGAGCTTCTGTCAGAGCAGAGACAGGTGAAAATAAGACCTGTCTTCTTAGTTTACACTCTTTTGTTGTAATTGTATCTAAATAAAGAGCAACCTGTCCTGCTTTCCCAGCAAGATCCTTTGCCATCCTCCTCTAGGTATAGGCCAAATCGGATTTTTAAAAGCTGGAGTGTCTGGGTCCTCAGCACCTTGTGACCAAACTGGTTATTTTGCCACTTTGACCTCTCAGACTATGGCAGGTTTTGCCATCAAGTATCACTAAATTCATTTTAAGGAGTGAGGCTAGAGTGGCAGGCAAGGTTAATTGACTTGAGCTCCTGTAATGATCTGTGGCTCTGCTGGTTTAGGTATCAGAGATCCTAGGACATGGTATCAGTGAAACCTCTCCGGAAATCCAGCCTTCATGGGTTTTGGCCCCTGGATAAAAGCTTTTAATGTGCAGTTAAATAAGGGGCAATTGTAAAGGTAGAGATGATGGTTGTACATGAGCTAGCTTGAAATGATAGCACAGATAGAACCTTGGTTGATGTGTGTACTAGATTGTATTGGATTTTACCAATCCAACCAGGAGGACCCGTAAGAAAACTTCTTTCCAGTAATGGTGTATTAGAATAGAGGGCCAGTTACAAATCCTACCTTAGGTTTTAGGGAGTTTTCTCATTGGTCATTTTGAGTATTCTTATCACTGAGTATTGGAGAACCTACTTTTTTCTTCAGAGAATATATGTTCAGGTTGTTTTTGCAGACCATGTCTGACAAAGACTGGAGTGAAAAAAATCCATTTGAAAGGAAAAGGAAAAGTTAATTAGATAACAAAAAGATATAATCAGTTTTAAACATCCCCAGTTAAAAATGTATGATAACAATTCTAGAGAGGTATATCTGGTACCCAAATGCCTATCAAGTTATATGGTTTATATTTTTATTTTAAGGAGTTAAAATGTGAAGGATTGGTGTCTATAAAAGGCTGAACACACGAATCCTTCAAAATACCTCTCACACGTGTGTGAGATGAATAACATGTCACTATATAGTAAAATTCCTGTGTATCTTGACTTGGGGATGTCATTCAAGGAATCAGAGTCTTTGGCCTGGCATAAGGTCAAGGGCATGGGCAGGCCAAATGCTGGTGAGGTTTGGATGTCACGAGAACTACCTTCATTGCTGGTGTGGTAGGAGTCAGTCCAATATGGGAAACAACTTGGCAATATAAAAAATCTGGTGATGCACATTTCCTAAGACCCAGAAATTTCACTTCTAGAAACATTTTCTCAAGAAACCTTTGCACATGTGCACAAGGGGATATGTAGAAAGAATAATCATTGCTATTATTTAAAATATTATACCTACATATAACTATATATTATTTATAATAGCAACATTTAGAAAAATCTAAATAGCAACCATTAAGAAATGGAGAAATGATGTATTGAATAACCAAGTAATAAAATAATAAATAGTTAAAAGAGTAAACTAGAGCTACATGTTGTGGATCTATCAACATAAATACATTTTATAAATATAACTCTGAGTATAAAAACCAAGCTACAAAAGGTACACATGCATCATAATACTACCATTAATGTAAGAAGGTAAAATAAGCAGCATACCATATTTTCTAATGGATATATTTATAAGAATTAACTATGTATAAAAAATATGACAACATGAATGGGAAGGATGCACCCCAACTTTAGGCTAGTGGTTGATTTTAGAGAGAAAAGAAGCAGGAATTGGAGAGGTGACATAATTCTATTTTATTCTTAATTTAAATGAATCAGAGGTAAATATGACAAAATAAGAACACTTATTTAATAAGTAGTAGGTATGTGGTAATTTGATATATTATCTCTATTTTTATGTTTATAATTTTCATAATGAAACCACAACCAAATATTTAAAAAGGGAAATGGGCCTGAGGGTTAGAGAGATCTAGGTTCCAATTTACTCCCCATTATACACTAGCTGTAGGTCTCTGGGCAGGTTATTCAATCTCACTAAACTGCTTCCCTCTCCTATATATACACCTACTTCTTGGGAATATTGTGAAATTTAATGAAGCTCATTTAAAGGACCTGGCACACAGTAAACAAAATAAATGCTAGGTCCTTTTCTGGCAAAGTATTGTTTGACATTACTGGCTCAAACTCCATGCTTTTGTGTAAATTAGAAAAAGGCTCTGGGTGGGGACAGGGATGCAATGCGATAGCATGCTCTTCCTATTTACCTTTTCCTGGCCTTCCTTTTCTCTGAACGCCCCATTTTGTCTCAAGTGTTTAAATGTGTATGTGCATATGTATACACATGAGCAATATCTCACAAGTGCTTTAGAGTACAGCCTAAGTTTTGGAGGATGGGAAAGCTGTTTAATTTCATGTAATCATGAAGCATCTCTTGACTTATGGGCTCCACTTGTATCACAGTGAAACTGGAAATCAGTTAAACTTTTCATGTTAAGAAAAGTGCTTGCTGGCTGAATTCTTATGGTGTATGCATTCATTTTTATGTAGGCTTTCCCAGCAATATAATGAGGACAGTTTTGTATGGTCAGCTTTCAATTATCCTTGCTATGGAGATATATCAGAGAGCTCAGGCAAATCCAGAAACTTTATCTGAATCAATAGTTTCAATTTTTTTCAATTGCCATTTGAACTAGCTGAAAAGATAATAGATTCAAGTGCATACTCCTTTTTGTTCTTTTTTTTTCGTGCTAGAGAATTTATTAAAGAAAAATGTGAAAGTCAAAATATCAGCAGCAATAAAAGTTATAAAGAAGTGATTGAACAATTAGCAGGTCTCTGTTACTTTGGGCATCTTATAAAATGCCTGCTGAAACCCAAGCTGACAGAAATGATTGCCTTCAATTCTACAGACATAGGCAGAGGGAGAAGCAGGCTCCCTGTGGGGAGCCCAATGTAGGACTGGATCCTAGGATCCTGGGATCATGACCTGAGCCAAAGGCAGATGCCCAACCACTGAGCCATCCAGGTGTTCCAGGTCAGAGATTCTTATAACTAAGCTTAGTCCATAGAGGAGGAGAGGGTGGAGAGAATAAGAAGAGGAGGCTAGGTCACCAAGGACTGCCATGTATATTGTCACTGCACAGCTCTAGAGTGCTATTCATGTTGATAGCCATGTATGCATGCAGGGCACTAAAAAGAGATGTCAAAGTAAGGGACAGAAAAGATCCTTAATGACACAGAAGAGTCCATAGTCTCTACAAATGCCCCACTATCCAACTCCAGGTATGAAGAATCCATAATGTAGATCACATATAGGACTATTTCAGTATGATACCTCTCAAGAACACAAGAGTAAAGAGAATGAAATGAATAAGAACCAATACCCAAAAGATTGACATTGAGCAGCAAATAGATGTAATAAACAACCAAATCTAATTTTAAAAGTAGATCAATCAGATCTTGGTGTGTGTTGAGTAGTTTCCTGTATTTATAAAGATAAGGCAACAGTAATTAGTATTGGGATGAAAACATGTATCTAAGGAAGAACCCCATCTTTTCTTTAGTAGACACATCTGAGGAGTGCAGTTTATAGTTTTTGCAGCTCTGAGAATGAGCTTACTAAGTGGATAGAGAAGAAAAAACTAGATAGTTTTTTAGACTCAAGGAAGAAATACCTTGAGTCTCATTGCTTTGGTTGAAAGTGTAAAGTGAATGAACCCCCAAGAGTCCTCCTCTTAATGTATGAAACCAAAGGTGAATTCATGAGTTCTTTTTGGCTTTAAGGTTCTGTGATTCTTTTAGCAGTGATGGCTGATAATGTAAGACAGAGGAGCAGAAAGAAATCATTCCTTCCCATGGATTAATGTTGTTCTCCTTTGTCACTGTATGTGTGTGTGATTAAATTCTTTAATTTTGGTAGAACAAAATATTATTCCAAATGCTTTGCTCCAAATCTGTAAGCAATGCAGGG
The DNA here is from genome assembly GCF_048418805.1 of Vulpes vulpes. NCBI lineage: Eukaryota > Metazoa > Chordata > Mammalia > Carnivora > Canidae > Vulpes > Vulpes vulpes. The sequence continues at coordinate 82,134,436 of NC_132789.1, forward strand.
CAGTTGTTTAAAAATGTGATTAGGAGATCAAGTTCTTGACCTAATATGGTCAAGGTCTATTTTGAACTCCTTCATTTGAAAGTAGCAACAACAGATTAAATCAAGTTTACACTGCAAATTGAAAGTAGAAATGTCTTTTGACCAACATTTACTATTTTCCTCTTTAAGATCCAAATTTGTAAGTCTTTAGAGATTAAGTATTAGATAATATTACTGCCTTGCCCAGAAAAATTATTCTAGTCTATATAACAGAATAGTAAGCATTCAGAGAGGTCCACTGCTTGTTTTCATGGCACATTGATGGCTACTGGCTTGTGACCCATTAGTAGGTCAAGTTCATTGTCAGTAACCACCATGTTATCCTAACCTCTACTAATGACCACAGACAAATGAACCAGAAGATAAGGTTCTTTCCTGGATCATTAAATTTTTCCATTTTGGCAAATTTATATCTTTCTGGATATAGCAATGTAGTGTTATGCATTGTAATTTTGAGAGCTGAAGTGGAGGTGTTATAGAAAGAAGCCAGATGGCTGCCAGCACAGTGGTGGTAACGTGGTGAAGTCTGTTGTCCCAAATCTGTACTCAGATTTTCAGGTCTAGAATTGGTGCTATTTACACATCTAGATTTGATTGGGCTCAGGGGTAACAGCAAATAAACAAACTCACAAGGCATTGATGTAAAAACCAATATTCCAGTTTCTTAATTACAGTGGTAAATATTACTATATTATAAACAGGTTTCTTGTGCTTCATATTCAGGGACCACTCTTAAAGAATTTCGGCTTCTGGAAAATTAAGTGAATTTTACCAAGATGTTTGCTGTCAGGGTCCAATCAAGAAAGAGAGAAGAGGAAAAAAAGCAAACCACAGTAATTCAAACAGGGAACATTTAATGTAAAGGATTATTAACTAAAGCAGAGAATTAGAGTCATAAGGATTTAGCTCATAGCGAATGTAAATAACTCTAAAGCATACAGGAATAGCAAACATAAGGAGCCGCCACAAGCCTTGGGGCTGTGGTAGAGCACTAGGAAGACACAGACCTTGTTGGAAAGGGTGCAGCCACAGCTCACTGGATGGCTGAGAAGCCACCGAGGTGTCTTGCAAGTAGATCTTGCTGGAAACACTCTCTGGGGTGTTGGGGAAGCTAATCACAGCCAATCACCTTGAAGTCACTCAGAGAGGTGCAGGAGAAGCTGTTGGCCAACTGGGTGCTATTGACTGCTGTGTGCTGCCGATGATTGGCAATGGAGAGGCTGCATAGAGGGAAGGAATGTGGGGAAGAGCGCAGACCAGAACCTGGAAGGGGAACCCCTTCCTCGTCTGGTGTTTCTTCTGTTCTTCTACATACATAACATCATGCCAGATGGAAAAGGAAAAATATTTATAGGGTCCCTCTCCATTCTCATAGAGTAGGCAATTAAGGGTGGATTTAGAACTGAGAGGCAATAAATTGATAACTGGCACGCTTGCCAAGTCAGTCAGCAAGAAAGACAGTTTTGGAAAATGTCATTTAGGCTATGAAAAATTCAATAAATTCTCCCTGTCCCCAAACATTGCATACCTTCCTTTTTCTTTCTTTCTTTTTTCTTTTTTTTAAAATTTATTTATTCATGAGAGACACACACACACAGAGACAGAGACACAGGCAGAGGGAGAAGCAGGTTCCCTGTGTGGAGACCACTGCGGGACTTGATCTCAGGACCCTGGGATCAGGACCTGAGACGAAGGCAGATGCTCAACCACTGAGCCACCGAGGAGTCCCAAGTCCATACCTTTCTGTTTGAGAAAAATGCCTATGGGTTCCAGATTCCTAACTCTTGGGTAGTTCTGATTAAATATGATCTAACCATTGTCCTGTTTCCTAAGTTCTGTGATGGCCATCTTCTTGCTTTTTGGGCAAGATGTAATATGGTCGAACTGGTTTACATTTTCTCAGGTTTCTATCACTTTCATGACCTCTCTCCCTCATGTTATAATATTACTCTGTTTAATATTGGGTGTTCCCTCATTTCTTTAGCCATATATTACAACCTTTGTACGACAACTATGGACCACTAACTCATCCAGGTCAGAGTCTCAGACAGAGATTACATTAGTTCCAAGTTATGAAATATCTCTCATGCCTATAGAAGAAATTCTCATTCTCTCCAAACTGACTCGAGAGAGGTAACATCATTTATGTTTTTAGGCCAGTAGCGTTTGATTTTAGGAAGTACTAAAGAACTTGATAGCTTTCCTATCAACCTCCCTTATTCCCTGCAAATAAGCTTTGCAGAGAGAATGAATAAAATAAAAGGAACACATACTCATAATAGTAAATATTTATTAGCTGTGTAACTTTAGGCACTCTTTGCGCCTCGTCTTTTCACAACGCAAAACGTGGATACTTATACCAACATTCCGTAGGATCATCGTGATAATCAGTTGACATGCGCTAAAGTACTTAGGCCAGTGCCTGCTACGTAGTAAACACTTGTAAGTGATATGGATGATTTGATGTGAAAATGAAGAAATGCCTGAAATTAGGCTCATTTTGAAAGGAAAATGATCAGTAAGAATGAAGAGTTTAATACATTTTTGAAATAAAAAGTACTGCTGGTAAGAGACTAAGTTTACTTCCTTTGACTGCGGTCAGATATTCTCTCTTTATTAAGCATAGTGGGAACTTGTGAAAATTTATAGGATCTGTCCACTTAGCGCCTAAAAGCCTTGAGGAAAACACTTGTCTCCAATGGGTTAATGATGAATTGCCATGAATGGTGCAACATTCAGAGTCACTAGATGGCACTGTAGAGCAATTAAGCTCTGTTAACGGTGATTTTAAACATTATTTAAAAATTAGATTATTCTTAAACAAATATTTTGCACAGGGACTGTCTTTTTTTTTTTTTTTTTTGCACAGGTACTTAAGTGAGCTGAAAATAGCATGGATATGTTTATCGAGTTTTTTACTCTTAAATAGCTGGTGTGGGAAAACAGAAACCTTGAGAGCAAGTGGACCAGCAGGACTAGCAGACATTTAGAAAGGTAACTGAACACATAGCGAGGTCAGACCAAATCACTGGCTGGGCTCACTAAATGATGCCAGAGCAACCACAGTTCAAGGTCAAATCGCCAAAGCTAGGATGGGTGTCACTAAAGTGAAACTGTGAGCCAAGTAGACACTTCAAAAATAGAGCATTAAAAGAGTATGATTTGATATTATTATTATTTATATGCGAGGTCCCCACACAATATCCCTGATGTTTTACCATCTAGCTCATACAAACAATGCTAAATTGAAATTACAGGGTTTTTTTCCTAGTGTTCTTCTGGAAGAGTATTTCCACTCTGTAAAGGGTACGTTTTAAGGGATGTAAGCAACTATTTAAGAAAAAATTGTGTTTAGGATATAGTAGAGCATTTTTAAGGAGGTAGTAAGTGAAGTAGTGAGGCATGAAGTCAAGCAAGACAGGAGTTGGTTTTATATACAGATGTTAAGGAAGGCTATAAAGAGAGAAGAGAAGGTGCGGGCCATGTTTAGACATTTGACTCACACTCAGGTGCTGTAAAACTAGTCGATTCAGCTCATTGCCTTCAATCTCCTCAATCAGTCCAGCCTTGCCAATTTTTAAACCAGCCAGCGGAGAGCTAGAATGACTGGATAGCTGTGCTGCAATCCATTTATTGTACTACACAGGGCTATAGCCAGATTCCAACTATGCCATAACACTGGGAAGGCGCAGATTCACTTAACCTATAGATTCATGGCCTCTGATGGGGGTTCAGATGGAGTGGGGGCAAGTCAGCTGCTGTGGCTTAGACGGTAGACATGGTGGGAAAAGGAGACAATCTAACATCCCTGGAAGAGAGAAGAGATGGATGTAAGAGATTTACAAAGTCAAGAGAGGAAGAGGAAATAGAAAAAAACTTAAAGGGAAATTCTTCCCTGGCCTCAGGAAATTAACTCTTGATGGTTTCCTCATAAGTTAGATCCTTTAACAGTCAGGTCTGTCTATGGTGTGTCCGGAGGAGTGTCTGTGTTGGTGGCTGTGTCATAACTCAGGATGCTGGTTGATGCCCAAGGGTACAGTGTTTCAGTAGTCTGGCCCTCAGAACCTCCTTGGTTTTGATATTGTAATCTTTTTAGTCTCTGCCAAAGTTCATCACAACTGAGTATTGGCATGTCATTAGCATCAGATTATTAGATGTTAAGTTTGAGTAAAATCCCTGTTTTAGAGATCTTCTTTAAATTCACCAAGGGTAAACATGTAATTCTTAGGTCTTGTCTCATCAGTCAAGATTCAATGATCACTCAGTTTTTTAAAAAGTCACCACGTATAATGACACAGAGGAATGTTATTCTTGTAGCATTTAGTATGAAAACCCAATTATTAGGGGGTTTCACTGAACAGAGACTGGACCACTCGCTGCTCTGGGGATCCTGTGTTGGGAGGATCCTGTGAGGTGAGATGAGGTGAGGTGAAGTGAGATGAGATGAGGTGAGGTGGGGGAGGACAGATGGGGAAGGTGCTAAGGGGAGGGAAGGAGATGCTGGTAAGGTGGCAGGAAGTGAAACAGTGCTCACCCTACCCTCTCCTGTGGCCCACCAAATCTACGTTGTCACTCAACATGCCATATGCTTGGTGCAAGTGTGTCCAGAGTTTTTAGGGAAAACCATGAAGGGATTAGGCCATGTGTCTGGCTGGCACATTCAAATTTTGGCATAAAGATAGAAGCAGAAACCATGAGAAAGTATGATGGTGAGATTTGTGATATTTATTTACTACAGTCATTTAGAGTTGACACTGGGCTAGAGAGGCAGACCCATCACACCACGTTTACCTTAACAGAGTGTAAAAGTCACCTCTTACAAGATAAAATGAATGAACATGGAAGTTCCTTGCATTTTAAGGCTGAATAGTATTCCAGTGTATGTATATATTACATTTTCTTTATGTGCTCATCTGCCAATGGATATTTGGGTTGTTTCCACATTTTCACTATTATGAATAAAGCTGCAGTGAACATGGGAGTGGTAATATCTCTTCAAGATCAATATGCAAACAACATGGATAAACCTGGAGGACACTATGCTAAGTTAAATAAGCCAATCACAGAAAGACAAATACTGTATGATTCCACTTACATGAGGTATGTAAAAGAGTATAAAGTTCATAGAGCCCAAGTGTGGGTCAGTGTTTGTCAGGGCCTGGGGAGAAGGGATGTGGGAGTTACTAATCAATGGGCATAAAGCTTCAATTAAGTAAAATGAGTAAGTGGAGATCTGCTGCTATAGTCAACAATACTGTATTGTACACTTCAAAATTGTTTAGGGGATAGATTTTGTGGTTTTTTAAAAGATTTTATTTATTCATAAGAGACACAGACTTTTTAACTGAATTTTTTTAGTTAATTATAGATTCATATGTAGTTTTTAAAAAAGATTTTATTTATTTATTCATGAGAGACGCACAGTGAGAGGCAGAGACACAGGCAGAGGGAGAATTAGGCTCCATGCAGGGAGCTGACGCGGGACTGGATTCTGGGACCAGGATCATGTGCTGAGCCAAAGGCAGATGTTCAACCACTGAGCCACCCAGGCATCCCAATAAAATAAATAAAAAGAAATTAAGGAGCATGGAGATTAGTGAGGCATTTTTTTCTCTACCACAGCTCATTCCTCCTTAACTATGTGCATCCTGTACGTCAGCCCAGACCTTTCTGCAGCTTGAAGGGTTGGGTAAACCGAATCACCGATAAATTACCCTCTCCATTTCCTTATCTGTGTATCGGGGATTAATAGAGCCTCCCCCCTTACCCTAAGACGTGGTGATAGTTTAACATAAAGCCCTTAGACTATTGCCCACCATATGGTTGACTATAAAATATATGTTAATTCTTATTATCATTTAAAAAGGCCTTGTGGAGTTGTTATTCAAAGGGCCTAAGGTTTTAGTTATGTTAGATGAATAGGTTCTAGAGATCTGTTGCACAACGTGGTGTCTGTAGTAAACAACATGCTATTGTGCACTTCAAAATTTCTTAAGAGGATAGATCTCACATGAAGTATTCTTACCCCCCCCCCCAAAAAAAGGGGACACGCTGAAACTCTGGGAGGTATCAGGGATGCCTGTCACCTTGATGTAGTGATGGTATCACAGGGGTTGGCCTATGCCCAAACCCGTCAGATTGTATGCATTAAATATGTGTAGTGCTTTCTATATGACTTACATTTCAATAAAGATGTTATATAAAAAAAGACCCGGCCTAAACCCTCTGCAGTGACAACAAATGAGGGAAACATTACCCCCGGTGTTTAAACTTTCTTCAGCCTATGCTTTATTACCATGACTTCTGAGCCCCCAGCAAAAGGGCGAAATCTGGAAAAACCTTGGTATTCTAAGACACCCAGAGGTCTTAATGCTGTATAGTCCACCTTCCAGCTGTAGGGACTGTGGGCAAAACCAAGCACTGACATATTCTAAGACAGATGAGCAGAACAGAAAGATATCAGAAGGGGGAAAATAATCATTTTAATGACATCCAGTTACAATTAAATAATACAAAACTACAACTGAGCATTTTTTTGTTATGCCTTCTATGAGTAATGTTTGTACTTTGAAACTTTTAAAATATTTAAGGCAAGAAGAAATGAAACACATGGCAACCAGTTAAGGTCATACATTTAGGACAAAAATGATAAAATATTAAAATGAAGGAAATAAATGTTCTCACTGAAATACTGAGATTCTGTGGGGATGAATTATTTAAAGTAGGAAACACATGTGACCTCCAATCTGTTATATAACAGGGGGGAGAGGGTAGTAGAGATCAAGTGTAGAGCAATGCCGAAAAATGAGGGAATGACAGCAGGTGCTGCTTAATAATATTCCAACTTTACACTTAGATTCAGGGGGAAGGGACTTCACAGAAAGAAGAGGTATGGTTGGATGTGCAGAATGGAGTTGAGAGGGTAGCACCTGGGCCTTGAAAATGGTATTTATAGTTAGGACACCTCAGCGGTTGGCACAGAGCAAGTTATATTGCAGTAACAGAGAACCCCTAGTCTCAAGGCCTAAAACAACACTGTTTTATTTCTTGCTCATGGTTGATGTCTACTAGGAGTTGGTAAGGATTTCTGTTCACCAGTTACTTTGGGAATGAGGTTCGAGGTTGCCAGTGAAACACCCACTATACTATCTTGGACTTTGCTGATTTCTGTTCTAGAGGAAGTAAGAGCCCAGGGTTTCAGAATATGTGAAATGCTAAGGTCCAGAAGTGACACATGTTACTTGCACTTGTGACTTCCTGGCTAGGACCACTCCAAAGAGATCAGAAAGTACAATCTTACCCTGTTCTCAGAAGTGAAAAAGATTTGGAGAACCACTCTGGTGATTCCCATGCAGCTGGACATGGTGCTTGTTAGATGAAAAACTTGGTTGCTTGGCTGGGGAGCTTCACACTCCTTCTTTGTTCATAAGAAAAATAACTCTTGACCCTAGCACTTATCATGAGCCGAACAGTTGTGTCTAGGATATTCATAAACCCAGGGTGACTTTAAGGAAAGGATTTTAGTTTTAATTTTAGTACCAATTGCCATAAATGTAATTGGAATCCAATAGACTATTGGAATAGGCAAGGGCCTCAACAATTATCTAGCTTCTACATCTTGAACTCAAATGGTTCCAGGATCAAGGCAGGTAAGGTGAATGAACAGAGAGAGCCAGGAGTCACATGAGAGAGCTTGATAGGGACAGGGTGACAGAGAGGACACGTTCTGTCTGAAGGGAGCAGCTACTTCTCAGCACCAGCTCATTGTTGTCAGCATGGATTGTGAGGTGACTTTTGCCAGATTCTCAGATTTTTTAAAGAGGAGCTTGAAACACATTTTTAATGTGAAATGTTATGATTTTTAAACATTGATTTTTAAATCTGAAAATTTTACACTAGTATTTGGAACCAACAAGCCATGGCTAGATCTCATGGCCTACCAGTTTGTGACAACAGTTTAGCCAGTGTTTTTTGCCCCATTCGTATCCCCGCTGCAAAGCAGCACCGGAAACCTTTATCAGGTCAAAATTAAACTCAGAAACCCCATTTGTAGAGGGGATGTATGTGGGGAAGTAGAAACAGAGTGAGGGTTTGGGCCTTAAGATTCACAACTCTTTTCATTCTTCTCAGGACCCAGAAGCACAGTTTGCAAGCCAGGAAATGAGTGCAAACCTCTCCTTCTGCAGGTGACGCTTCAGACCAGGAGCTGGACCAGTCAGAGGCCTCTCTGTCCAGTTTCCCTTCAAGAGTATCAGCAGCCCGTGCAGAGAGCTCATCAAATGCACTGACAGGAAGTGCCCACTGGAGTTCTCTGTTTATTTAGAAATGCACTGGGGTCTTTGTTAGATGTTGTTTTGGTTTGCAAGGTCATCATCATGAAATGTGCCCTGAAAATACTCTCGTGCAGGACACTCTGCTGGCAACAGGTAAGGCCAACAGAGCAGCTGCTGCCTTCTCCAAGGGACAGTTTCCTTTTGGTAACTTCAGAGACGAATACCCAGGTGCTCTCCTTGGAAGAAGTTAAATTAATAAACCAAGAGGAGTACCATCCTGGGGAGCCTTAGTCCAGGTGTTCGTTGTGTAGTAGGAAATGGAAAATGGGAATGCTATGACAGACTTGGTGGCAGGAATGGGAAAGAGTTATGTGGGATCATGGGTGTAGGAGAGTTTGAATGAGTTAATCGTCATTAGTTTGCAAAGAATTTCATGTATACCCAGACTTTCAGGTCTGGAGATAAACATTTATATATCTCACATTTATGTAATATATCTTATACATATTATATATATTATATAATGTGTGTATACACGTGTATATTTTTTCCAATGAGTTTTATTTTAAAATAGAAGATATACAATTTTTTAAATTCAAATATGAGTATGTGTGTAGAAAAAGAAAACAGCTTGACTAGGGTTACGTTAACTGACCAACTCTCGATTTCAGCTCAAGTCATGATCTCAGGGACATGGGGTGGGATTGGGTCGGAGGCAGGCTCTGGGCTCAGTAGGAGTCTGCTTGGGATCTTCTCCCTCTGCACCTCCCCTCCCGCATGCATGCAGTCTCTCTCCGTCTCAAAAATAACAAATTAAAAAAAATGTTTTTAAGAAAAAAATAAAAACTTGCCAATCATCTAGTCCAGCAGTCAGCCAATTATGGCCTGTGGGCCAAATTCTGTCTGCTGTTTTTGTATATGAAGTTTTATTGGAACAGAGTCATGTCCATTCACTATGTGCTGTTAACAGTTGCTTTCTGGCTATAACGGCAGAGCTGAGTACCAGTAACACTGGCTGTATAGCCCATAAGGTCCAAATATTTACTATCTAACCCTTTGCAGAACAAGTTTGTCTACCTCTTATCCCACAAACTAAAGATCATCATATTTATTATTTGGCCTATTTACTTCTAATTTTTTTTATGTACACACATACATTGGAAAGAAGATAAAATCATATCCTGTATTAGTATCCTCTAATATGTGCAGAACTTTCTGCATATGATGGAAATGTTCTATATCTGCACTATCCAAAATGATAGCTATTAAATACTTGAAATATGCCTCATGCAACTGAGGAACTAGATTTTGATTTTATTTAATTATAACTAATTAAAATTTAAATGGCCGTGTGTGACTAGCAGATATTACAGTGAACAAAACTTCCTTAAAATACTTTTATTTGCTTAATATTTCATGATCATTACTTCAAATCATTAAATATTCTTTATAGAACCCCTTGTTATGACTGCATAATAACATAACATATGGATGTGTCATCATTTACTTAACCAAAACTCTATCACTGAACCCTAGATTAATTCCAAGTTTTCACTATAAAATCCAGTTCTCTAATGAACGTTTCTATGCACACAAATACTAATGCATGTCTATGATTATTGATTTAGGATAAATTTCTAGATGCAGAACTGCATATCATTGATAGTGTGTAAGTGATGAAACATAAATATTGTTCAGATGCTTGAGACATATCATTAAATTGCTAGAGGGATACTTCAATTTTATATATTGCTGTGTCTATATTCAAGAATTGTCTGGAAAATGCTCGTCTTTATATGTTCCATCTGGACCAAAGCATCCTTTTGGATATCAAGGGGAAAAATGGAGTAGGGCACCTTATGAGGACCCATCATGTGCTGGGAGAGGTGGGAGCAGCGAGCAAATGGACTATTTCTCCTGAAGTTTTCTACACAGTCAAGGCTTTGGGCATCTTGATTAATGTGGGTAATCACTTCTGAATTTAGTGCTGTGGACAAAGTCCTTATTTTGTGGCAGATCATGATATTGAAATATTCTTGCTTGGGGGTGATTAAGACTTAAATGAACTTGTATGTGGGAAAGGCAAATAGGTAGGCAAATGGGGTGGAGGGAACCAGCTCCTTTCCTTCCTCTATCCCTCATCCCTCAGGATAGAAATTTTAAGAAACAGGCAACAGAGAAATAGAGGGATGGAGGAATAAGGAAATCAGAGGTGAATAAGAGGCTCAGGCACCAATTGTGAGTGCTGTAAATAAAGGTCACGTGTTGTGAATTAGAGCAGGGCTTTCTGGCCAGAAAACCATGGGATTGAATTTTACTCTGCTTTTTCATCATGTAACCTGAGTAAGTGACTTTATTTCTCGGAGCCTCCATTTTCTCATGAGAATAATAATGGTACTTTATGTCTAAGGATTATGTGAAAAATTCAGTGCAGGGCTTGACTCATAGTTATAGCACCTACAAGGACAAGGGAGGCCAGCAGTGGGATAGGACTACCTTTCTCTCACACCTAAAGCCAGGAGCTGCCTCCTGCTGGGGGTTGGTCCTTCACCACAAGCCTTCTCACAGCCAACAGCAGGGCCCTTGGCCTAGGCTCGCAAGGCATCGATAACATATGTGTTTCTCAAAGAGAAAGGGCACTTCCTGCAATGTGCTTTACCCAGGCATTACTAAAAAGTCAAATAACTTGCCTTTAGGATGGCCTGGGCTACGCGCTGCCCTCACGGTCTGGAGGGCAGGTGGCTGTCCCCTTCCCCGGCCTTAGTAATTCCTGTCTTCCTGAGAACCAATTAGGATGGGTCAGGTCAGACTTACTTGGGGTCTGCCTATGTGTTAGGGTGATTTCCCACCAGGGTCTGTTCTTTGTTTTTAAAATGTACTAGGTTTGTTTGTTTGTCTGTTTGTTGTTTTTGTTTTTGGTCATTCAGGGGCTCTCATCCCTACCAGTGAACACCAACAAAACCGAGCAGCACTGTTGTAAAACAGAGACACACAGAGAGAGTCCATTCATTCCATTTGTGGGCAATTACATTTCTCTTTTGCTGTTATAGATCTTTCCTTGCCTCCTTTAAAATAAACAAAGGCCAAAAGTGACTGGGAAAATGCCCAAAGGAAAGAGTAAAGCCAGTATGAAAGACAGTCAAAAGCAGGCTCACCAGAATTATAACCGCCGGCCCCCACGCTGCCACCACATGCACTTGCTCTTTTTTTCTTTTTTAGCCAATCTCTTAGTTAGCAGGGTACTAACGTTTCAGGAAAGGCTTGGGGGATTTTTCTTTAGGAAATAATGGTCTACGCTATTCATAAACTAGAGAAGCTCTAGCTGTCCCTTGCCTTGGTAATACATCGTCTTGGCAAAGACGAGATTACATAACCCAGACAACCTTGCTGTGGCCGCAGAAAATCTTCCACTTCTCTGTTCAGGGGTCAGAATTTGAAGAAGTAGTGTCGATATTTTCCCAGCTTCCCAGTGGCTGCTGAAAGCACCAGCCAAATTTTTGAAGCACCGAGAGGACGGCCGTGCAGCTCACATGGAAAGCAATTGCAACCCAACCTAAGTATTACAACAGCTGGTTTAATTGCTAACAGAAGAAAGTTGACTTCTTCCGTGTGGAGGAGCTCAGAAAGTGAGTGAAAAGGTTACATTTTCATAAAGATGTATGTGGGTAGAGCCTGCAAAACCCATTCCTGCTTGCTTAAGGACTCTCCACTCTCAAGTGTGGAGACCAGTGAAGGGGTGTGCCCCAAACAGTCTGCCTTGATGAGGCTGTTCCTGGATCTCCGCTGGGAAGCAGCCACCGCGCTGCAGGGAGAGTCTTGTTGTCCTTATCCACCGTGTCCCCTACTCTATTTATTTAACACAGTTCCCAGAGAAACAATTAGTTAATACATTCACACATGAAACTAATTATGGTAGAATTAAAGCTTTGCCGGCTCTTTTCTACAAATTGAATTACTGAGACTCAGACTGAATGCTAAAAAATCTCTTCTTGAGTCATTCCGGGAGGAAAATGAGTCACACGTGTTGTGAGGCTTGAGCATCATGGTCTCCTTATGTCGCCACATGTTCCCTTGAAGAGTGGGGGAACCTTCATGATAACAATCAGAAAACTGGGATGAGAACCTCAGCTGGATCTTTAAAAGAGGCTCCAGAGAGCACGCAACTCAAGAATATGCCACAGTTAGTCTTGTAGCTGAGATCTGGAGAATCTTAAGCCAACAATTTGTAAACTTGTCTGGTTATGAATCCCTTGGAAGGTTGTAATGTCTGTCACAACTTGGGCATTTGATGGGCTCCAAATCACAAAATAGGATGTCTAGAATATTTTGAAAGGCTGTTTATATCTTCCCTTTTAACTGGCATGTCCACATTCATATTGCTGAAGAAGTAGTTTTGGGAACTTTTGCTCTGGATATTAATCAACGATGGACTGCACCAACCCAATAGTATGCCTCAAATACTTTTTCCAAAAACTATATATGAACGTGTGTGTGTGCGTGTGTGTGAATTCCATGTGCTGGTAAGCATTAATAAATTGGCATTGGGCAACACAATTAAAATTCACTTTATTAGAAGCACATATTACATTAGGATTTTTTTCCCAATGGTGTTTCATAGCAGGACACTTTTATCCAAAACATCGTGAAACAGCAACAATGAAATTCTACAGCACTTCACTTGTTTGTAGTACCCAGTAGGTCTGAGGCACCATGGGAGACACACAATAACCAACCCCAGACCCCACCTTCAGGGTATTTACAGCCTATTAAGAAAAACCATTTTTCCCAATAACAGAACAAAAATACAGCCAGTTCCCCTATTTGCTGTCAAAAATAGAAAACTTACTCTGTTGGAACACATTATTATTAGCTTAAATATACACAAACACACACACGTACAGATGCCAGCATAGTAAACTTAATTCAAAGTACCATGAAATTGGAAGTCCCTTGTTTTTACTGACCAATCAACTGAGACAAAGAAAATATGAATGACTTTCCCAGGATCACACAGCTAATTAATGGCTCATGTGGCACCAGAAACCAACTTTTTGACTCTCAGACAGAAACTTCGATGCATACTGAAGGTACTGGACAGGGTTTTAGTGAAACCCTTTCTGGCTCTAAAATTCTGACTCTCTGAGGACTCTGTGATGATGCCACCACACTCCCGTTATTCCTTTAAATGGATAAAATCACTTACTTGAATAACAATAATTATTTCATGAAGATAGAGGAAATGCCACATTTAATCGCTAAAAATGACACAGGGCAAAATTTTCTATTTAGGGAAACTTTTATATTTAAATCCTTAATATAGAGAGGTTTTAGAGAATTGCCTAACAAGGAAAGACCAGTCGTCTATTATTACGTAATATTTGATTGCCTATTCGCTTTGATCACACTACCGAACATATGCAGCAAACTGTACTGTTGCTTCCTTGCACTAAAGCATGTGTAGAAACTGCCCTATTTTTACTCTGCCATTCTAGTTGTTTCTAGGACTTATGTCTTTTTACTCGGAATGATGTTTTAAACTGAGCATTTGATGTCAACATTGTCACCCACTGGCAAACTGTGAAATTCTCTCTGAAGAACACAAGGCAAAGTGAACCCTTTCAAATCAATGCATGAGGCTTTGTTAGTATTTGCTGTGTGTCCAGGCTCAAGTTAGGCTTGTGAGGGGGAGAAAAAAGGAAAGGTTTTGCGGCCAGTTTCCTTTGTCTCATCCTGCCTCCCAGCCCTGCTTGCTAAGCCCTGGGAAGTAAGTAATTGTGTTAGAAGACAGCTGTAATAGTGATAAAATGTGACATTTGTATAGATAGTACTCTGAAACTTTGTTTCAATGCACTTTCCTGCACAGTATCTCAATGACCCCAAAGTAGACAGAAAACAAATACTCATGAGAAAACTGAGCCTCGGAAAATTGAAGTGACCTGCCTGAATTTGACAGAGGGCAGACCCAGGACTGAAATTCAGGTTAGTGGGAGGCTGGTTTGGGGCCATTCTTCCATGATGGGGAAATCCATGTAGAGGTTGCTCAGTTTCAAGTTTCTGTTTACCTTAGGCATGGGAAATAATTATGTGTCTATCCCCCAAAGATTCCAGGAGTGGATCTCTGGTTTTGGGGTAGCCTCGGCTGCTGACATCTTACCTGACATGAGTCTTGGTCACATCTTAGCCAACAATGCTCATGGACATCTGTATGCTCCAGTCTGTCTTGTTGGTGCTTTGATAGGTCAATCATGGGCTATCTTACCCCGACTTCAATTTTTGGATAAATTGGAGAAAATGGTTAGAGAATTTTGGACTACAAGATTTTGAGCCTGACCCCGCCCCCCACATTCTCAATCCCAAGCCATGCCTACATTTCTAAAAAGATCTCATTGAAGTAGGAAAATAATATCATTAGCGTTTATTGGGCACCTAAAATGCTAGGCATTATTCTAAGAACATTGAATGTTCTCAGCATCCTAAGGAGATGAAGACTATAGGCAATGTAACTCCAGAACCCACACTCTTAGATGTGACGGCACCACAATACTATACTTGCAAGTTTTGTGTAACACTAGCATTTAGAAATTTCTTCAATATTATGGGATTCTGGATTTTCTTCTTCTGCTGTGGCAAAAACACAAACTAAGAACATACCTAATGGACAGCTGCAATAGATATTTTCATCTTAATCGGGGATTAAATATCAAAGAAATTGTTCTTTTTAGCATGATTTCTGATGTTCTAACTTTTCCAGAAGTTCATTTCAAACAGATTTTTTTAAATAGTGGGAGAAAACAACACCACAGTAGCTTTTGAAAGTATATGTGGGAAATTAACTGCAAATATTAAGAAGATCACTCACTCACTGTTAGCATTTATTTTTAACCCCCAAACAACAGTTTGAGCAAGTGTGATGATTTTTTGTCTATCATCTTTGCTGTACTTTCCTTTTTGAAAATATGCTCATTAATAAGGAGGTAGAAAAGGAAAGCTTAGGTATCTCAAGATAAATTATACTAAAAGTTTTTTTTTAAGAAACAATTTTATCAAGATAAGTTTGCATATTAAAAAAAAAACTACCAAATGAACATATTAGGGGAGTGTAGCCATCAGGCATGTTTTTATTATGCAATAATTTATCCATGGACAGTTTATATTTCACATTCATATTACAGTATTTCTTCCTTGTCACTGGGAGTACTTAAGTAGAGTTGAATGAATACTCATCCATCTGGAAAGTTCCAGAAGGGATTTTGCAGTGGGTGGGAAATTGAGTTAGGTTGGACTATAAGGTCCCTTCTAATTTGGATATTCTGTAATTTCCAACTTAGACAACTGAAATAAGGTCAGTACTCTCATGGACTTCATCTGATAATGAAATAAAAAGCTCTGGTGCTGGTAAGCAGTAGTGGGCTGTCTTGGGCTCTGCCTGGTTTTGCCATTTGACTTCACCGCTAACAAGCTGTGTGATCCCAGGGCAAGTTACTCTCCCTGTCTGTATCTCAGTTTCTCCATCTGTAAAATCGAGATAATAGTACCTACCTCATAGGGTTGTTGTAAACAATAAATGAGTGAAGAGAGTAAAGGGAGTAAAGGGAGTAAAGGGCTAAGAATAGTCCCTGGCACATGGTGTACATTATATAATCTTAGTTATGCTATTATTTTCAACGAACAGTGGGGCTAGACTGTTCATTTTGAAGGAACAATATTGCCTGGCCCTCCTTATTGTTTCTAACATGAAACAAATGGCAGTGTATTCAGTTTAATTGAAGTGGGGCTAGGGCTCATATCTTGTGTGAAGCAAAGGAATTGAGAAAGAAAGGATGAGGGGTAAAATAAGGGGTTTTATGTAAAAGAGACAGAGAAATGTGTGACATTCAGGGAGAGAAACGAAAATTCTATGGGCCTAGTGATATTGAGATTGAAAGTATGGTGGGAGGAGAGAGTGCTCGAGGTATATGCTGTCATCAGGCATGCACTCACACACTCATACACACATGCACACACACTCATATACATACACACACCCTTTAAGGAACAATTTGGGAATTACTGGTCTATTGTACCTTAAGGTTTCTACTTTAGCACAAGTATTCAGTTCCAAAATTGAAATATGGCTTCAGTGTGGCAGCTCACATCCACAAATTTGTCCTGAGCCCCTGCTAAGCTACCAAACGCTGTGTGAGGTGCTATGGAAGCTAAGACGGTGTTGCGCATGGTGCTCTGTCTAGAAGGAGAAGCTGGGAGGCAAATACCCATAGATTTCACTTAGTGTGGTAAGTGCTATAACCAACTTTTGTGAAAGAACACTATGGGAGCTAAGAGGAGACCACCTGATCCATCTTAGAGGGATGAAAAAGACTGCCAGGAGGTGAAAGCTTATTAGGCTGATGAAGAAACAAAGTCAAACCAAACTAAATTAAACAAAATAAAACCCCAAGAAAATTAGACTATGAAATCTTTTAATTCCCTCCCTCAATTCTGAAATTTGATAGACTTGATTCTGCTACTTATTAGTTTAGTGACTTTAGGCAAATCTCTTAACCTCTCTGAACTTGAGTCATCTCTGAGACAAAGTCTCTAGCTCATTGTGCTGTTCTACGAATTAGGGAAACAATGTATAAAAAGCTCATATCTCTGTGCCTGATGCAGGGAGCCTGTATAGGATTATTTTGAACACTGATGGCATTAAATCACTCACACTACAATGTAACAAAAGAAGGAGAAATGGCTTGTTAAATTTAGGGTAGGAAATAATGTCAAAGAAAGCAAAAGTATCACAATAAACTCAATATTAAGGCTCATGCGTCAATTCTTGCCAGAGCCAGTAAATCAGAGTCCACATAGAGAAGAGCTGGTTGAAATCTGCCACATTCCACCTAATGACATGCCTACGGGAGCAGGTGAAGGGCTCTCGGGCAATCACCTTGTCTATTATCCGCCCCCCCCCCCCCCCCCGTTGTACTGTAAAGATCCAGCCCAGACCAAAAATTTAGAACAATCATAGGAATACATCTTCTCAACCATCCACAAAAGTCAAATGCAAAATATTGATCTGTTTCATTAGCACCATCTATATAATTTCACCTAAACATGAAAATGTAGCCAAACTTCCAAGCACCTGGAAATCAGTTTACATTAACAGTTACCATTTATTACAGGTCTGTTGTGACTTGGGTAACCTCCATATGCTGATTCTAATGCACTTTGGGACTTATAGGAAGGCTGGTTTACAAATGAAGAACTCAAGGCACAATTGGTTACTTGACAGAAGTCAACGTTCTCCTAAGTGGGAAACCATCAGAAGGCAGATCTATCTGATGGCAGAGCTGCTGTCTTCATCATGGGACTAGTACACTTTCACTCTGTGATCAGGGAAGGGAGGTGCCAGGCCTGCTCAAGGAGCACCCATATCCATGCCAAGGAGTCTAGGAAGGTTGTACTTTCTGCTTGTGTCTCTGTGGTATTGCTAACAATGTTATACTGAATATCGTGTACTATGCTTGGAAGTCAGGAGTTTTCTCAGAGAAGAGAAAGGATTACCCAAAATGGGAGAGGAAAGACTAATTAGAATTCTTCAGGAGATGAATGGAGTTAATTAAAAACATGATCCTGCACATGACAAGATGTTCATCAGCACTTACCATCAGGGAAATGTAAATGAAAATTACAATGAGATACCACCTCACACCCGTCAGACTGGCTAAAGTCAACAACTGAAGAAGCAACAGGTATTGGTGAGGATTTGGAGAAAGGGAAACCATCTTGCACTGCTGGTGGGAATTATATATATATATATTTATATATATATATAATATTATATTATATAATGGAGTATATAATATATTGTATAATCAAATATTACTCAGCCATCAAAAAGAATGAAATCTTGCCTTTTACAATGACATGGGTGGAGCTAGAGAGTATTACAGCTAGTGAAATAAGTCAGACAGAGAAAGACAACTACCATATGCTTTCATTCATATATAGAATTTAAGAAACAAAACAAATGAGCAAAGGGGGAGAAAAAGAGAGGCAAGCCAACGAACAGACAAGTAACTATAGAGATGAACCAATGGTTTCTAGAGGGGAGGGAGTGGAGGGATGGGCTAAATGAGTGATGGGGATTAAGAGAAAAAAAGGAAATAAACTTAAGGTGCATTCACTTCTCAAAAAAAAAAAAGGGGAGGTGGGGGGAGAATGTGGTCCTGAATGGGGCTGTCCTAATCCAGCAGCCTTTCCCTATCTCTGCTTTGCAACCAATCCAAGATGCAGGCTCTTTGGGAAAAGAGGAGTTCTCTGGTTGTGAGGAGGTATATTCACTTCTTGGGTGGAGCAGAATGCTTTTTTTTAAAGTGGATTTAAAAAATCAATATTTGGTTCAAATCTTTGCCAGTTAATAACTGTGTGATTTAACCTCTCTAAGCCTCATTTATTTACCTAAGTGAAATTAATGATACTGACTTCACTTTTCTTATCTCTAAAATGGTGACAATAATGCCTACCTCTTAGGATAGTTGCAAGGGTTCAAGGAGGATAAAACCTGGTGTGTAGGGAATGTTCTTTAAATATGTTTTATTTTTTGTATATTACTATTTTCATTAGAATTCTTCTTTTTAAAGATTTTATTTATTTATTTTAGAGAGAGAGAGAAAAAGAGAGAGAGAGAGAGAGCATGAACAGAGGGAGGGGCAGAGAAAGAAGCAGGGTTCCTGCCAAGCAGGGAGCCCAGCATAGGGCTCCATCTCAGGTCCCTGGGATCACAACCAGAGCTGAAGGCAAATGCTTAAGTGGCTGAGCCACACAGGTGCCCCTCATTAGAATTCTTAAAGAAAGTTCCTTGGTATGGTAGATGATCAATAAATGGCAGCTATTCTTATTAACAGGCAACAGTATTGTATTGGTGCTGGTCTGTTGGTGGAATAGAGTGGGATGAAATGAGGAAAAGCCTAAATTCATATGCAAACATAAAAACAAGACAACAACAAAAAAAAAAAAAAAAAAAAAAAAAAAAACAAGACAACAATACAAAAGCAGAACTGGAAGGAAAAAATCCTAGCCTGGTCAACTTGTTATTCAGAATGTAGTTGTCAGAAATCTTTACATTGTAAATTTGGCCTTTAGAAATTTTTTATTTTAAGATTTTCTTTTTTAAAAAATATTTTATTTATTTATTCATGAGAGACACAGAGAGAGAGGCAGAGACACAGGCAGAGGGAGAAGCAGGCTCCAGGTAGGGAGCCGGATGTGAGACCCGATCCTGGGATTCTGGATCACGCCCTGAGCCCAAGGCAGACACTCAATTGCTGAGCCACCCAGGCATCCCTATTTTAAGATTTTCAAGTGTATTTTACAGAGAGGAAGGGAGAGGTTGAGCAGAAATGGGGGCAGGAGAGACTCTCAAGCAGGCTCCCTGCTGAGTGTGAAGCCCAACTCAGGGCTGGATTCTACAACACCTGAGTTCGTGACCTGAGCTGAAACCCAGAGTCAGACACTCAACTGACTGAGCCACCCAGGGGCCCCAGCCTTTGGATATTTAAAAAATTATATCCTTTACTGCTTTATTTTGTTTTGTTTTCACCGAAGTCCATTGGAAGAATCCTAGGTTGACTGGGCCAATGAAGAAAGGGAAAGAGATTTAAATGTCTATTTATTTATTAGTTTGCTTTGTGAAAGAAAAGAACAGTCCTATTCAGGTCAAGTTCTTTATTCACCTCTGAAGAATTTTAATTGATCTTTTCTTCTGCTTTGTTGATGGTGCTTTGTCTATGTCTATGGTAGGGGAAATAGGACCAGGGGTGATAAGGACAGAAAGTAAGTATTCTAAATAAAGGGGGAAGATTCAAGGGACAGGGTCAAAGGCTCCAGAGCAGTTATGTTCCCCCTAACGCACTGGGAGTGATTTATCTCTAAAAGCTATCTGCATGTTCCCTCAGTGGGTTGTTTTTTCCCCCCCTCTTATGGGTTTCAGTGGAGTTTGATTCAATATATGGTTAAACACCCAACCACTAGTGTCTGGTGAGATGGTTGGAGCCAAGGAGGGTCAGCTGAGGACTCCTAAAACACCACATCCCTGTGACTGACACAGGGAAGCCTGGGCAGCCAGCAGGAATTGCACCTTTGAAAGCCTGAGCCTCTGCTAGGGATACTGCCATATAGCGGGGCCACTGGACTATGAGCAGAGGCCATAGGGGAATGCTGATTTGGAGGCACTTGTGGGATTGTTGGAAAGTTCTGGCAAGCCAATATGATAATAGTTCTCCTCAGGAAGTGAAGCTCATAATTTCTCTCTCTCTTTCTTTCTATTTATAATCTATCCTATCTATCATCTATTTCCTTTTTCATCTATCTTCTATCTACGATATTATCTATCTATCTATCTATCTATCTATCATCTGTCTACCATCTATCTATCTATCATCACATATCATCTACCTGTCTACCTCTGTACATGGGTGTGTATGTTTGGTGGTGAGATGGAGTGGCATAAGGTAAGTTTAGGGACACTGCTATTTTTAAACCTGCCTCGAATTTGCCCCTATTACTCAAGGAGTGGTGGCAGAAATCATCTTCAGAGACCACCCTTTTGATTGGAATAACACTGTAACAGACTTCCTTATTGTTGTTAAGCAAAGATAGGGCCACGCTTCCATTCTGAAAGAGAAAGATTAAGACCGAGAAAAGCTAAACTGCTCTCAGAGATGTGTTCATCAATAGATTTTTTTTTTCTCTAATAGGCTTCCTCAGGGGAAGGTGGAGATGAGTGGAGTGGGAATGAAGGGGATTCCTAGGGAGGAGAAGTGGACTTTAGCATCATGGTGGTGGGCAGTTCAGAGTGGAGTGTGCTTATAAGGCCTCCCTTTGACAAGGCTATGACCAATTGGCTATGGGAGTAATGATATCAGGTTTTATATTTCCTGTTTCTGTGGTATGACTCCTCAGGTTGTTCTCAGACCCTCAGTAAAGTTTTATCACACTCTATGGCTGGTGTTAGCAGGGTTGTTAGAATAAAGGGAGGAGATGGTGTCCACACAGGGCAGACAAGTCACAGGGAAATGAGATCAGGTTATGGCAAGAGTTGATTTGTAACAGTAGCTAAGCAAAAGCCACGAGCTTCTCCCATAAATCCTCAGAAATTCTTGGGAAAGATCATTGGATACCTCTTGGTCACATAGAACGGGATTCAGATTGTTGGAAGGGAGATACTCTCATAGCTACTTGCCACTTGGCAAACTGTGCAGTACATGGACCTGCTTTTAAAGCTCAGGGAAAGCTCAGACACTGCATGAATCTTAAGAATTAGAGCCCTGTTCAACTATGGCAATAAAGCAGGTTAGAGACTCGCTTTCCCAGCACCCCAACCCTTGGAGTGGAGTAATGGGACTGGGGTTGATTAATCAGGCACCTCCCTGTACCATGAATTAGAAGCTATGAGTCACTAAAGAAGGGCAGTGGAGAACCCATTCTGGAGAATGAGGATGGCTACAACCTCCAGTTCCCTGGGGCAGGAGGGAGTGGGGCTGGTAGCATTTGTTGGTGCAGATTCTCCAAGAAGCAGATGTCTACATGAGATTAGAGCTGCAAATATTTATTAGGGAAAACAGCTCTGGGGGACAAGGAGGGAGTGGGAATTGGTGGAGAGCCATTAGACAGAAAGGCAGGTGTGACAGTTGTGAAAGAAGGAGGAGGAAAAGGGTCTCAGACAGAAGCACAACTCAGAAAATCTTGGCCTGGCCAAGGGAACATCCCCAGATAAAAGTCACTATATTCATTTCTAATGGCTATAATGAAGGAACTGAAGCTTAGGGGCTTAAAGCAACACAGATTTGTTGTCTCACAGTTCTGGAAGTCAGAAGTCTGTAATGAGTCTCACAGGGCTTAAATCAGTGGGTCAACAGGGCTGATTCCTCTGGAGGACTCCAGGGGAAAAGCTGTTCCTTGCACTTTCTCACTTCTAGAGATTGTCAGCATTCCTTGACCTGTGGCTACATCCCTCCAATCCCTACTCTGCTCTCCTACTCTCTTCTTCTAAGGACCCTTGTGACTATCGCTGGCCCATCTATATCACCCAGGATAAGCTCCATCTCAAAACTGTACCAGCCAAGCCCCTTTTGTCATATAAAGTAAAGTCCACAGGTTCAGGGAGTTCAGATGTGAACATCTTTGGGAGGCCATTTGTCAACTACCATAGTTGCCCTTCAGGGGAACCCTGCATGGGGCAGAAATGGGACAGCACCAGTGTCCTGGACAGCAGCCTGGAAGCATGGCTTCAGAGATGGCAGGCCAGCAGCTAGAGGTGTGTGGTCAGCTCTGCTCCCATAGGAGCTTCTCTTGACGAGCTGAGCAGTATCACTCCATGAACGCCACACAGTCTACCTGGTTTCCTGTGCTGGTGGCAAGAGTGCAAGCTCTGGGGCCCAGTGTTCAGTGGTACCAGAAGCAGTGCTCTCTACTTAAGAGTCCTGAAATTATGATTTTCTCTTTGGTTCTGGACTTCTTTTCTTCTGCTTGTTTTCTGAGACACCTTTTTTTTTAATTTTGCTTTAAAAAAAAAGATTTTATTTATTTATTCATGGGAGACACAGAGAAGTAGAAACATAAGCAGAGGGAGAAGCAGGCTCCCTGTAAGGAGCTTGATGAGGCAGGACTCGATCCCAGGACCTTGGGATCACACCCCAAACTGAAGGCAGATGCTCAACCACTGAGCCACCCAAGCATCCCTTTTCTGAGCCTTCTTCTCAAAATCTCCTGGTCTTTCTGTGAGCTTGTTAGTCACCTTTTAATACATTTATTTTCTACTTACAACCTGAATCAGTGTGATGGGTTACTGCTTCCCAATACTTATATTCCCCTTTTCCTTTTAGTAACAGGACGTCCTCCCCTGAGCTTCAGCAGGACAAATGGCCAAAGGGCTAGAGCCTTAAATTTCCAGTCTGCTTCATAGCCAGGCATGGCCATGCAACTAAATTGTCATCAGGGAAGCATGAGCAGAAGTCATGTTTCTAATTTCCATATCATTTCTTCAAAAGGAACATGCTTGCATTTCCCTTCTGTATTTTCCCTCTTATGGGCTGAATGGGTATATTCTACTGGGACACTGGCTTTGACTTAGTGAATAGGAGAAATATTTGAGGAGATGATAGGATAATTCAGAGAAAGAACCAGGCTCCCTGGGTGACTTCATAGAGTTGAGCCACCTATCTACCTTGGATTGCCTGAATTCTCCTAGACTGTTATGTTGTTTGAACCACTGTATTTTGAGGTCTCTTTTGAAAGCCAGCGAGCCCGTTGTAGGTTTAGTATAACCTGATGAAAATAGTCTGTTTCTGTCTTATAACCCTCTGACTAGTTCAGAAATAGAAATTGGAGTGATTCCAGCATCCCAAGAAAGAGGAGAGGGAAGGATTCAGGTATTAATTTTCTGGAAAGTTGGGGATGAGAGCAGAAAGTCCTAGTAATAGTATTCAAGAATAAGAATCTTAGCTTATGGCATGCAGAGGTGAAACAATCAAGTTTGGGGAATCCAAGCAGCTAATGCTATTGAATAGAACAGAAGGAAAGAAGCACACAGACTGTGGGGAGGAGTGGTTACTAAGAGAAATCAAGAGTAGCTTGTAAAGAAAATAATGACCTCAAATCACTAAATTCTCATCTCAAAGCATGACTAGAAAAAAAGGGGATCATATATAACTATGCTAAAATAATCCATTGCAGTGAGGTCAGAATTGCTGCGAGGCAAATGCAATGGTTAATTACGAAGTTTGCTGTGATCTGTTGAGTTCTCAGCTTTGTGGGTAGAACACTGAACATAAGAAATGTGGAACCCTGAGAAGAGAAATGGGGTTGTATGAAAGGATTCAGAGGCCTCACACTATTTTGATCCCCCACTGCACTGGGTCTCTTGGTGGGGAGTGGCAGCACAGAAGAACATGTGTCCAGACATAGCAGCACAAAGCATTATAAGGACACTAGCTTTGAAAAATTCTACTGAATTTTAGCTACAGAAAGCAAAAAGCCTTAGTCTATGTCCAGATGAGCATCAACTTGCTGAAGAAGTTGTTCTTGCCTTAGTCGAAAATCCTATAATAACCTCTCTGAGGACTGACTCTACAAGGAAATGTCAATTCTTTATTTCTAAGCTCCCAACATTCTTCACTGTCTACAGACCTATAATTAAATGGCAGCATGCCTTGGGCCCCCCCCCAAGGGGAGGGGGGGGCAATTTACCTTGCTCTTTACCAAGGGGAGCAATTACAAAGTCAAATGTCAAAGCAATAGGCTTTATATAACAAAAGAGTCAATTTCCCCCCTTTATTTATCAAAAGTATCTTTGGAACATTATTAGGGAATGGATTCAGGAGCACTAAGTCAAGGAGGGGGATAAGACACATTTAAATTAAAGAGAATTTGTTTTTATCTTGGTGGGGGGTGGTATTCTAGGGTTCCCTCTAGGTCCTACCCAAAAACTGTTCATCAAACCCACCTAACATTTATGAAGAGACTGCTAAGACTAATAACATAACTGGATATTGGAAGCAGAGAGTGGTTTAGCATCTCCATGTAACTTCCTGGTTTGACTGGAGTAGAACACAAATGGATCTCAGAGACCCCAGTGGATTACTGTAAACTCAATCAGATGATGACTCTAATTGCAGCTCCTGCTCCAGATGTGGTCTTCTCCCCTTATGGGGGAATTTCTAGAATCTATGTGTGAAGGGACTGGTTAAGTTTATTCTTTTTACTCTATTC
This sequence comes from Vulpes vulpes, assembly GCF_048418805.1. Classification (NCBI taxonomy): domain Eukaryota; kingdom Metazoa; phylum Chordata; class Mammalia; order Carnivora; family Canidae; genus Vulpes; species Vulpes vulpes. The sequence continues at coordinate 82,159,494 of NC_132789.1, forward strand.
CAGGCATTGGCATACTTTTTCTGTATGATGCCAAATAATATATATAATTAACATATGATAAATAATACACTAATATTATAATTATAATATATATCATACATAATTTAATATATGATTGTAATACAAGCTTTGCAGATCATATGGCCTCTGTTGCAACTATTCAGCTCTGTCTTTGGAAGACAAAAGCAGCCACAGACCATGCACAAACAAATAGACATGGCTGCATTCCAGTAAAATTTCATTGACAAAAATAGGCAGTAAATGCCCCGGTAGCAACAAGCACATCTAGTGCCCAGATCTTGGGCATAATTCTAACATATTTCACCAATAAAAAGAAAGACAGCTTCTTGGAAGATCGTCTGATTCTAAGACTGGATTAAGAAACACACAACACAAACAAAAAAGTGGGCTCCTGGGTGGCTCAGTGGTTGAGCGTCTGCCTTTGGCTCAGGTCATGATCCCTGGATCCAGGGATCAAGTCCCGCATCAGACTCCTGCCGGGAGCCTGCTTCTCTCTCTATGTCTCTGTCTCTCTCTCTGAGTCTCTCACGAATAAATAAAATCCTTAAAAACAAAACAAAGCAAAAACAAGAAGTAAGGTGTTCAAAAGAAAAAATCACATTGTGGGGGGTATGTCAAGGGTGCCAAATGAAAGAGCTCCCAACGGCTAAAGCTGAAACAATTTGAGCAACAAAATAAAGTAGTATTGGATTGTAACCCAAAGTATTAGGTAAATATCCATGAACCCATACCGATAACAAACAAAAGATTGAATAAATTAGTAAATGAGAAGAAGAGACAATGTCTCATGCAGAAAAATTCTAAGCTTATAGATTCCCTACCCTAAAGGAGGAGGAGTACAACTCTCCAGTCTTTAATTGTGGGCTGATCATAGTGATTTCTTTCCAAAGAGTACAGTATGGAAAGACAGGAAAAAGTAATTTCACAATAGAGAAATCTGACAAACAGTAACAGTAATAGTAAAATAGTACTATTTTAAATAGTACTATTACAAATAGTAATGCTTTAGCCAGGTGATGGAGGTCATCATCAACAGTTGTAAATCAGATTGATAATATGTACCTTGATATAATGTGATAAAAATGGCATTTTAAGTCTCCAAAATTCTTCCCAAAAATCCATAATATCAGTCTTATCATGAGAAAATTATCAAATTCCAATAGAAGTACATTCTATAATATTCCTGATTACTACTCCTTTAAACTGTCAGGGTCTTCAACAACAAGGAAAGTTTGACAATCTGTCATAGCCACAAGCAACCTAAGTACATATGACAACTAAATGTAATGAGATATCTTGAATGGGATCCTAGAGCAGAAATAAAGAATGTTAGGTAAAAATTTGGGAAGTCTAGATAAACTATGGGCTTTATTTAGTAATAATATATCAAATGTTTCATTCTAATGTAGAGTGTTAATAATAGGAGAAATTGTTGGAAGGGAGTTATATAGGTGCTCTCTATACAATGATCGATTTTTCTGTAAATCTAAAATTATTCTAAAAAATAAAGAGTGTTAATAAAATAAACAATGAAACAGATTTTACCTTCAGATTCTACTTTGTTGTCCCCTGAGCAGAGAAAATAGCCCAGTTTGCTTTCCCCTACTTAGTAGAGCACCTTTACTATTTTGCCTCAGGGTTATGTCAATTTTCAGGTTCCATGTCAGAGTACAGTACACAAGCACTTTGAACATCTCATTATCCTATGCGTCATCATAGTGGTCCCCTATATCGATGGTATCATCAGGCACAGAGCTGAAATGAAGAGGTATCCAGATGCCTTGCTTGGTAAGATACATGTATGCAAGGGAGAAGGAACTATGTCCTATAAAAAGAGACAAAGGGGCCTACCACTTCAATGAAGTTTCCAGGAGTCTTAGAGTCCTGGGCATAGTGGAATATCTTGTTCAAAGAGAATGGCAGGTTGGAACATATTGTAGGCCCTGCTAATTAAAACAGTACAATGTGGAGATCTTTGAATTTTATTGCATTTGAGCGTGTTGCTCTGAGCCACTTACAAGGTGATCTGAAGAACTGCTAGGTTCTTACAAGATGTAAGGAATACAGAACAGTCTATTATCTCAGTTAACAGGGCTGATTGTAAGATTACAGAAGAAAATAAGAAAACCCAGAAAAAGTAAAAATAACCCAAACTAACCCTAGAAAACTAAACATAAAATGTTACTGCTCTTGAGGATGTAATGAAAGCTCTCACAGTGTGTCTATCTAATGTCTTGACAGTGACCTTGACAGCTGGCCATGTTCATGATTCAAGTCTTCCACTCTGCTTAGCTCCACTTATTATTTTATTCTTCTAGAATGAATTCTCTACTCTTTCTGGCTTCCGTGTCTGCTCTTGTTACTACTATAATTGAATGACTATTTTTTCAAGATTTATTCATTTGAGAGTGAAAGAGATAGTGAGTGGGAGCGAGCACATAGGGTGAGGGGGTAGAAGCAGAGGGAGAGAGAAATTCAAGCAGACGGGCTCTCAGCACAGGTTGGGGGGGTGTCTATCTCTTGAAACTGAAATCAGACCTGAGTTGAAACCAAGAAGAGTTCCAAGCTTAACCGATTGCACCAGTGAGGCGCCCTTTGAATAACTATTTTTAATCTCCTGTGTTTATCTCAAGATCTTTTGTTTACTCAGAGCTTCCACTACCAGGCAGTTTTTGCTTACTTCCTTCTTTGTGTGTGTATGTGTGTCTCTTGGCCTCTCCAGCCTGCTGACTCTCTCAGAATGCTTTGTACTCGATGTCTCAAAGAGCTTCTGGTTGGGCTCAACTCTTACCCAACCTCCTTTTATGACTGAGCTCTTGTACTGTGCTCCCTCATAGGCCTCTAGCCAAGTTATCATTGGCTAACAAACACCCATCTCTAGTCCAATCATCTGTGGCCATCACTGTGGATGATAGCACAGGATACCACCCCACTGACCTATGCACAGAGAGGTCTTTCAGAAGAGGCTGTGATTGTGGTAGACACACTAAGCTTCTCAGAATGGGAACTTACAGCCAGGAGACACGAGACAATTTACTTTGCCATTTTGATTACGGAAAACCCCAGCCTTTAGCACTTTGAAGAACTAAGAGGAAAAAGAAACTCCTAGTTATTTCAAGTTGGCAGATAAACTAGAAATTTTTGATGGAGAGGAAGGTGCTTTGGAAGACTTCCAGTTAGTGTACTTTCTGTTCCCCTTTCACCACTTATCTATGGAAGGTTTTCCTCACAGTGGGTACTCTTGGTTTATGGTGAGAATATGAGTAGGGTTGTGGAGCAAAAGAGCACAGTGGCTCTTAACCCCACCAATACAAGTCTGTCAGTGGTGGGAGCCATACTGTGAGAATGCTATGGAATTACAATTAAGTGGGATACTTTGTTAGTTCCTATGTGAACTGGCTCCTCAATACAATGATGAACTATTTGTGTGCTCTCTCTTTTTACTAAAAAGTTAACCTGAACTTGGGAACTATGTTTCACTCATGGAAACCTACTCATAGAAATACTCAGCACAGTTGGTTTGAGTTCTGAGTCCTAGCACTCAATCTGCAGGCCTCCTCAGTCTCTGCACAGACCACAGAGCTCTATGAAGTGTGACTGAGGAGAGCCCATTTTTGGATTTTTCTCTCTGAGTGCCTACTACAGCCAGCTGCTATCAATCTTTGGATTCATCCCTCTTAAATTTTATGATTCTCTCCTTATTCATTCAAAGTGAAAGAAGAAACTATTCCCCTGATTTATTTTTTTGGAAAGGCTTTATTGATTGTCTTTTCAATAACAAATGAGTTTCACTGATATTCCCTATTATACCCACAGACACTCCTTATCTGTTGTGCTTTTGTTTTGCATTAACATTAAGAGAAAAGGGAATGAAATCTTCTTTCAATCACCACTACATTAGCACTTACTATGTTTGCAATTTCAAAACAAAAAATTGATAGAATTTAAAATATAAACTCCCTAGACAAGAACTTCTCAAATAATCATGACTTCTTGTCTTCAGTGTTGAACTTTTAATTTGGAAAGAGAAAGCCTGGGTGAAGTGAAAATACTTCAGAGACTCAGAAGTCATATCTCCAAAAAGCAATCATATATTTTATTTTTTTTCCAAATGAAAATGGCATCATAACAGGCTTAATTCAAGTTAATATCTAAGAAAATATCAGCTTCGCGTTTTACAGAGCTTCAATACCCAGTTTCATTTCACTGCAAGGAACTATAAATTTTATTGGACAAGCACACAAAAAGCCTGTCATATTATTCATCACCCGAAGAAGCAGGTCATAGAACAGCAAAGTAATGTCACTAACAAGAAGCAGTTTTCTGTTGTAGACAGCAATTCTTACCCTGTCATGGATTTATCTTATTATTGACAGCAAATTTGGCTGGCATTGACCAGAACTGGTGCTTTACCCAGGCCCATAGCAAAGCTTGAACATGAGATAGGCTTATACCACACTCAATGTCAGTCACATATTTCCTCCACTCAATGGCACATCCCTCTTCTGATCTGAATGATTAAGGAGGATGTTTAAAACACAGACATTTCTATGCTTTTTTACAGAGTGGTCAATAAGTACAGTTTTGCGATGCCCCAACATTTGTATGGGGAGATAGCTAGTACCTTAATATGATTAATGGAAGCAGTATTCACTGTAATAAATGAAGTTTGCCATTGGCCACTAGACATTTGTTTGTGGCTAGCTAACTTTCCATTTACTTTGTTCAGAAAAATGCCAGGTCAATTAGTACAAGAATTTGCTGTGCTCACAAATGACCCCATAAGGAGTTGAGATTCTATTTTTCTAGTTCTGTTATTTCCATCATCTCTTTAAGGTATGTTGTATCATAAAGCTTAATGCAACTCTTGTTTTTTGAAGTCCCTTGAGGGATGAGATAACTATGAGAACTGTGGATATATACAGAGGTGGGTAACTGATAAAAGTTGCACGAGTATTTGGGCTCAGGGTACGCAAATCAGGAGAGAGTGGGGTGTGCCCCCTCAGTGAGCAAATGCATGGTTGAAGACTGCTGAGATTGGAAATCTGTTTGGAGTCAGTGAAGGGACTGATGAAGTAGAAAAAAATGATACCTGCCATTGAGGCCCTCTAGATAATAGTGAATTTGGGCACCAATTCCACCTGAGATCAGGGGGTGGGAAATGAGGTCTCTTGAAAGGAAAAGCCGACTTTTCTAGCTGGCCATCAAACAAGATTTGGAAAAAAGGAGGAGGACCAAGAAAAGTGAGTCAATACTCTTCCTTCTGCCTGAAATGTATTGCTTATCACCATCCTTTTGTTCAGTTAACCTCTCCTCCTTCTCCTCCTTCAGTTCCCAGTTTCAGTGTCACTTCCTATATTACTCGTAATGCTATCTCTTTCCCTAGAATTTTTCCATTATGGTACTTTTCAGTTTGTAATTATATATCATTTGAGGATTGATTTGATTGAGGGCTATTTCTTTACTAGATTGAAATTTCTTTCATTCAATAAGTAGTCACTGAACACTTACTATGTGTTGGATATACCAGGTGTTAAAAATATTTCATAAATTAATAAATGATTTATAAGTGATTTATGTGAGAGTTTTATTTCTAAGGGCTCAGAGCTATTGAAATCCCCAGAAGAAAAATGAAGAAACCAGTGTTACATTTTTGTAAGACAGCCTAATATCCCCGGAGAGAAGTTTTGTGTATTAGATAAAGAAATACTTTCTTCAAGTAGGTTCAAAGGTAGAACTTAAGCAAGACTTAGAAATTTTAGAATGGAAGAATCTAGACTGAATGTGTGGGCCTGGAGGTCATATTTGAAGGAACCTTTGGGAAGGTTTTCACAATGCCTCTAGATCCAAGGTATATCAAGACAATCTCAAGTCTTATTTGACAAGAAGCCACAGTATTTTTATTTAAAAAGTGGTTTTCTCTGTAGACTGGCCTAGATAAGTCAGTCTCTATTTTCTATTATTGTCAAGAAGTATGAGGTCTTGAGATCTTACCCTACTTGCAAGCTAACAAGTTGGTCTGCCACAGTTCCATGAATGCGGGCCAAAGACATGAGACTCCTAGGTTGGAGAAAAAGAATTTGAAAACTCCCAGCACAGCAATAAGCATGAACATCAGCATACTTTGCCAATTATCCTTGCTCCCAAGTCTTAGGAGAGTGATGCAGATAGATGCCTGCACATGCAGTGGTTGCATTACAGGATAGGAATCCTGAGCTTAGGGAACTTGAACTTTTATATTAAGCAGTAAACTATGCCTGATCTTTGCTCCAGAGGGAGACATTATCTTTATTGTCCAAAGCTGTAAGCAAACCTACCCTTTGCTCTTCTTTATCTTCTGAGACTGTTTGCTACACAAACATCTTTGAAAAGATAGTCTGGAATTAAGGGCAGTTAGTATCTGTTTTCAAGGTGGGCGGGAATGCATCAGATCAGTAGAAAATGGCCTCTCAACAATACCCACCCCTTGTTTTATACCATCTTGGCTTCTGGAGAATTTTCCCATTAGCATGTCGCTACCCGGCTACTCTCAGTACTCTGAATGATGAAGGCTGGGACCAATTCCATTGACTCTGTCCCATGTAGCACTTGGGAGGCTACCATAATTAGGCCTGTTAGTAACAAGATTCCAAGCAGCTGGATGAGGGCAACCTACAGTATTGACCACAACCATGCCGCCTCCGAGTTCTGGGCCAAGCAGCTTAACAAATCTCAGAAACTTTCAAGGCCTACCTTAGAGAGTCATGTGGCTTTTTCCTTAAGTTTCTGCTTTGATCTTTCTATTTGGCCATGGAATTACTCCAGGTACAGCAGGATATGGTATTCATTGTGCATATTCCTCCATGGCCCTTGAGGAGGAAGTTGAGGGCAAGTCTGTCATTTGTAACAAGATTGGTCAGTGAGTTGAGGCTGAGCTAAATGCCTTTGAGGGCTCCAGTGGTATCATTGATCACTTTAGCCACAGTAAAGGACAAATTTTATACTGCTTTTTCTAATTGAATGATTCCCATTTCCTATTATAGTGATAATTTCTTGATAAGTGTGCATGCATAACAAGATATCTATTTGGAAAGCAACCCCAAGTAACCAAGAATAGCCTCATTTTGGAGAGGTCTTCACAGTCATCTGAAGGCTATATTATCTACAGATTGTATTTCCTTACACACTTAAATGTCTCTTGTGACTTCCTGTTCAAAAAATGTAAGTTGCCATATTTTGAGGAAGGAGCAAGTTGATACTTGGATTCCACACAAAAGCTACAGTCTTGGGGTGTGCATGGTGCCCTGGAAAGAAATTTTTGTTTACAATTTTCAGGCCCAGAAGGGATCTACATCAGATGTGGGCACAGGTTGCTTGTGCCTGTAATGTGACCTTCTAGCCAATTGGTAAACAGCAGTCCCAGTTTAGTTCAAATAAATGAGTCAAGTCCTTGTTTTTGGAGAAAAGACGTCTATACTTATATCAGTATCTACAGATACATAATCAGATAAAGATACAGATAAATATCATGTTGAAAAATTTTCCATCTAGCTCTATTTTGTCAATAATTTGGTCTACTATATATTTGAATATATTAATATATAACAATAAATATAATATATTTGTATCAAATGCTTTTGAGCATCTGCAGAAATAAGCATATGGTTTTTCTCCTTGTATGCAGTAATACAAGGAATTAAAGATTTCAAAATATTGGAATATTCTTACATTCTTGAAACAAATACTCCTTCTCCACATAGTCATGGTGTATTATCATTTCAGTATGCTTCTGGGTTCTGTTATTATTTTATTTAGTATATTTTAATTGATATTAATAAGAAAATTTGGTCTATAGTTTCCTTTATGTACAATCTTTGTTAGCCTTTGACTAGTTATGCTCACTTCATGTAAAGAACATAGTCTGGATATAGTGCTTGGAATTTATTAAAGTTTTCTTTGTAGCTTGCTGCATAATAAACTTTAAAATATATTCACTATAGACTTGGAAAGAATGTGTAATTTTGTATTTTGGATAGCTTATAATTATGTGTGATTTAAATTCTCTATAATGTTCCCCTCCCTGACCCGATCACTATGCCATCACTCTTAAGATAGCCAATGTCAACAGATTCTTGTGCATTCTTCCAGAAAAGTTATTTATGTATTTAATATCATATATGTGAATATCCTTTTAAATATATAAAAAATTAAATTGCTTTATAAACTGTTTCAAAACCCTTGTTATTTTAATTTAATTTGGAAATGTATTTATGCCACACATGTAGATGTACCCCACTCTGAATACTTTGGCTTTTTTTAAAGAATGACTAAGTCGTCTTTCCCCCACAAGTATTTAGATTTATTTTGGATACGTTTTGTTCTTAATATCTAGTTTTCTTGCATAATGATCAGAGAATGTGGCGGTATATAGCATTTAAACTTTATTGAGATTTTCCTCATGGCCTGCTACATAATAAAAATTTTAAATGTTCTGTAGGAATTTGGAAAGAACGTGTAGTTTTTGTATCTTGGCTAGCCTATTAATTGTTTGTGATTGATTCAAATTCTCTATAACGTTATAGGTTTTGACTGCTTGACTTGCCAAGTTTTGAAAAGTATGAGAGTCTCCACTGTGATTATGGGTTTGACAATTCTCCTTTCATTCCTAAATGTTGCCTTTTTAAAAAAGATTTTATTTATTTATTCATGAGAGACCAGAGAGAGGGGGTGGGGGCAGAGACACAAGCAGAGGGAGAAGCAGGCTCCATGCAGAGAGCCCGATGTGGGACTTAATCCGGGTCTCCAGGATCATGCCCTGGGCTGAAGGCAAGCGCTAAACTGCTGAGCCACGCAGGCTGCCCAATTTTGGGTTTTATATGTATTTTGATCACAATTGTTTAGTGTAAAATAATTCTTGATGATTTTATCTTTTTTATATTGTATTTTAAATCAATATAAAATATCTCCCATTACACTAATGATTTCTGCATTACAATCTATATTTTTGACAAATATTTTTTACATGCCATTTGATTTACATTTGCTTGGTATATCTTTGCCTTCTTTTATGCTCAGTCAGTGACTGCTTTAAGTATGTTTCACAGAAACAGCACATAGCTTGATCTAACAGCTATAAGAACTCAGTAGGGTGTAGAACTTCTTAGAGTCTCCCCGACTCCAGTGTCCTAGACTTTGGTCTCCCAGACCCAGATATAAATCTTGCTTCCACCATTTACTGGTCATATAATCGTATGCAAAATTTTAAACTTCTCCAAGACTCAGATTTCGCATCTGTAAAATAGGAAAATAGACTCATATTAGTACTTAGATTGTAATAAAAAAGCCATTCAAATGAGATTACAAACAAAGGAAAACTGTGGTATCTCATAGGAAGCAATAAAGACCAAACCAGGAGGAAAGGCAGGTCTGGCTACCCCTGTGTTTCATTTACTCTTCTTATTGTCCAGCTTCTTCCATTACTTGTCTCTTACTCTCATGTTGCTATCTCCAGAAAATACCTGCTTCATGCTCTCTGTCTCAAATTATAGAATCTCAGAGGACTCTTGACTTCCTTCTGGCTCAATACAGCTACATTATTGTAGTTAGAGAAGCATTTCCTACAGGAAGGACGAGAAAATGTGGGAGATAACCGGTCAACTTGCAGGATGAAATGAGGACCACAGATCATATCTGTAAAGCCTCTCCCAAGGAGCAGGTGCTCAACAGATGGCAGACTGTGCTGAGAGATCTCTGGTTTTCATAATTATTGTTTCATTTAAACAGGGAGTCTACCTCAGCAAAAGGACTGCTTTTCCCAAACCTAGTCATGAAGTGGGAAATACTTTAACTATAACATTTGCTTTACTGCTGGAAGGCCATCATTTAGCTGAGAGATGATCCTTTGAGAAACAAACCTTTTCCTGGGATCGAGTCCCACATCAGGCTCCCTGCACCTGCATGGAATCTGCTTCTCCCTCTTCCTATGTCTCTGCTTCTAACTCTGTGTGTCTCTCATGAATAAATAAATAAAATCTTTAAAAAAAAAAAAAAGAAACAAACCTTTGACTTCTCTAAACTTTGAAAATTGGACTCTCTCAAATGAACTCAAAGCCTTTGAGAGGATGAAATCCCACCCCCTCACTTGGTGGGATCAGTTTCTAGATCTAAGTTATGCCAGAGATATCCTGCTCCAAAGCCCTCCACCATTTTCAGCTGTCACCCTATTCACATAGGGCAGGTCTGATTCTGTGAGTTAGCTGCCACAAGGAGCAGAGACCCACTTGGTGCCTCCAGAAAAGGGGTTTGCAAAGCTCTTTCCCAACCCTGCCTAGATCCAAGATCTAAGTCCCAAATGTCTTCCTAAAAAGGAGAGGCACCTGATACTGCTGAGCATCACATGGATCATACAGCTGTATCGGCTCATTTTCCATTGCAATGAATAGAGTTGTAGACTAGGGTGCTCTGATGAAAACAATTCATTAGGTTTGGGGATCAGAAACACAGTTGGTTGGAGGCTTCAACCAAAAGAGGGGGACGGGGAAACCTGGGTGCCTCAGTCAGCTCAGTGTCCAACTCTTAGTTTCAGCTCCAGCTGTGAGCTTAGGCTGATGAGATCAAGCCCAGCACCATGGGCTCCATGCTCAGCAGGGAGTCTGCTTGAGATTCTCTCTTTCCCTCTTTCCCCTCTGCTCCTTTCCTATATGCAGTACCTCAGAATGTGACTTTATTTGGTAATAGGGTCTTTGCAGGGTAGTAAGTTAAAGTGGGATCATTAGGGTGAGCTCTAATATGATATGACTAGTATTCTCTCTCTCTTTCTTTCTCTCTCTCTCTCTCTCTCAAATAAATAAATAAATAAATAAATAAATAAATAAATAAATAAATCTTCAAAAGAGGGGTGCAGGAAAGCAGAAGAAGCTAAGGTTAAATGTAGTGAGGGCTGAGGGGAATTAATCCTAGATATAAAAACTTGTTCTGATCTCAGAGGCATGACATGGGCTCAGAGTCTGGGTAGAAGTCCATACTTCATACTAGCAGGTGGCAGCTGCTGAGACCCAGATAATCAGGATCCTTACAGTCCAATTTCTGGATTTCTGGCTGGTGGCTAGGGAATCCAGAGTGCAGCCAGGTGAGTGAGCAGCAGGTGTCAGAATAGCAGGTAGGCATGTGGAAGCTTTGCAAGGGCCAGTTGCAGAAGAAGGCTAGCAGGCAGTACCCAGCGACACAACACCTCCCTTTCTCTCCCTTCTCCCCTCCACGCACTCCTTGGTCTTCTGCGCTTCTCTGTCTTTGGTGCCTTGTCAGTGTGTGGCACATAGAAGGTCCTCAAATAGACATATTTATAATGTGAAAACAGAAGAACTGGGCCAGCATGGTGAAGGGTCAAGGAGTGTTATGGGTTGAATTGTGCCCCCCCAAAGATATGTTGAAGTTCTAATGCCCAATGCCTCAGAATGTCACTCCATTTGGTAACAGGGTCTTTGCAGGTGCAGCAAAGTTGAAGTAAGGTCCTTAAGGTGAGCCTAATACAATATGACTGGCGTCCTTATAAAAAGAGGAAATTTGGATACTAAACACACACATGCGCAGATGACTATGTGAGGAGAAATAAGAGAGTCCCGAATGAAGGTTGGAGTGATTCCACCACAAGCCAAGGAGTGTCTGGGGCTAGAGAACTAGAAGAAACAAGGAAAGCTCCCCACTGCAGGTATCAGACGGAGCACGACCCTGTTGATACCTTGATTTTGGTCTTCTAGCCTCCAGAACTGTGAGGCAATAAATGTCTGTTGTCTTAAGGCCTCCAGATGGTGGTACTTTGTTATGGCAGCCCCAGAAAACTAATACAGGGAGGGGTTGCTCAGTGGGCCTGGGACATTCTAGAGACTCACTTCAGGTATCCTAAAAGGCCTATGGCTACAGCAGGGCGAATCCTGGCCCCCACTAGCTGGTAGCCTGGGCTGCTACGGGGTCAGGACAGGTTGGGAAACGCATGGGTGGGACCCGGTGACCGCAACCACGGGGTGTGCCTGCAGACCCCATGTGTGACCGCTGGGAACTGAGTTGAACACCAGGCAGAGCGGTGCCGCTAGGGCCAAATAAGTCATTTCTTACTCTGCACAGAATTGGTTGTTGAGTGGTTGTTTTCTGAGGAAAACACTCAGAATTGAGTGAGTCACCAATCAATCACGCATCAGCCCTGTTTCCAAAGCAGAAATCATAAAAGAAAAAGTGGGACAGGAACACAATTTCTGAGCAGCATTTGGAATGTCAGAAGTAATTGAGGAATTAGGATTTTAAAGGTTATCAGGCAGGATAAATGAACAAATTACATGGGGGAAACTGAGGAGGGAGATGACCCGCTTTCTTCCTCGGGCCTTTAATTAGCCACAAAGAGAAAATGCTTGAAAAATTCACTCTCACCAAGTTAGAACTTTTCAACACTTCTTGTGAATAGTGGAGATACTTGCCAACAGGCAGTTTATTTATTTATTTTTTTTCAACAGGCAGTTTAGAAAGTTGATTGGATTCACCAAAATTTATGTGATTTGAATCAAAGATAAGGAAATATCCACAAGGATAAATTATTCTAATGACTGCTACTGGGAATTACGGACACACATTTCTATGCAAGAAGCTTAGAAGAAATCTAACATTAGAAGACATTAGAAGTGGAACAATTAGCCCCCAATGATTTTGCTTACTTTTCAATAAAAGATACCCAATCAACTTCCCTCGTCCTTCCAGTACCATCTCCTAGTGTAATACAAAGTTTTCTTTTGGCTTTTGTTTCTGAATTCAATGCCTTCCATTGGTTTGAAGTGAAAACTCAGGGCCAAAAGTAAGATCAAAATAACCTTATTTCCAATAACTTTATCTTACCTGAGACTAAGAAGCTTTTGATTTGGTTCCCACCACCCTATCCTAATTTTGTTCCTTTTAGGCTGACTTTTTAAAAAGGATACACCAAAAAAAAAAAAAAAAAAAAAGTAGGGAAAAATGGAAAGTGAGCTAAATATGATCACATTTTTCTTACTACTATAATTTTTTATCTTGCCTTTATTATTTAAATATTGGAAGAACATGAAGCTCTTTTATGATCAGTAAGAGAGAGATGACATAAAATTGGACTTGGAGCAATGGTTTCTTCTATTCTCTATTTGCCTCAGAAATGCAAGTGTTAATAAAATGGAGGGAGTTTAGCTGAATGAAATAAGTCAATTGGAGGACAATCATCATATGGCTTCGCTCATATGGGGAATATAAGAAATAGTGAAAGGGATTACAAGGTTAAGGAGGGAAACTGAGTGGGGAAAAATTAGAGAGGAAGGCGAACCATGAGAGACTCCTAACTCTGGGAAACAAACACAGGGTAATGGAAGGGGAGGTGGGCAGGGGGACGGGGTGACTGGGTCATGGGCCCTGAGGGGGGCACTTGATGGGATGAGCACTGGGTGTTATACTATATGTTGGCAAATTGAATTTAAATAAATAAAAATAAATAAAATGGAGTCAGTTCAAAAGCTGAGGGGGAGCTGAACTGATAGATCCATATTCTAGTGTGTTGTCAATTCATTCAAATAATGATGCAACCATTCAAAGAGTGAGTTTTTAAAATCTTCAGATACTTCTCAAAGTTCAACCATAGCTGCTATATATTTGGTTTTATGTATTACGTTGGGACATAGGGCTACGTTGAGGTTCAAATTTTATCCCCTGTGAGATGGTCACTTACCGGGTCCTACGTCTTAATGAGCCATTATCTTTGTTATTAAATGTTTGAGTCCTTCACCTTAATTTTCTCCTGTACTGTTTGTCATCAGGCTGTTTGAAGCAGGTCACTGCCAGCCACAGAGGGGAACCTAGAGTCTTGTGCTAACTAGCACACATTCAGAACCCTCTCCAAAATCTTTCTCATGCTCATACTGTCACATATCTCCCTTCTGCACTAAAATTGGGTTGTTGCTGAGCTGTCCCTTTAGTGGAGGGATTCTTCTGTAGCACAGTTGCAATTGACAAGACGATGATGGGTGATGACTATGCTCTTAATGACTGGCCTGCCAGACCCATTTGCTGCAGAGCTGATTGATCCCATAGGGTGGCTGGAGCACCAAGGACAAGCAGAAGGAGTCATTCCCCAGGTAGGGAGGGGTTATCGGTATTGACCCTCCAGCAGTCCCCTCTGTGATTACCCCTGGGGCCCTACCTACCACATGGTGACTCTGATTTCTATGTTTGCCCAAAGTGCTCAGCTTAAAAGTTACTCTAATCAAGGAACTACTTGGATGAAAAAAGTTCTTATCCCCTGGTTGGCAGATAGTAGCTATTTCTTTTGAAAGTCAATAACTTTGACCCTCCTGCTCCTCCTCAGACCTGTACCTTCCTTGTTGTTTCAGCTATTTGGGGCATTTAAAAATAAATCCCACTCTAAGCTGCAGCAGTGACATTGATACCATCTTCTTTCTTTCCCTGGCACAGGAATTCAGCACAACTGACTGTTTTGATATTTCTGGGCTGAAATCCTTCTCGTACCCAGATCTGATGCGCATACTGGTTCTCTAGCATGTCTGCACTCATACCCATCAATTAGTGTGGCGGGATGCCCACTTAAACAAGGTGTGGAGCCAATTTCAACAAGGCAACATGCCAGTCCAATCCTGGCTCAGACAGAAACTGAAGCAAGTGACACAGCGTGTCCACGAAGATCCATCCCGGTGGACAATGCTGCCAAGGTAGGACCTCGTGTTTCATTCCAGGGAACTGTGGCTGAGGCCGTCTTTAATCACTGTGCGTGTGCTCACTCTGAGCTTTTTCTTGTCAGAAGAGAAAGTGGTATGATGGGATTCTGTGAATTCAGGATTCTTCTCTTAAAGTGAAAAATTTTCTTGTACAAGCAGAAGACACACGTGTGGTTGTGATGAAGCATGGACGGGTATAATAAAGAGTGTAGGGGCCATCCTTCCTCCCCAAATTGAGAACTGCCTTGCCTGTCAGATAAGTGAGATCACAGACAGCAAGACCCTCTTTGTGGGTCTTGGACTTAGAAAGTAAATCTTTCTAAGTGTTAGGACTTAGAAAAGGCAGCTCTGATGGGTGTAGAGAAGAGAGAAATGCTATAGAAAAATACTACAAAGTTGCCCTTTTCCAAATGGTCCTCCCTCCAAATCATGGATAAAAACCTCAAATGAATTAAGAGATTGAAAGAATAGAAGAAACAGGTAGCCTGTCAGAATGGGACGAGGGGGATAACCTCTCATTAGTCTAAATGATATTGAAATAAAAAGGAGCTGTGAAGCTTCACTCTGACCCCTCCCTTCAACAAGCATAAAAAAGCCGACCCATTGAACAACTGGCCTCAAGATGGCTTTCAATAGCGAGGCAAATTCAGTTAAGTGCCTTGGAGATGTCTGGGCACAGGTGATAATGTCCACAGTGCTCTCCTTTAACAGGTAGGTTTGTTTTATATATATAAGTGTTATATATGTATGTATATATTTAAATATATATATTTAAAGATTTTATTTATTTATTTGAGAGAGAGAGAGCATGAGCAGGGGGAGGGGCACAGGGAGAAGCAGACTCCCCGCTGAACAGGGAGCTGGATGTGGGGCTCCATTCCCAGGACCCCAGGATCATGATCTGAGCTGAAGGCAGATGCTTAACCGACTGAGTCACTTGGGTTCCCTGTGTTTTATATATATATATTTTTAAACTATATTTTATCAAAAAAAACCACCCTATATTTTCTCATTGTTTTCCTGAAAGAAATGCACAGTTGCTTTTTTTAATACAGAAAAAAATACAAATTAAAAACTTCAGTTTGGAAAAATAAGATGGCAAGGTATAAAAACAAAGCCAACCACAGCCAGAGGAATGTGGGAGGTATGAACAAAAGTCGCTAGGCATCTGAGGCAAGTAAAATATATCAAATAAAATATAGATTGGCAAGGAGGAGGAATCGCTGATGAATTGCAAGAAGCTATAAGAAGATTCCTAGAGACTTTCTAGGAACAGTCTAGGAACAGACTAGACTGTTCTGTCATAGAGTAGGGCTGAGGAAGCCCATATTCACACAGATGAAGGAAATTTGTGGACCTATGGCAGCTGACCTTGCTAGAGAGTGTTTTGAGTTAAATTCAATAAATATTAGCCAGCATAAACCTTGTGCAGAACTGGGGGTACTGCTGATGCTCCAGGCCCATGGTGTCCACATTCCAAGTGCACTGCCCTCTGGGGCCTAAGGCAATGGTGTGCTGCTGCCATACACACCGCTGGCACAAGCTGGTTGTGGCATTCAGGAATTTTGCCTGTGGTTGTTACACACAGGCATGACTAGAAACTAACTATGTAAATTTGCAATTAAATAAAGTATTAACAACAAAAGCAATAAATACTCTAAACTCGTCAATTCCTAATTATTCTTCTATGATCTCTGTTCTGAAGATTTACTTGTACCTATTGTCCCTGTATGGTGAAAATATTACTTAATGATGTGCTATATCTATTTATTCCAAGCTCTCTACCTAATAACATCACATGGATAGCTTGAAATTCACCATAGTAAGGATGTTGACACCACGAAAATCAACGAGTTCTACAAATTTGGACTTTTATTGATTTTTTTTCCCCAGAGAGCTGGTTGTTAAAACTAGTGCCTGAAATCCACAAACACCAAGCTTTTACATTCTGGAATAAAATGGGCAGCATCCTTCATATCCCCTTTTACATTAGTCTGCTGTGTTTTTCCAAAAACACAGTTTTCTCAATCCCCAAAGTTGAGCTCTGCTTTGGATCTCCAGAATCTCAAAAGGGTTGTGGAAAAGGCTCTTTCAATCTTTGTCTCTCCTGAGGAGTCAGGCACAAATAGGATGTCAGAGTGGGATGTGGGGGAGAAGGACACCAGACTGTCCAAGAACTCCCTCCTTCTCAGTCTGAGGGATTGTTGCTGACCCTCACCAAGTGCTTATCTCCCCTCTTAGAATGAGTTCTTCTCCAGAAGGTTCCCCAGTCTCTCTTATTCATGCATACTGCCACCAATCCTGCTAAGCCTCAAAGCTCCTGAGACTAGAAGTAAAGTGAAGGTGGGCAGCAGTGTTACCAATGAGAACTGAAAAGGAAAAAAAAAAGACACATCTGAATGACTGTCATCTTCAGCACTCTGTCCTTCTCACTCAACAGAATTTCTCTGGGGATTTCATCCATGCCCAGCCTTCAAAGACATCAACACACCAGTGTCTCCAGAATGATTTTCCAGGGAACACTAGGTTCCATGTTCAAATAAGTTTGAGAAATGCCAGCTATATGCCTCTCATTCCTGGAGATTTGCAGTACACATCATCCAACTAAAGGCCCTGTGAAGTCCTGCAGTCATAGAGAAACCCTGTCCTAAATCTATCTCCTAAGCCCAGCCCCGTTTCTTCAGTTTCAGAGTGGTGTTTGCAAGCACTTCCCATACATTACACTTGGCCGTCCTGTGGAAATTCAAACTTACTGTGATCAAAACTGACACCATTTTGTGTGACACAAAGCTTCTCCTCTTATGTCCCTTTTCTCCTATAATTCTCATCTCTTTCCATAGTTGACTCTTGTCAAAAACAAAGAACTGGGACAGCACGTAGACTCTTTGCTCTCCTCGTTGCTCCCTGTTTATGAGTTTACTTTGTTAGATTTGTCGAATCTTCCTACTTCAAATGTTGCACGTGCTCCCTCCTCCCTACGCACCTGCTCCTTCCTCAGTTCCACCTGCTGTTTCCCCTCTTTCTGTGATAATAACCTCCTCACTGCTTTTTTTTTCCGCTTGCAGAAGGATGGTCCTAAAACACAAAATGATGACATTTCCTTCATGCTTAACACCCAGAAGGGACTTCTCGTTGACTAAGGAACGTCACCCTCTCATCTTGGGATGTGTTGCAAGTTTAATTGAAGATGAAGGGCTAACATTTTCTTAGTTTCTTCTGAGTGATTGTCTGCCTTCCTTATAGATATGAAATGTCTCTTTTGGATTTGAAAAGGTACTGACAGTATTAAAGGGAAGTTTGGGAAGAAAAATGTGGAGGGCATTATTATTTAAAAATTTTTTAAAAATTTGAGTGTAGTTGACATACAATGTTACATTAGTTTCCGGTGTACACTATAGTGATTCCACAAGTCTAAAGTCATGTTCAACTGCCCTACAGATCAGAAAAATTTTGGCTGCTCTTTGAGAAAATTATGTTTTAAAAATTTCCGACGGTACAAGATGTTGCAATGTAAAAAAAAGCAGATTTCAACCTAAAAGTCTTACTTTTACACCCTCAAGTATTGAAATGAATACATTTTCTATCCAAGGACACAAAAATTCTGGAAGGATACTCCCAAACTACTAATAATGTTTATCTCAAGAGAGGGTAAATTGGTCATTTTCATACTCTTTTATCTGCTTAGTTGTGTTTTCTAACATGTCTACAATGAATATGAATTATTTTTGTAATAAGGAAAAGAAGTGTGGTTTTCGAAAGTCCTTAAGAAATCTTGGCAGCTATACTGACCCATCTTAGTCTACTTATTGATGACCAAGATGACCTCAATTTATGTTCCTAAGTTTTTTGTATTCCTAGTTTTGTTTTCCTTCCAGAAAACAGCATATCAACTTAAAATAGCCAATAGTGCACTTTCAGGCCACTTGTCTGGTCTGGCATTTAACATATTTTCCAGGAGAAGGTAGCCCAACCCTACCTGATGACAGCTCTTCTAAGGAAGCCCTAGCTCCTCTGTTCAAGTTTAAAAGTAAAAATTGCAAACCAGTTTAATCCCAAAATATACAAAGGGTGCATACTGAGATGCATAAAAGTAATTTAAATATCTCTCACCTAAAGTTAAATTTACTATTTATTTGGATTTATTCATACACCAACCCATTCTAATATCTTAGATATTTGACCAATTCTACATGGATTTTTCTTTGTTTACTTCTTAAGTGGTCTTATTATGATGGGAATATTTAATAATTAACTTCTCAATTGTTTTCAAACAGATTTCAGGCTTAAGTACTTAAAGTGTTAGTTTTCCTTTACCTTGGAGTTGGTGGGTTGTATGTTTTTACTTATGTATTTTCATGCTTTTATTTAAAAAGTACTTTCTCTTTCAACATGCTAAAACAAAAATTGATTCTGAATATATTACCTGACTTTTAAGATTTTCTCTTCACCCCAAGAATTAATTTCAAAATTAATTAAGTTGCTATAATGCTGATTCTCATATCTGAGAAAAGAGCATACATATTTAATTCAATAATTGAATTATTCAGTTGAATCAAATAATTCAATTGCATATCTTCTTTTATTATTTTGTTTAATAAATTTAACAAATTTTATAATGCATGGTTTAAAAATTCTGAAATAAGTCCTAGTCTTTTCTCCTCCAAAGAATCTCAGTATAGAACTCTTTAACTTTTCCACATAACATACTCACACTTAATATAGCTCTCTGGCATCTGATATTTTAGTGCCCCAAAACTTCAATAAACATGGTAATTTAAAAAACAACATAAGAAAATGAGGGATTTGTTCTTAGGAACAGTGCTATTTAATAGAATGGTTTTTTTTCTTTTTTCTTTTTTTGTATTCATGACAGACACAGAAAGAGACAGAGACATAGGCAGAGGGAGAAGCAGGCTCCATGCAGGGAGCCTGGGACTCAAGGATCATGCCCTGAGCCAAAGGCAGACACTCAACCACTGCGCCACCCAGATGCCCCAGTAGAATGTTCTTCAGTGATGGAAATTTTAATCCTTGCTGTCCAAAGCTACAGCCACTAGCCACATGTGACTATTGAGCACTTACCATGTGGCTAGTGTGCCCAAGGAGCTGAATTTTAAGTTTTAATTAATTTTAATGAATTCAAATTTATAGCCACACGTGACTATTTGCCACCATATTGGACTGTGCAGCTTTAGAGTTAGAGTTGGTTGAATTATGTTCAGATAAAAGTATTCGTGGATATTTGCCACTTAGTACTATTCCTTTTGCCCTAATAAAATCAATGCTGAGACTTGCCTTATTTCCTGAAAAGAATAAATTACCTGTTTTCATTACCTCTTTACTTCCAATTCATCCCTGGCAGATGGTAGAAAATAAGAGCTCCATCTATTTCCCCTGAGAACATGTTGGCATTTTGCTCCATCCCTGCAATTGTTTTGTGGAGCCCTAGGGGCTCTCCTGATGAGCCTCAGACTGATTAAAAAATGAAGTCTTTTATTTTCTACTTATAGGATAACAACGAACCAATAATAAAACTTTTATTTTTATATATATGACTAAAGAGTATTTACTTGAAATCTACTAATAATTATTAGGACTCATTTTTGAGGATCTAGGGGTGATAGTTAATTATATTCCTGTCCCCACCTGTGTTTGTTAGGGTCTCACCAGGAAACGAATACAGGCTCAAACTTGTAATTAAGGAGAGTTTTAAAAAGAACACTTTACAAAGGTGTGGGCCGTGTTAAAGGAAATCCACAAGGGATGGTGCAGTATATCAGGGTTAGCAACAGAGGTGAGCAGTCCCACTACTGCTGGACCTGCCAGGACAAGGGGAGAAGGCAGTTTCTGGAACCATTTAAGAATTACTGTAGGAGAAGATTGCTTGGTAGGAGTTGTGGTCTTTGTTAAAAAAAAAATCACAGCCATCCCTGGCAAGCTTACTTTTTTTTTTTTTTTTTTTGAGAGGGGGAAGAGAGAGAGAGGTGGGGGGAAGGGAAAAGGGAGAGGCAAAGAGAGACTCTTAAGAAGACTCCACACCCAGCTCAGAGCCCAATGTGGTGCTTGAACTCACAACACTGAGATCATGGCCTGAGCGGAAATCAAGAGTGGACACTTAACTGACTGAGCCACCCAGGCGTCCCTTGGCAAACCTACTTTTATCTTACCCTCTGATCTCTTGGTGCATCCCATTGGCTTAATCAACTGGAAACTACAAAACAGGGAAACATACAGATACAGTCTATAAAGACAGCCTTCAAGGGATCAGACAGGCAGATACACATGGGTAGGAGATCTGGAGAGGTAACGAAATATCCAGCTACCTCTTCCAAATTTGGAACCAATTCAGAGAGGCACAGATGGTTCTAAATTAATCGCAAGAAACCTTAGATGAATATAAAAACATCTGCTTTATTACTCATGAAAGCTGGATTGAATGACAAAGTTTAGATGTGGGCATTGGACCTAATTTAAGCATCTCTCCAGATTCTCTCGGCCCTACCTGCTCTCAGTGGAGACCTCTGCCTATTGCCATCACCTAAGGTAACCAGCACCAGTTTCTAACACCATTAGCTATCATAACCTGTCTCAGGTTAAGGGCTGCCTTTAGAATGACTCAACATGCCTACCACTGCCAAGAGCTACAGCAGCTTTACTAACCAGGCCTGGAGGTTCTGGATCCTCCCGCTTACTTCAGAACTCAGAAGGGCCATACGATAGATCAAGGAATATGGCTTCCCCAGCAGCTTCCTAGGGGAAGGGAGACTAAGTGACACAACCTACAAGAGTAGAGGTTACCACTTCATGTGGCAAACTTTGACCATCAAAGGACAAGAGACCATATGGGGGTGAGGAACTAGCAAAGGAATTTTTCTTTCTTCTCCCTAGTAAACTATTCTGAGGTGGTTTCTCCACACATCCCATTTAGAGATTGAAATGTTCAAATAATTGGCTGTGCTTTCTTGTGAAACTCTGGCCATCTCAGTAATCACCATCTTATGTGGGCTGTCCTTTCCCCCTGTCTGTGGACTGTGGTAGATTAAATATGGCTGCAAATTCTTTGCTACTTTTTTCACTAAGAAGCAGAGTCTAGTTTTTCCTTCTCTTAGATGCTTGTTTGAGAGATATAGTGGAAACGACAGTCTTGAATTTCTGAGGTAAGGTCATAAGAAGACTTACAACTTCTGTTTAGTTTTCCTGGAATGATTTTTCTTGGGATGTGCTCCCTGGATACTGAGCCATGATGCTGAGAGAAGCCCAAGCCCCATTGGAGAGTCCATGTGGCAATAGCCCCAGCAGAGCTCCCAGCCAAGAGCCCGCATCTAGTGATCTCAGACCAGGTGCTACATATGAATGAAGAAGCCATCTTGATCATAGGTCTTCTATCCCAGCTATCACAGCTGATCTGATCCACATGGATCAGAGACGAACCACTCAGCTGAGTCCTTCCCAGATTTCTGACTCACAGATTTAAGGGCAAAATAAAATGCTAATTTTAAGCTAGTATGTTCTCAGGTAGTTTGTTACATAGCAGCAGAAAACTAGAACACTTCCCTCAGTGGGCTGTTCTCAGAAGATGTTTCCTAACAGTTTGTGTGGAGACTTCTCACATGATCAAGCCATTGGCTGTGTTTTCCTATGAAGCTGTGGCCAGCTCAGTAATGGACTGCCTTGTATCTGCTATCCCTCCTGCCCTGCCTTTTTCCCTTTTTCTTGACTCTGGCTGCCCTGGGGGTTACACTACCAATAAATAAAGCATTAGCACACTTGCTTTGCCTCAGGTTTTGTTTACTAAGAAAGCTAGTAGAAATGTTCTAGAAAGGAAACTATCAGTATAGGATTTTTGGATTTGACTTTGGATTTGATTATCTGAAAGCCATCAGGTCAATGAGATGGCAATAGCCCTGAAAAGTGACTTCACAGTTACTAACATTTTTTTAACCTGCGGTTTTATCTGTGTGCATCCCAGTGACATACAAGTAGAGGGCAAGACTTTGGAAATTCATGGAGTTACCACATTTGATCCAAGGGGCGGCAAGTGTGGTGTAGGTATAGCTGCTTTGGAGGCATTGGAGGCCTTGCTAAAAGAAAATAATGAGGGCATCTAAATATCAACTTAAGCCATGTTCTGAAAGCCAGTGGACCTGGCAGCAGTGTTCAGTGAGACTCATCTCCAGCCACAGAAAAGCGTTGTACTTATGATTGTACTTAGAGTTGGTTGAGGGTGGCACAGCTATAAAGGAAACTTGATGTTTAGCCTCAACAGGTCTCGTAGGTCAAGGTCAGGGCCTTGATAAGTAAAGAGTGGGAAATTGAGGCCTGGGATGGAGATACTTATATACACAAGCCTGAATCTTCTTGGATGGCAGCTCCTCTCCTTGTCATGGGTGAAGAACCCCCTTGCCTGGAAAACATCAATGATCTCATCCGAAGTAGGTGCCTCCCAAAATAATGCTTGCTTTTGAGTTTTCCTCAAGATCCAGGCTGCCCTCCCTTCACTGCCCTCAGGCAAATATAAAGGGAAGAAAAAGCCATGCTGGGGAAGAAGTAGCCTACTTGCCAAAGGAAATGCTGAACCTGACAAAATGTGCACGTAGTGACTGTGGAAACACTGTGGGTGTGGATCTTGAGTTTATCAGATTGGAGTAGGCAGACAGAGGCTAGATAGGTGAGGGTGGATTGACATGGGTACTTACCTGTGCCTCAGGATTCAGGGTTCTGACAAGGGCACCTGGAGCTGGTCCTTGTATGCCACTGCAATAGCTCCCTTAAGCCTAGTGGTCATGAAAGCCTAAAGTGAATGAGTGGAGAAACTTCTTTGAAGTTTGAAGGCATTGGAAACTTGAAACTTCTTTGACATAGTGTTGAGATAGGAGTCAGAAGTCTCAAAGAGGTGGGTATGTGAGAATGGATTCACTTTGTAGAACCTGCCACCTGACTCTTTCCCAGAAGGAATCCTCTCATGACACAGTAAGGACTACTGTGGAGCAATGATGGTGGTGGTTGTGGTGGGGCACCAGTATCTTTGGGAAGCTCAGTGGTGGCTCTCTAGGCCAGGTTCACAGTGGGAGATGCTACCATGGAACTGGGATCCATGGTGGTAAAAGGACTCTGGACAGATAGAAGTCAGAAGTCTCAAAGAGGTGGGTAAAAAAAGGACTCTGGACAGTCAAAGATCTGGGGACAGCTCTTAACCACCAAAGGAAAGAGAGATTTCATGAACATTAAGAGCTGCGAGGCCCCAGTATGAAAGAGTGCCTACTCTCAAGGATGTATGGCAATGAGAAACTGACTAGGCTGACATTTGACTTGAAGAATTTAAAAGATGAAGGACTATTGAGCAGAAGGCTGTCATTATCTTCCGTGTTGGAAAGTTGCACTCCGTCATTGAGTTTCCAGATCTAAGTCAGTTAACAAACCCAGAACCCATCGATTAAAGGAGATGTTGGATCTCCTTGAGGAAGGACCCTGTAATATACCAAAAGTATGTGCAATGATTATTCCTCTAATCCTTCCCCAGAGGGAAACTGAAGCAATTTGCCAGGATAAATGTACACTGGGGGAAGAGTCAAACCTAGACTTTTCAAAGACTGTTGGTTACAATGTGTGAGATGATACTGCTATCAGGAGGTCTGAAACACCAGCACAGTCCTCTGGTTAGAACAAAGGCTTATGGAGACCAGTTCCATCTAATGGTGAGTTGAGTGGATTTGGACACCCACAATACAATGATTTCCCTGGTTCTCAAACGTATGATCAAGACAGATACACTTGGATTCTAGAGCACCCTGAAACTGATTACCCGTCCTGTAGAGTAAGGGTCGTTGTGGTAGGATAAGCTAAGTGCAGGGTTTCTCAGCCTCAGCCCTATTGACATTTTGAATGAGACAGTTCTTCACCGTGGGGGCTTCTCTGGGCACTGCACGATGTTTACTAGCGTCCCTGCCACCACTAACCACACTGGATGCCAGGAACACCTTCCTGTTACAATGGCCAAAAATGTTTTCAGACATTGCCAAATGTCCCCCAGGAGGGCAAAATCACTGCTGATGAAGAACCACTGGCCACGTGGGAGCTTCTGAAATTCCTGTGTCCCTTGCCAATTGTAGGAGTGATACCACAATCCTTGAAGAATTACAGAGATTAATATCATCATCAAAATAAAAAACGGAGGGGTTCCCACAATATCCTCTTTGAGTCAGCTCTCTGGCTTCTGTAAAAATTAAAGAGATCATAGAGTGTGACGAGTCACTACCAACTTAAGCAAAAGATAGACTCAGGCACAGCTATTGTACCTGATGTGATTGATACCTTTACTATAACCACCGAGTGTCTAACACTGGAGATATGACTATTGTTTTGGCAAAGATTTTCTTCTCCATAGCTAATAGCAGGGAATAAAGGAAGCAGCCACCTTCACGTGGCTGTTAAGAACTATGGAGGGTCTGAGGTTTTACGTTATTTGCAAGCTAACAAGTTGGCTGGCCACAGTTCTGTGGATGTTAGCAGAAGACATGAGACACCTGGATCAGACACAAAGGACTCTATCGCTCATTGAAAAGCAGTAGCCAGAATTTTATATTCATTTGCATTGGTTCCCCATGTGCCCTAAGTCCCACAGTGTGGGGGAGGAAGGTGATGACACAAGTGGGCAGAGTGGGATGCCTCTTCACTCCTTGGTTGCCTTACAGGAAAGCAATGCTGAGCTTGGGGAATCTGCCACTTGGGGAATAGGGCTCCTCTGCCTGGGAGAAGATATTGCCTCATCCCTCAAGGCTGCTCACTGCTGGGATGCCTGGGTGGCTCAGCAGTTGAGCGTCTGCCTTCCACTCAGGGCGTGATCCTGGAATCATGGGATCGAGTCCCACATGGGGCCCCCTTGCATGGAGCCTGCTTCTCCCTCTGCCTGTGTCTCTGCCTCTCTCTCTGTTTCTCATGAATAAATAAATAAAATCTTAAAAAAAAAAAAAAAGGTTTCTCACTGTGATCACAGCCCTGAGAAATAGCCTGCATACAGACTGGTCAGGGCTTTGTATTCTTGGCACACCCAGACACAATGTGCAGGTATTTGGGGACCATGGTGGGTTTCCTCTCCCAATAAAGGCGAGGGCACTTTTATAGTCTTGCCTCCAAGCTGTGTCAGCTCTTCTTGTCTGTCAAAACACACGCCACAGGGACAGCCACTACCTTTATGTTGTATAGAATATCATGCTGGGCCGCAGTATCAGTAAGATCATGCGGATGATACATGATCAGTAGGAGATTGCCCGAGCCCTAGGTACCTGGTGAGTCACATGCATGCTGGGAGGTGGAAGATTAATTCCACAGAAATTCCAGGTCTCCGCCTCGATGGTTTTGGAGCCAATTTGCCTAAGGCATATGGAACCGCTCCTTTAAAGAAAAGGAAAAATTGTCATCCTCTGTACCTTCTACCACTAGGATATCCTGTGCACTTTGGCCCTTTTTGGATTTTGGAAGCAGCTATGCCTCTTGAGGGTATGTTTCCATGATGAGCTTAGTATTATCAGATTCATGAGTCATAAGATCCTTATCTGATGAAAATGATATAGTCGGGACCCAGCTCTGGTTGATATAGGAGGGCCCCCAGAATTATAGTAGGTAGCTTAGATCTATGTCACCTACCTCTGTTGTACCAATTCCTCTTCCCTAATTCTCCTGGGGTTGTGAGCTACAACCAGCTGATGGAGGAAGAAGGGATGTGCGTCTGATTCACAGAGTTTGGCTTCCTGCAGCCCGTGGTCACTCTCTCTGTTTCTGAATGCAGCCCCCATGTGGCCCTGCATGGAGCGTGGTGTCCTCCTTTGCAGGCTGCCAGTACGTGTGACTAATAAACTGCTGTCGGACTCATCTGTCCAGCACAGGGTCATGTGTTGAGCCATCCCATACCATTAGAATGAGAATTTCTTTCTTGTCAACAGGGTGAGAGGAAGTAATTAAAAAAAGGAGTGGCCTCACACTCTGCAAATTTAGCTTCTCCTGGATTAGAGGCCCTGGTTCTAGGAAAGTGGGATCCTGGTTCAGAGAACAGTTAGGGTCCCACAAAACTATGAACTACAACAACTCCCTGGCCCTTGGGTTTCAGTTAGAAAGTTTGATTTATATATCTTCAAGTTTGTTGATTCTTTCCTTGGCTGTGTCCAGTCTATCACTAAGCATCCTTCATATCTGTTACAGTGTTTTTTATTTGTAACATCTCCTTTCTATTTTTCTTAGAATTTCCATCTCTCTTCCTACATTACCCATCTGTTCCCCACTTTTTCCATTAGAGCCTTTAGCATATTAATCAATAATGGTCTAAATTCCTCAGCTGATAAATCCAAAGTCTCTGCTGTATCTGAATGTGGACCTTATGCTTGCTTTATCTCTTCAAGGTGTGACTTTTGTCTTCTAGTAAGCCTTATAACTCTTTGTTGACAGGTGGGCATCATGTACTGGATAAAGAGAAGGAAGTAAATAGGTCTTTAGTATAAAGTTTTAGGTGTATCTTGTTAAGACTGACGAAACGTTTACTGCTTGCTGTAGCTGTAGGTGTTAGAGGCTAAAATTTCCTCTGGTGGTCTTGTCTTTGTCCTCACTGTTGTTGGGTTTCTCTAGAAACTGCTTCTTAAATAAAGCCTGAGATGTGCAGTTATTGACGTTATAATCCCCTGTTATTACACAGAAGACCTATTGATGTGTTGGTAAGATGTGAGGAAAGGAAGAGAATTCTTGAGTCCTATGATTAGGTCCTAGTATGTTAGTGAGCTCATGTCGCTGGGCTGTGACCTTTACACATACTTGTCAGGGTTTTTCCTCCTTCTTAGGTGAAATAAGAAGGCTAGAAAGGACTGGAGTTGAGTGTTTCTCTTCCCCCAGTCAATCAGGCTCTGGTAAATCCCATATTATTATGTTCTTGTAAAATAGTCTCCTTGAGGAAAGACCTTATTAAGGAGAACAGAGAGCTCTGGACTATTGCAAAATGACTACATTTGCCATCCCCCTGCTTGAAGTACGAAGGAATTTTTCTCCAATCTTCATTGTAAGAACCTGGTAGTTTTCCTTGAGGTAAATCTCACAAAAGTGTGGAGGCCTCCTAAGACTGCCCCCCACCCTAGCATGTGTAACTCTCAAGCTTATCCACACGGCGCTTTTGGCAATTGACCAATTACAGTTTAGGCTTTCTGACCCCAGCACTTGTTTCTACAGAGGTTTCTGCCCTGGTAAGCTGTGATTCTCTGTATCCACCTGTCGGTCTTTCCAACTTTGGAGATAGAGGTATGCCCTGTGAACTGTGAACTCAATTCTCTGATGGATCTGGGAACAGTTGTTGGTCTTCAGCTCATTCAGCCTTTCTCTTGTTTTGTGGATAGCTCCTTACATGCTAGATTGGAAACCAGAGGTCAACACTTTTATTTGCTTGTCATTTATGGATAAAGTTAGTATTGCAATATTATTTAATTAAAGTTTTTTACTCAATTTTTTACTACTAAGGCTGCCTATCATGCCTGTAATATTGTAAAATTCTTGCCGTATGTATAAACATACATAGATGACAAAAACCAGAAAATGCAGCTAATAAGGCACAAAAGGTAAGGGCTGGTATGTTACGTGGGCTATGAAGTCTTATGCGCTGCTGGAGTGAGCTGTGGTCCAAGCTTAAGAGCTCCTGGAGTACATTATGACCTTGTTGCCTATGTTCCAAGGCTACTGTTTGGTTCCCACATCTCCACTGAATCTGAAATCTCGCCCACCTATCCTCACACTTAGAACCTAAGAGACAACAACAAAAGATGCTCTAGCCATATGCACAGTCTTGAATATTGTGCCAAGATTCCAACCATGTCTTTATTCCCTCTCCTACTCCAATAAAATATCAAGAAACCCTTTACCTCTTTCCCTTAGAACAAAGGAGAGAGATGGCCTAAGAAATCTGCTTTGTCTGTTTTCTCTTAGCTTTCACTTGGCCCCCTCCCAGCCCTTAGATCTAAAGGTAACTCCTGAGCAAAAGGCAATCCAAGTCTTACCAAAAAGAGAAGAGAAATTTCATATTCTTCCAGAAGTCTGTCCTGTAATCCTTGACAAATGGGAAGTAGTGCGTCACTCTCCAGTGGGCTCTTGAGTCTCTATGTACCACCTGCATCAGAATCAGTGGGTCACCCCTTAAAACTTCACATGCATGGGCTCCTATCCAAATTTACCAGATCTAAGGTTTTGCATTAATAATACACTTCCCTGATTTTCTTGTGCACATCATTTGAGAGCCACTGAGTGAGGACAGCATGGGGGAGGGTGGGCGAGAATGAGAGGTAATGGTGACTCTCATTAAAATTTGAGTACAGCTTTATGCCTATTTTTATGCCAAATTCATGAGGCATGGATCACAAGCGCATGGTTCTATGGCCACATGTCATCTCTAGAGCTTAGAGTATGATCCCTTCAGCAACCATGAAGAAAAAAAAATTTTCCATTACAAACTGTATACATGAGGTAATCTTATATATTCTGAGCTATTATAAATGAGATTTTAACATAAGACACATGGCTAATATGGATTTTTATCTGTTTTTAATAATAATAGTAATAGTGATAGGAGCTATCAGTTATTGAGTACTTAACCATGCTTTCAACATGCTGGTAAGTGGTTTTCACTGATTAGCTCAATTAATTTTTACAGAAATCAAGTGAGGTAAGTAAAATGATTAGTTCCATTTGACATACAGTGAGACTGAGGCCTAAAGAAATCAGGAAACTTTTCCAAATACTATAACCTGTAAATGGCAGAGCTAGAACACAGCCCACAGACTGTGGGCTCCAGTTCTTAACCACTGTTTCACTGCAGTAAAATTAATTAGATAATAACATATTTTTAAAAATTACAGTCCTTTGTTATATTGGTCAATTCTGACCCTTGCCTTTGCTGTTTGGCTCCTTTACACCATAAATCCCTGATACTTAATTTTGAGTGTGTAGA
This sequence comes from Vulpes vulpes, assembly GCF_048418805.1. Taxonomy (NCBI): domain Eukaryota; kingdom Metazoa; phylum Chordata; class Mammalia; order Carnivora; family Canidae; genus Vulpes; species Vulpes vulpes. The sequence continues at coordinate 82,189,200 of NC_132789.1, forward strand.
TGGCTGAATGTGCCTACATTTAATTAAAGAGAAGTACATTTAATTGTGCTGGCAAATTTTAAATGCTTGGCTATCCTCTGAGCTGGCAAAATCTTCTAAGTTCTTAAGTTAACCCTCACACGTCCAGAATTTTTTTTTTTTACGTCCAGAAATTTTGCTTGACGAATAAGTTTGTTTGAACAGTGAGAGCCTATCCAGCTTTTGAGTATTTAGGGTTTTCATGGAGAAGCACGCACCAGCCTCATTCTCTACTGCAGGGGATGATGCTTTTGGAACTTCATGGGAAAGTCAGGAGGCCCCTTCCCACCTTTCTTGGGTACATGGGATCTAGCAATGCCGCAGCTCTTCAGTTATTTGATTAAAACCCTTTGTGTTAAGCTGGGGAGTGGATGGCAGTTCTAATCAGGGGGCTCAGGCCAAGGACATTTGAATATCACCCTCAGAAAATTTAAATTTCCTTTCAAAGCCAGAATGGGTATTTTTTACACAAAATGCTAAACCTTTAATAAAAGACCACAAGTTTCTAGCATCTGCTTACTGCCATTTCTCCAGGCACAATAATTGTGCACCTTGCTAATGATAATGTGGCTGCCAATTTCACTTTCAAGTTACGAGACCCACTCAGGGCAGGAGAAAGAAGAGAAAGAAGATGGTCAACAGGCAATCCCACTTTCATTTTAATACTCCCAGGAGGAGTTTCATTACCCTTTCAGTAGCATTCCTTACCTTTTCCCTTCTCAAGGTCAGCCCTGTCTAGATGGTGCCTGGCTTCAACTTGCTGTGGCTACTGCGCACCCTCAATAGACTTGTGACCACAACATCACGCCAAGCCCTCCCACCTGAGTTGGGAGCCTTCCTTCATTTCTGTCTCATTTGTGACCTTTCTCTAGGTTAGAAGGTCTTTTCTGCAGCAGCCAGGTCAGCCTTGTTATGGTGACTGCACTGCAGAAAGCTGCTTCTCCCTTGTTAGAAGTGACATCACTGTACATTAAAGACATCATATCTCCTTTCATATTAAAATGCCTGTCAGCTCTCCTGCTCAAAGGTTGTAAATCTGCCAGAGTAGCCTGAGCTTGGGGAGTTTTCATTATGAAAATATGAAGATAAGCACTCTGTTTTACTGTCAAAGGGAAAGAAGTAGGCTCCCGGTAATGACATTACTTTAAAAAATAAATATACATTTTATTAACTGAGTGTTATATAAGCAAATTTTGAAAAGATAGCTCTTTTTTTCAAAAAAGGAAAGTTTTTAAGATTCGAGTTTGAAAAGCAGGCTGGCATAGCTCAGGAAATACGGCTGGAGTAAGATTTATTAATGCATGCATTTCACATTTGCTCTTATAGTAAATCATTAGACATTTTCAATGATTTTAGCACTTCATTTTTACTTGTCCAGTCTAAGAAGTGGCAAAAGAATACTTAACCCACAATTCACCTCTAATTCACAAATGAAGTAGCCTTTGTGTCGGATTTAAACTTTCTCTTAACATTTTTGAAGACTATCACCAAATCATCACTTGCTAGTAAAACTTGCACACACACGTGTATAAGTAAGGTGGGTTTAAGGTTTCTTATTCATGTAAGTTAGGGGTTCATTTCTACCTAGGACACAAAAAATAGAAGTTATTGAGGGGTCTCTAACTCTCCCCATAACCAAATGCCTCTGTGAATCTTCGGGCTTTCAAATGAACCCTTTCTAGGCACAGAAACATTTAGATTATCTGGAATGCCTTACAACCCAAGACTGAAATGAATAACCTCAAACATCACTGGCTCCAGGGAGATGAGGGATCAGCTGTGTGTGAAGCAGACTAGTGATTCTCAACTCAGTTTTGAGGTTCATCTCAGATGTTTATTCTTACTTGGTGGTTTAGATACTATTCTCTCTTCCTGCAGAAGTGACCACCAAGATCAATCTGAGGGTGATTCAGGGTATCCCATTACATGAAAAAAGTAGTGCAGCTGTGTTTGGCAGTCAGCTTATTCTGTGGATTCACAAAGACCCTGAGAATTCAGCTTCTCAAACTGACAGATTAAGAATTTTTTATAGGAGGGAATTAACTCCTTTGTCATTCATAAAGGGCTAAAATATAAAATTTGTCATCCCACTGACAAATGAATAGGAATGACACAATGCTTCCTCTCTTGCTTTTGACACTGTGCTGTCAACTGTACATTCTAACTCTCCACAGTAAGCTATGAAATCATTTTATGGATGGTGCTTATCTGTAATTCAGTTAAGTCTAGGCATATGACTTGTGGGTTTCTGTGGATTAGTTCAAATGAGAATAGCCACCTCCTGCAAACCCAGGAAAGGCTTGGAGATGCAACAAACTATCCACTTACCAGGATCAAAAAAGACATCCAGCTATGCCCCCCGTGTGATGTGTTGTGTGCAAGTCACACCTCTGCTTTGCTCACAGGGGCCCCCTCGGTGGCTGCTCAGGAGAGGAGGAGGTCTAGGTGAGATTAGTCAACAATGGTTGCAAATACCTAGAAATAGAACGAAGCCAGGGAACAGGCTCTGTAGTTCGTAGTAGTTCATAGGTCCTCTTGGTAAAGAATCCCCTCTGGCAAATGTTGTAAGATAAGGAATTTGGGGCACTCAGCTATCTGGTAAGGTGATGGGATGGTTTGAGTTAACAATAGAATATCTGCAAGGGGAAGGTAGGCCTTTTCTCCTCCGCCTTAGAACATTCAGACCACGTCACAAAAGTTAACTTAAAACTAATGGCAGTGTGTGGAAGCTGAGGGTGGGTGCCCTAAGAACAAAACACCGGCTGGGACTCTACCCTCTGCCCTGAAAATTACCTGAGGGGAATCTGGGCCAGGAGAACTGCAATTCAAAACACAACCGAACCTTCATTCTAAGCATCAGATCCAATGAGAGTGTTAGGGAGTCCCTGACTTAACCATCCTTCTGGATTTCACAGTTGGCTTGGAGCTAAAATGCTTTTCTTTCTAGCTGTGCGGCAGACTCTCTGTAGTGACAATGGGAGATCTCGGTTGCCAGTTCCTGTCGAAGTCACAATCACACTCACATAAAATGGCCAGTGCCTGGGCCACTCTGCACCACTGAACTCAGTAGGTCAGGCACTGGGGTTGTATCAGACTCCTTCAGGTCCTGTGGGACCATTTAGCATAGAGAAGCAGGGGTGACTTACCAACCAAAGTCACTCACCTATCCAGAAATGCAATGTCCTTGGACTTCACTAGTTTAAAATCAATGACAAGCTTTATAAAACAAACAGTAAGAAACCATACGTCCCCAAGGCCACGAAGGCGTGACTTAATCAGTCCAAACTGGTTTACCTTCTGGGGACCTTTATCTTCTTTACCTACAGCCAAGAAGTAAATGGGATTGAAACCTCCACAAGTCATTACTTGACCCTCCAAACGTCTTCCTAAATCGGCCTCATTTACTAAATGAAATTGCAGCCAAAAGGGGACAGGTCACTGCAGTGGGAAGGACTTCACTGCTTGGGGAAGAGGTCAAGTGCCTTTGCCCTTCTGCTCCCAGCGCTTTATCACTGGCCTGCTGCCAGAGGCAAACACTGGACTGGAAATCTGTGACCCCATACTGAAACCACAGCACTGGTACCATCAGCAACACTGAATATAACTTGTGTATGTGATAAAAAGCAGTCTTGCAACAAGGCTAACTTTTTTTAGAAACAGAAAAAGTGTATCTTCCCATTTAGTCGATATTCTGCAGACAGCTTTAAAATCCTAAACATTGAGGACAGGGTCCCAGGCTTGATTTATACAAAGGCTGGTCAGTTCACTATGTTCCAGAGCCATAAGCTGTACCTCCATCCTATACATATCCCTTTCTAGTGCACCATCGTATTAGTATGTTTAATCGGTCAGAATGGTGGGTTGCTGACAAATAAGAATGAATTAGCACACACATCAGCAGCCATGTATGAAGAATGGGTGTGAAAGCATGTTTTATGGGATGAAGAAAGTTTTAGAAATGCAGCAGATTCTATTTTTCAAAAAGAGCAGGAACGAGATGTCCCATCCCACATGCTCTTACAATGTGACTTTGTCACTCTTCCCATTGACAAATGGGGCTGGTGGCCTCCTTGAAAGTAGAGATGCTTTGTGACCACTCTGACCCATAGAATATAGCAGAAGTGATCCTTTGTCCCTCCTGAGGCTGGGTTAAAGTCTTCCACCTTGTTTGCTGGAACACTTACTCCCAAAGTCTTCAACCACCCTGTACATTATTTGATTGCTGAGGTTGCCATGCTGTCAGGAAGCACAATTAGCCGATGCAGAGAGACGCTGGGGGGCAGCTCTGTGACCATGGTTAGAAAGAGAGATGTCTAGCGATCTCCCAGGGCATTTACCATTTGACTGCAAACTTTGGAGAGACCCAGAGCCAGAAACTTTGGTCTGTCCCAAACTTTCACTCACCAGACACTCTGAGAGATAACAATGATTTTTATTTAAGTAACTAGGTTTGGGGTGATTTGTTATGAAGTGATACATAACTGGAAAGAAGTTAGCTGCTTGGCCCATGACTACTGCAAGGCATGGGTTGGTATCTGTGCAATTTAAAAGAAATTGAAGTGGTGAAAGAGCACAGACTCTGGAGGTCAGCTGCCTTGGTTCACCTTCTGGACCCACAATCATGTGACCTTGTGCAAATTACTTTTCTGAGCCTCAGTCAGCTCATTTATAGATTGGGGATACCAGTTATCATAACTTTATAGGATTATTTGAGGATCAAATTACATCATATTCACAAAAAGGCATAGAACAGTGTCTGGCAAATAGGAAATGTTAGTAGGAGAATTCCAGGTTATGTAGAGCCTGAAGCATATGCAATCAGGTGCCTCTTAAACACAAATGTATAAAATTACAGATCCCAGGAATACTCAGGGTTAGGCATGTGCTAGGTGCTAGGGACATCATAGTAACCAGGCATTCTCCCCATCTCCCAGGAGCTTATGTTCCACAAATGAAGGCAGAAAAATAAATACACATTTACAAACTAGTCAGATGATTTTTTCAAAAAAGATTTTATTTATTTATTCATGAGAGACAGAGAGAGATTGAGAAAAAGACACAGGCAGAGCGAGAAGCAGGCTCCCTGGGGGAATCCTGATGTGGGACTTGATCCCAGGATCCTGGGCTCAAGCCCTGATCCCAAGGCAGATGCTCAACCACTGAGCCCCTAGCCAGATGATTTTTGAAAACACTTGTCTTTTGGCTCTCATTTATTATGAAAGGAGTATAGATTGGTGTACATGGAGAGAAATAATGAAAATATTCATAGAAAAATATTCTTTAAAATAAATTGCAAATCATTAGAAATAATGACTCTACATAGGGTGACTTACCTAAGGAAATACCCAGATGAGCATTCAAAAAAATGCATACACACATATTTAAATGTATGTTCTTATTGTGGCAAAAATTTTATTTATTTATTTATTTATTTATTTATTTATTTATTTATTTATTTATTCTTTTTTTAATTGGAGTTCAATTTGCCAACATATAGCATAACACCCAGTGCTCATCCCACCAAGTGTGGCAAAAATTTTAAAATACAGAGATGCCTGGGTGGCTCAGTGGTTGAGTGTTTGCTCAGGTCATGATCCCAGGGTCCTGGGATAGAGTCCTGCATCAGGATCCCCGCAGGGAGCCTGCTTCTCCCACTGCCTATGTCTCTGCCTCTCTCTCTGTGTGTGTCTCTCATGAATAAATAAATAAAATCTTTAAAAGAAATTTTAATACATAGTTGTTTAATAATGAGAAGATTAAATTGTAGCTGAGAATTGGACTGCTACTAAAATGATTTCATATTTGCTGACATGTAAAGATCTTCACTAAGTATAATTAAATGAGAAAAAATATTATACAGTAAGTATCATACTGAGCAAGAGAGAGCAAGAGATAGATGGGAGTGTTCTGGGAAGCTCTGTGTTCACATGCTGTTTTGCTTTGAGTAGTAAAATAACAGGCAAATTTGGAGGGTTTTTTTAATATATAAATCTGTAGTTGATCTGCAACTACTATTTTTGTGTGACAAAAATAAATACATTTTTTTAAAAAGAATGACTGCAACTCACTCAGTGGTCCCTTTTTTCCTTAAGACTAATAAACCTGTCTCATTAAATGTTCATATTTGCCCTCACCTCTTGGTCCATCTTCAATAAAAACACATATTTAATAAACCATCAGTTTTTCCAGACTTGGAAAAAGCTTCTGGCTCAGACTTAGATGTGTTGGAATAGTAGGTGAGCTGAAAGTTAGTAAGCCAGGACAGGACATGAGCTAAGAAGATGCATGCCCTTCCCCTCTTCCACTTCCAAGTCCACAGATGGAGCATAAGTACATTCTAAAGTGTGATATAAAATGCTAACAGTATTGGTAGGAAATAACATAATCCCTGTGGTTTAATTGGGTCGATTTTTCTGGGAATAATCGGGCATGTTCATCTGGAATGCCTTTGATGCCCTCACCTTCATGACAGCTGCCACTCTTCTGATTCTCTGGGATGGTAGAGGACTTTCATTTTGGGAGGGATGGCAGTAAGAAGCTTAAGTCTTTTGGCTTATAAATATTAGATCATTCAAGTTAAATAAAATATATCCCACACCATTCTCATGTCCTTCTCTGCTCTCGCCCCCACTCCGCCTTTTCTGGCAAACAGTTGCGGTTTTATTCCTTGATTTCAATGAGATGGACAAAGTCTCATGTGGTTTGCTCTTAGCCCAACCAATGGGAAGGCTGGTTGTAAGGCTGCTTGGCAGCTTTGGGTAAGTGGGCCTGTCTCCTGCTTGTCAGGGAAATACCTGCACCATCTCCCCATGCCCCGACTGATGCTATCCCTTCCTAGTAAGAGATTTATTACTTTAGGCTATTAAGGAACTATCTCGTGAAAATGCATGTGGGAAAAATCGTATACTGAATCTGCTATTATCATCTTGTCAAAAATAAGTTTATGAGCTCTTTGCCATAATGACATTGAACTGAAAAATTGGGGAAGATACCAAGAGCAGGTGAGTTATCTTGGGGAGCATGCAGAGGGCAAACGTGCAGAGCTCAGAGCCAGTTAGATGGGGCCACTTGAACACCCTAGAGAGAATTCCAGCAATGTCAGGGGATGGCTTGTGAAATTAGGGAAGGAGATAACACTGTGGCAAGGAAACTTTGAGAAGGCGTTAAAGACAACAGCTTTCTTCAGATGGTTCATCCCTATTGGCCTGCACTCTCTATCTACATGGGAGGCTGACTGCACTGTTCTAGGGCTTCCTTACTCCCCCCTGATGCCCCTTCTGCACACAAACTTTGCTTCTAGCGTGTCTTCCAGTGGACATTCTTATTCTGTGTTGCTGTCACTCGCCACGTCCTTCTCAGGTTGAGGGCTGGGTGAGTTCTGGTGGCCGGCTTAATGTTTGACAGTCTTAAAGATCCTTGCAAATCCCTGTCAGACACATATATTCAGCTTTGGGACTGGTGTCGGTCCTACAAGTGGTTCTGAGGAGGAAAATAATCCTCGCCCCAGTTGTGTTCAGCATCTGCCCTCAGGCAAAAAGTTCCACTCTTTCTAATATAGCACTTTGGACAGGTTTGTGTGAAATTCATGACCTCACACTTTGTCAAATAATCCCTCTAAGTTAGGTGGGTGCTCTTGGGCCAACAGAAAGTTGCCAGTGGTTTAGGAATGAAGGAACTTCAAGGATGGAAATAAGCCATGCATTGAGCTTAGCCAAGGCTTCCTCTGCTCCAGCTAGTGGTGACTAATAAAATATTATTCTTTAAAATGCAGACAAACACTCCAAGAATACAAAAGTTGTCTTCGTTTGTTTTGAAAGAGCAATCAATTTCCGCTAGAACAGAATTCCTCCACAGTCTCTGTTTCTCTTGGTTTTTGGATTTTTATGAAGGTACTATTGAATTTTGCTCACAAGAAAGTATCCTAGAAAAACTTCTTTAAGTTATTTGGGGGTGTAGGAGCCAGGATTTATAACACTCTAGTTTTTGTTAATGTGTAATTAGGGAGTACTTTATTTTATTATTATTATTATTAAGATTTTTTTTATTCATGAGAGAGACATAGGCAGAGGGAGACGCAGGCTCCCTGCAGGGAACCCGATGCAGGATTCGGGACTGGGATCATGCCCTGAGCTGAAGGCAGACGCTCAACCACTGAGCTACCCAGGTGTCTTTAGGGAGTACTTTATAGGCTGAAGGTGGACCTAGTGTGTTGTCTAGTTAGGAGCAGGAAAAGCAAGTTTCAGCGAAGGTTCTGATATCTTTGCTGCCCCTAAATAGGAATGGATAAAAAAATCAGATCTGGACAGCAATTGCCAGTTCTGGGCTTAATCACTGGTGAGGCAATGAGTCATTGTGTGACTGTGGGTGGCAGGAACACGGCTCAAGAAGTGCTGAGATTCTGATTCCTGTAGAGTCCACACTAGGGAACTTCATCAACTTTCATATTTTATTTAATATTTATTCAAGCTATGGTACTCAGAGGGTCTTATCCTGGGACCAACTGAGGATTCACCAATTTAGGCATTTATTCATCCATTTATATTTTGGAGCACCTTTTCTTCGCCAGGTATTGGACAAATAGATAAAACTTAAAAAGGAAGCAAGTTTTCATTTGGACATAGCATTAGGATGGATCCTAATCTAGCACATGTGCACACCAATTATTCAGGACCTCACCTACCCAGTGTGATCAGAGTAAATCAGACAGAAATTATAATATCTGTCCTGCTTTTGGCTAAGTTGGAAGCTGTGTTCGTCCTCCTCACATTTTATGTCCTCTGTAACATGTGTGTCTTAGTTCTTCAGCTTAAATCAAAACCCCTTGTTTATACTTCTAATAAAGGCGGCGGGGATTCTTCTCAATTGAGTTTGTAGTGGAGACTTTCAAGGTAAGAGGATATTATTTTCTCTTCTAGTTACAGTTTATGAAGATGATTGTCAATTTCCTCAATTCGGGTTGGGTGTGAAAAGAGGAGAATGCTGTATTTTTGAGACAGTTGAGCACCCTCTATGTTTGGTGGCCTTCTAGAAATGTGTCCAGACATTGCCTCAGTTTTTGTCCCAGAAGAACCGACAGTTTTTGCTCTCTAGAGTTTTCAGTAACAACAGATGTGTTTCTTATGGCAATGACTTCAGTGATTGCAGAGACATTCATTTCTATTGGAAGGAGAGAAAGTCAACTACTTAAGAATAACAAAAATTGAGGTATAGGAACTTATGCTAGTGCATTGGTGATTTTCAGACACATTATGTTTACTAATCCAGAATTTTAGGGGAAAATATCCATCTTTTAATGGTAAAAGTTACAGAGAAGTAGCATTTGGTTTTAAATTTTTGCATTCTCCCTGGATGAAGGCCTGAGATTCCGGAGTTGTTCTTGAAGTTGACCCTGCTGGTTTATAATATGCTGCATTTTAACTATACCACAGCGCTGGTGAAAGAAACCGTGACACCAAAAAAGCATATGGATTTGATAACCCACCCTGGAAAATCAAGGACATCTGGATTTTTTTGCTGTAAACATTTTTTTGAAAGTCTAAACATAAAGCACTGGTCCAATTCATTAACATTTTGGAATGACTTTAGTTATGATATGTCATAGTAGAAATGGATTGCGGGTTTTTTGTAGTTGAAAAAAATCAAAATTTTCACATTATCAGTGAAAACCACATTAGAAAGAGACATTTTGAAAATTGAATTTATTTTAAATAAGCTTGGTAGCAGGTATTCTAGCAGAGAAAATGCCTCTAAGATGTCAAAATGCATTTTTAAGAGTTAAAAGAACCACATGCCTTGGAGGTTGTTTGCTGATATCTAAAATATTCCTAAATTTTTATATACTGTACTTTATTTATTTGAGCTGGCCATACAGTTTTAATTAGTTTCACTGTGGTCGAATTAGCTTCATTAAAGTAGATGCCCTCCATGGCAAGATAAATGGCAGCCTTATGTACCACAGATTTCCGACATAAACTATAATTCATAAAGGCCAACACAACTCTTTTCTTTGTAGCTGGGTAACCATTTATGTTTGAGGTGAAGATGTTAATATGGAAATTTTGTGAGCTAGGAAAGAGGACGAATGCTATCATTCTAATTTATGACCTTTCATATAAGGCCAAATGTAAAGGCAACTTCAATTGTTTTATATCTCAGGGCCAGCACATAGCAGATGTATGAAATTTGGAGTGTTAGGCATAAACTTTTATTACCAAATTATAAATAATTTCTCCCACTTATAATGTTCACCTTTCAAGTTCATCTTGATTAAAATACAAGGGCAGCATCACACCAATTTCACTGAATTTTACAGCTGAGAGAGGTTTTCTAGAGTTCACAGCAGAGCATAAAGCATCAGGGCATTTGGAAGACTCTCCTCACAGGAATTCAGACCATGAGCCCATCTCTTTGAAATTCAAAATGATGGTCAGTGAAGTCTGAACATGTATTTAAACATCTCAAACATTACATCTGAAACCAAGTGCCCATGATGTAGGATATATTTTATCTTTTGATGAAAATAAAAGGCACACTGCCTTTCCTGAGAAATTTGTCCATCAGTCAATAAGTTTATATTCCTTCACAGAAGATATTACAGTATAGTGCTGAATAATAGAGACATTGGCCTCACCCTCATAGAACAGACAGTCTAGTGAGGAAGAATATAAATATATACACAGACACACACATAGACACATAAAGTTATTTAATTGCAGCATTTATAAGTGGTACAAAGATTTACAGTGTACTATGATCATGAACAAGAGGAGGAACCCAATTCAGCCTGAGGGATTATCAATGCCTTTCTTAAAGAATTTATGTATGAGCTAAGACCTAAGCATACTGAGGAGCTGGCCTGGTGAAGAAGGTGGGGCTGGGCTCCAAATAATGAAACCAGATTTAGGGCTGTCACAAAAATCCAGCAGGTGATACGGTTTGTATTGTTTATGGAGAAGGAAGAATGGAAGTGAGTGACAGTTTTTATGCCTGTGAGCCAAGAGACAAGATATTGACTCCATTTGATGTAGAGAATTGGAATTGAAACCCCTGCATAAAAGTGGGATAATTGAAAGGCTACATTGTGAAGAAGACGAAGATGAAGAAGAAATTCAACAACTATAGAATGTCTTTTTTTTTAAGATTTATTTATTTATTTATTTATTCATGAGAAACACGCAGAGAGAGAGAGAGAGAGAGAGAGAGAGAGAGAGAGAGAGAGGCAGAGACACAGGCAGAGGGAGAAGCAGGTTCCATGCAGGGAGCCCAAATGGGACTCGATCTGGGGTCTCCAGGATCCCGCCCCGGGCCGAAGGCGGCGCTAAACCGCTGAGCCACCCGGGCTGCCCAGAATGTCTTTTTTCTCATCTTCTTTAACAAACACTTTTCACATCCCATGATAAAAGGTAGATGATAGTGGTCCAAATACCCTAAACTAGGATGTGACAGGTTAAGTATTTTTATTGTTCAGTCTGAAGATCCAGAGAGGTCCAAGTGCAAGCCAGCACTTCATACCAGGTAATGCATTTGCTGGAACAAGACCAGCCAGTATTCTTAGAAGCATAACACCTATTAGTTACTAAAACCTGCTATGGAAACTGTTGGCCAATCCAATTCCATATTCATATCTATCATTATCAGCATCAACATAATACAATCACCCACATATCCACAATGTTGTTTGGTGTTTTATAAAATAAGCTAGGCATGATACCTTCTCTTATGAACATGAAACACTGAAACACATAGTTTTTTTTTTTTAGAGGAACAGGACTATAGATATGTGGACAAAGAGTTAGATGGCAAGAGTTCTAACTTGGTATTTTATACCAACATTTGCCTATTTTGAGCCTAATAGCCTCAAGAGAACAAGAAGACAGGCCCCAGACTGGGAGAAAATGTTTGCAAAAAGACATATCTAATAAAGGACTTTTCCAAAATATACAGAGGACTCTTAAAACTCAACAATAAAAAAGGACAATCTGATTTTAAAATGGGCAAAAGATCAGAAGATATACAGATGGCAAATAAGCATATAAAAAGATGCTAAAAAAAAAAAAAGATGCTCCACATCATATGTACATAGGGATTTGCAAATTAAAACTGCAATGAAATTCCACAAGATATCTATGAGAATAGCCAAATCCAAAACCCTGGCAACAGCAAATGCTGGTGTGGGTGTGGAGCAACAGGAACACTCAGACATAGCTGATAGGCATGCAAAATGGTGCAGCCACTTTGGAATACAGCTTGACAGTTTCTTACAAAATTAAACACATTCTCGGCATACAATTCAGCAAATGCGCTTCTCGGTATTTATCCAAGGGAGCTAAAAACTTTGGTCCACACTAAAACCTATACATGGATGTTTATAGTGGCTCTATTCATAACTGCCAAAAATTTATAAGCAAACTAGAGGTCCTTTAGTAAGAGAATGAACAAATTGTGGTACATCTAGAAAATGGAATATTATCCAACACTAAAAAATGAGTTATCAAACCGTAAAAAGACATGAAGAAAACTTAAATGTACACTTCCAAGTGAAAGAAGCTAATCTAAAAGGGCTATGTACTATATGATTCCAGCTTTTTGGTATTCTGGAAAAGGCAAAACCATGTAGACATTAAAAAGACCAGTGGTTGCCAGGGGTTAGTGGGGAGAGAGGGATGAATAGAGCACAGAGGGTTTTTACAGCAGTGACAATACTTGGCATGACACAGTTATGGGGGATACATGTCATTAGAAGTTTCTCAAAACCTATAGAATGTGCAACACCAAGAGTGAACCCTAACATAAACTATAGACTGGGTTGGGTGATAATGATGTATCAATATAGATTTACCAATTTTAACATCTTAGCTAAACTAAGCTGTGTAAGCTAAACTAAATCTTGTCAGCTTTTATTTATGACTTTAGGGATCCTTAATAAATGAATGTTTGTGTTCAGGGTTTTTTTAAACTTAAATATTTTATTTATTTATTCATGAGAGACACAGGGAGAGAGAGGCAGAGGGAGAAGCAGGCTCCCTGCAGGGAGCCCGACGTGGGACTCGATCTAAGGACCTCAGGATCACGCCCTGAGCCAAAGGCAGATGCTCAACCACTGAGCCACCCAGGGGCCCCTGTGTTCAGGGTTCTGAAGCACTAGAAGTTGTCTTGGTGGACTGACATTCAGAAAAGTCTTGCACATGTTTTCTTTGTATAATAAAAAAAATGCTAGACAGAGTCTCAGCCTCGCTGCTGCCGCCCAGAGACTGCTGAGCGCCCCTACGTCCGCCGCCACCCATTCCGGACATGGAGCATCTGGTCATGGATAAAAATGAGCTGGAGCAGAAGGCCAAACTGGCCGAGCAGGCTGAGCGATGTGATGACATGCCAGCCTGCGTGAAGTCCGTAACTGAGCAAGGAGCTGAATTATCCAATGAGGAGAGGAATCTTCTCTCAGTTGCTTATAAAAATGTTGTAGGAGCCCGTAGGTCATCTTGGAGGGTCGTCTCAGGTATTGAGCAAAAGACGGAAGGTGCTGAGAAAAAACAGCAGATGGCTCGAGAATACAGAGAGAAAATTGAGACGGAGCTAAGAGATATCTGCAATGATGTACCTGTCTCTTTTGGGAAAGTTTTTGATCCCCAATGCTTCACAAGCAGAGAGCAAAGTCTTCTATTTGAAAATGAAAGGAGGCTACTACCGTTACTTGGCCCAAGTTGCTGCTGGTGATGACAAGAAAGGGATTGTGGATCAGTCACAACAAGCATACCAAGAAGCTTTGGAAATCAGCAGAAAGGAAATGCAACCAACACATCCTATCAGATTGGGTCTGGCCCTTAACTTCTCTGTGTTCTATTACGAAATTCTGAACTCCCCGGAGAAAGCCTGCTCTCTTGCAAAGACAGCTTTTGATGAAGCCATTGCTGAACTTGATACATTAAGTGAAGAGTCATACAAAGACAGCAGCTAATACTGCAATTACTGAGAGACAACTTGACATTGTGGACATCGGACACCCAAGGAGACGAAGCTGAAGCAGGAGAAGGAGGGGAAAATTAACCGGCCTTCCAACTTTTGTCTGCCTCATTCTAAAATTTACACAGTAGACAATTTGTCATTCATGCTGTCCCACAAATAGTTTTTTTTTGTTTATGACTTATGACAGGTTTATGTTACTTCTATTTGAATTTCTATATTTCCCATGTGGTTTTGATGTTGAATATTAGGGGAGTAGAGCCAGTTAACATTTAGGGAGTTATCTGTTTTCATCTTGAGGTGGCCAATATGGGGATGTGGAATTTTTATAGTTATAAATGTTTGGCATAGTACTTTTGGTACATTGTGGCTTCACAAGGGCCAGTGTTAAAACTGCTTCCATGTCTGTAGTTATTGTGGATACTTTAAGGTTTAGTGCACTTACAAGGCTGTAGTAGAAATGGGTATCCCGTAGATGCTACATGTGAACCACAAGTATCTGTGGAATACTCATTCTCAATGTGCACACCTTTGACTACAGTTGCGGAAGTGTTCCTTTAGTTGTGACCCAATTTACTCTGGATAAGGGCAGAAACGGTTCACATCCCATTATTTGTAAAGTTACCTGCTGTTTGCTTTCATTATTTTTGCTACACTCCTTTTATTTGTATTTAAATGTTTTAGACAACCTAAGAACAAATGTACAAGTAAAGATGCAGTAAAAATGAATTGCTTGATATCCATTACTTTATGTATATCAAGCATAGCAGCAAAACAAAAATCCCATGTATTTAACTTTTTTTTTTTTTTAGGGTTTTTTTGTTTGTTTGTTTTGGTTTGGTTTTTTGCTTTTGTGATTTTTTTTTTTTTTGATACTTGCCTAACATGCATGTGCTATAAAAATAGTTAACAGGGAAATAACTTGAGATGATGGCTAGCTTTGTTTAATGTCTTATGAAATTTTCATGAACAATCCAAGCATAATTGTTAAGAACACGTGTATTAAGTTCATGTAAGTGGAATAAAAGTTTTATGAATGGACTTTTCAACTACTTTCTCTACAGCTTTTCATGTAAATTAGTTTCTTGGTTCTGAAACTTCTTTAAAGGAAATTGTACATTTTTGGAAATTTATTCCTTATTCCCTCTTGGCAGCTAATGGGCTTTTACCAAGTTTAAATACAAAGTTTATCATAACAAAATACTACTAATATAACTACTACTGTTCCCAACCATGTCCCATATTCCTCCCCTACCCTGGGGAAAAAAAAAAAAGCTTTTTTTCAGAGACAGGGGATTGATTGGAAAAAAGTGTTCCACTTAAAATTTTGGTATATGGTATTTTCTAACTTAGGAAGCCACAATGAGGCCCATCATGACATTGGGTAGCATTAACTAAGTTTTGTGCTTCCAAATCACTTTTGTTTTTAAGAATTTCTTGATATTGTTATAGCCTGCCTTCAATTTTGATCCTTTATTCTTTCTGTCAGGTGCGCAGGATTACCTTTTTTAGCCTTCTGTCTTGTCACCAACCATTCCTACTTGGTGGCCATGTACTTGGATAAAAGGCCGCATGATCCTTCTGGCTCCACTCAGTGTCTAAGGATACCTTGCTTCCTTTGCTTGCATCCCACAAACTATTTCCCTCATCCTATTTACTGCAGCAAATCTCTCCTTAGTTGATGAGATTGTGTTTATCTCCTTGTAAGCCCTACCTATCCTGAATGGTCTGTCATTTTCTGCCTTTAAAATCCTTCCTCTTCCTCTCCTTAAATAATGATGGGGCTAAGTTATACCCAAAGCTCACCCTACAGACTATTTCCTCAGTACCTTGCAGAAAACACCAAACAAAAATACCATTTTAAAAGAAGTGTATTTTTTTTTTCTTTTAGAATGTAAGCTCCACAAGAGCAGGGACAATGCTTTCTGTATGTTCTGTTGTGCCTAGTACACTAGTAAATGCTCAATAAATATTGATGATGGGGAAAAAAATGCTAAAGAAAAACTTGTGAAACATGGAATGTTGCCTTGTGAATCACTAAAAGCCAATTATAAGCTGCTGAGGGGATTCTGGGCACAACTACATTTTGATAATTGTAGTTTATCAATGGTGCCTGCTGCACTGGTCCAGCGGGGCCCTCAGAGATCAATGTCTCTTGGAAGAGGTAGCAACTATGTCTGCAGATGAACCATGCCCTTAAAACTCCTCATTGCCTCCTGCCTACCACACCCGACTTAATGACTTCACCAGGGCTCTATAGCAATGAGAAAAAGGCTATGAATCAAAAAATTATTTTTTATGAATCACTGAAACAACCAGTAAGGAATATGGTACAATTTGAGGTCTTTTGTGAGGAAGGCTTTTTAGGGACAGGGTTTTCTTTATATCTGATTATGTTTGTTCTTCGCAGCTAATTATTTTATTTAAATGATACTTAATTTTTTTCACATTGTATCTTATACCGCAAGAGCTTCCTTTTCAAGAAATCTGTAATGCTTGGTTTTTACCCAAAGTGAGCTTTTATGGAAGGATATAAGGAAATCTCTTTTCACCACCAAATCACACCCAGTTGTTCTCTGGCCGTCGTATCAATCAAAGATTCATTTCTTCAGCTAAGACAGGTTTACGAGAGGGGAAACTCATGTAGATCTTAGGGAAAAAACCCTGCATCTTAGATCTAGAACACTTAAGAGTTAAGAATCTGTCCAAAGATATTATTTATTTGTTTAGAGTGTTGCAAATCACAAGCAGAATTAAAGTATACGTTTTGAGTTGAGGGTATGTGTGTGAGGAAAAAAAAGGAATCAAGTGTTGGTATGACACTTTACTTCTTTTTCTTCGCCCTTTCCATTAATAGCAAGAATATTGAGAATTCATGCAGAATTCCAAACCAAGTTCCCATAGCAGCACTTAAATAATGTCTGCATACCATTTCCAATTAGAACTAGATTGTAATGTAACGCAAGTTTTATACCATTATAATACGGAGCTACTTTAGGGATTCTAATTCTTTTTGTGGCAATTACGTTGCCATGGAAACAATCTCTTGCTAATAATGACTTCATCACCCAATCAAAATCCAAAGCGGATTCAAAGGTTTGAGGATGCCTGCTTTATTTATTTGCATAAATAAATAACTTACTCAACGAAGTCACTTACTTATTCAAGGACCTTTCCGAGCCTGTATAGTCATTACATTAGTAGCACATTCCAGTTCCGTAGGACTTCAAGCTATTGCTTGCATTTCTGCCTAACGGAAATCCTGCCTAAAAGATCACTTCCAGGCTTTGTTTTGTTTTAAGTATTTTAAGGGGTGTTTGCTTTCTGTGAAGAGGTAGCGGCAGCTCTTTCCCCTCGGACCGCCAAAGCCCCAACTTCGCCTTCGGGCCAAACGAGCCTCCCGGCTGGGCGCACGCCGCCGAAGCCCGGCCTTCTTGGGCCCCGCAGGCCGCCGTAGCCCGGAAGGGCGCTCCCCGGCGGCCGCAGAGGCGCGCCGCCTGCTCCGGCAGTTTCACTTTCGGTTTCGCCCGGGCTTCGGCGGAGGCCGGAGCTGCGCGCCACCCGGAGCGGGGGTTTGGGTCCCGGCCGCCAGGTGAGCGGGCGGCCGCGCGGGCGGCGGGGCCCCGGTGTTCGCTGGCCCGGGGTGGGTGTGGGGAGCAGCAGCCGGGAGGTGGGCCGCGCGGGCCCCAGGGGCCCGGCCCAGAGCGCCCCCGGAGGGGCGATGGGCCCCGCGGGCGCCCGCGGCAGCCCCCCGGCGCCGCCGACTTGCCTTCCGAGACCGGGGCTGCTGGCGGGTTCCTCGCCGGCGGGGTGGGCGGGAAGGCGGGCCGCGGGGCCCCGTGGGCCGCGCCCGGTTCCGAGGGCTCCAGGGCCGCCGCGGCCACGTCCACGTCCACGCCCACGTCCACGCCCGGGAATCCGGAGCTGGACGCGCCCACCTTACCCGGGCCTCGGGCCGCGGGCGCCCGCAGGGCTCGGCGTCGGGTCCTCCCGCCGGGGCTGCGGCGGATGAGCGCGCGCTCGCGGCTCGCGGGTGTGCGCGCGGCTGGAGCCGGGGCTGGGGCCTTAGGGTGCCCCCCCCCCCGCCCCCGCCGTGCCGCAGAGACACGAGGCTGTTGAGATGCTGGAATCAGAAGCGCTTAGCGAAGAAAGTGCTATTCACCGAGCCCCTCCCATCTTTACTCTTGCACGTGCTACTTTCTGTTTGAGCTAAGACCACCTGTTCTATCAGTTAACAGCGCAGATAGTTGTCCGCTTTCACTGAAAAAATGCCTCTTAGATGTCATTTCTGATTTTGCACCTTTTGGTGGGCTACCTGTTCTGTCCTTGTGTAGGCCCCGTAAGTTATTCAGCCGTTCCCCGACAGTGAGGCATTTAGGGTGTTTGTGAATTCTTGTTTCATCTTAGCATCCCAGGTAGTACTTTGATAAACGTTGTGGGTTTTTTTTTTTTTTTTTTTTTTTTTTTTATAAACGTTGTTTTTCAAACTGTATTTCGGATGATTCACTTGGATGGATTCTGAGCAAGGACATTTTTACACATAGGTGCTGTGCTCTGGTAAGGTCTCTTCAGATCTACACACCCCTTGCCAAATTGTTTTCCAGGAGAGTTTTAGCAGTTTACATTTCATGTTAGGTTGTGCCTGTTTTCACCAAAAGTATGATAGCTCATAATATGTATTTCTAATATGTCACCCTCACTTTTTTTTTTTTTTTTTTTTTTTATGGTGGTGTTTCATAATGCCAATTGCTTGAATTTTGTGCAGGAGTCTAGAGAATTATCTTGGGTCTGTGTGTGTGTGTGTGTGTGTGTAAAAGTATTACTGGAGTTCCTGCATAGGCTGACAATGTTAGAGCAGGATGATCTCTTAAGTGGTCATCCAGCATAACTCCCTTATTTTGCAGATGAGGAACCTGGGGCCTTGAGAGGTGAAATGATGAGTTCTCCAAGGTATACAGCTAAATTAAGTAGCAGAACTGGGATTAGAATTCAGGTTTCCTATCTCCCAAGTGAGTACTCCTTATGCTGCATTGGGTGGTCCCTCACTAAACTGTGGCATACTTGTATGAGAATTTTTAAAAATCTTGGCATCACTTGAGTTATTTTGTCCTGTTAGAAATAACAGAGATTTTAGTCATCTGACGGAAGTGTAACACTTGGGAAATTGACCATTTTCAGGACTGGGACTAGAAATCCATTACTTAAAATGGCAACCCTTCAAGATTTTTTTTTTTTTTTTAAGATTTTATTTATTCATTCATGAGAGAGAGACACACACACAGGCAGAGGGAAAAGCAGGCTCCACGCAGGGAGCCTGATGCGGGACTCGATCCCAGGACTCCAGGATCGTGCTCTGGACCAAAGGCAGGCGCCAAACCGCTGAGCAACCCAGGGATTCCCCCCCTTCAGGATTTCTTGACAGTTGTTTTCAGATTCCCTTTATGTCAGGATAAAGTATCTAAAAAGTTAGAATTTGTACTCGATCATCTGATTAGAATTGAGCTGTTTGTTCTCATTTGTCATACCTTGAAAGTTTTTTAAAACTCCTTGTTGCTTTGATACTAGAGAACAATGGATTTTTGATAAAGGGTTTATAACAGAGTTTTTCAACCTCCGTTGACATTTTGGGCCGGATAATCCTTTGCTGTGGAGCACTGTCCTGTGCTTTTTAGAATGTTAAGCACCATCCTTGGCCTCTATGTCCTAGCACCACCCTCCTCATTCAAGACAGTCCAGAATGTCTCCAGATGTCCGCATTTGCTTACAGGAATCATTTGGGAAGCTTTATAAAATGTCAGTTACGGTGCCCCTTGCCTGGGGAGTCTGACTAGGAGTAGTAGGCTTCAGGAATCTGCATTTTAACAAGCATCTCTGTTGACTCGGATGCAGCTGGTTCTTGTACAACACAGAAACATTTCTATTTTCTTTGTCTTTTGTTTGGTGGTCAGTAGCAGAGATATGACTGTGGTATAGCCATTTAAGTGCACAGATGATGCAGTGCTAGTCACTATACCCATAGTTTGCGGGTAGGGGTGAAAGGGACAGGGATTTTCCTTGGCACTGTCCTCAAATGTCTCCCACAGGATTGGCCGGTGAGCTTAGGTTCCTTTTCCCCTGTCTCTGAGAAGCTTAGAACCTACTGTGGGAGACTGATCAACAGGAAAACTGCAGAACAGCCTGCTAAATGGGAAGGGGTGCTCTTTAGTGCTGGATTTGGCTGGAGTGAGAGAGGGGAGGAAAGTGGCCCTCTCCTGGATGGGGAGGAGGAATTGGTATGAATCCTTCAGAAGAGGGCTGGGTACCCCCTCTGTCCGAGAAGGGAGATATTTTGAGAGCTGTTTTCAGTGTCTGATGCCCTCAAGTAGGTGAAAGTTTACAGGTAAACATTGCCAAGAAACAAGGATTTGCATGCCTTCTGCTCAGTGATGTAACTCAAAATCACATTAGATGTACTGCTTAACCTTTGACCATTGTATTTCTCCGCAGGCTAGTTTACAGCACTTTGTCACTTGAGGCAGTTTTCCTGCAGTGCTCCTACCCTCCAGCTGGATCTCCCCTACATCTCCATATATGTCTGTGGCCATTCCCCACGCGTAAGGGGAGAATCTAGACATGCTCCAAAGGGCAGCTTTGAAAGGGCTGAGGCTTTGGGACCAAGCCTTAGTTCTGCTTACCACCTTGCAGGGTTACTGTGAATCACTCGTGAATCTAACAACCAGGCACATAGTTGGATGAATAAAATTTGGTTCTTTTTTCCCTCCATTCTTCTACTAAAAAAAAATCTCTGCAGGGCAGTTTGCAGATGTTCTTATACTAGACCTCTCAGTAGCTTCTGGCAGAAAATATACTGCCTTTGACTTAATAGCCATTTCTGAAAATAGGTCATTTAAAACAAACCTGAGTAGGAGTCAGGGGAGGGAGAGAGGCATAGAGGTGATTATGGCTTTAATTTTGAAGGGAGAAGTTTTATCAAGGTGACCCTGCAGAAAGGAGGCCTTTTTCCTCTTATGTGTTTATGGTTCAAGAGGCTTTTCTCTTGCTTCAGACATGGCCAGAACTCTGCCTTCTGCCTTAACCAATTTAAAAGATGAACACTTAAAATTACATGAGCCAAGTGATGGGAAAAATTGTGATGTTGAGACCAATTTACTCATACAAAATGGATTTATGGGCAAGTCATTAAGTAACAGGGAGTACCAAGGAAGCCTAATGAAGATGAATGTAGAAGATGTGGTCTCTTAGAGTGATGGATAAAATGCGTTTGAAGCAGCCACCCTCTTTTCAAATAACTTTTGAAATGTATTTTTTTTTTTCCCAAGAGATTTAGCAGAATGTAGATGTCCTGGAGAAAAAAATGACAAGCCTGGTAGTAGTCTTTCCTTTCACGTGACTTTTGAGGGAGAAAAGACTTGTATAGAAAAGGTGGAGATTGTAAGAGAATAGTGACAGGTTCCACCGAGTACAGCCAGGTAGGGGAATGGTGCTGCGTCAGAACCAGCTGAGGCGGCCCACTTGCACTGCCTGCGCAGGCCTCTGCCTGTGACCCTCTCGTGTACTTTGCGCCTGACACGGTAGTCCCCAGACTTGCGAGGCATGTGCAGACCGGTTCCTGGGCTCTTCTCCAGACCCACTGAAGCAGAATCTCCAAGTAAGCCCATCGATTCATGCTAGGAAACCGACCTGGCGGCTCAAGTTCAAGTTCTCCCAGCCTGGCTTGGCTTGCCAAGATTGCCAGGAATGTGGTCCTGCCACACACACCCCGGCTGCATATGCATACACACACACACACACACGCCTGCCACACACACCAGCTACACACACACATACATGCATGCCTGCCACACACACACATACACACACCGGCTACGTTTCATCCTCTTGGCTGCAACATTTTCTCCTCAATCCCAAACACATGTCCAGTGCTTTTGCTAGGATTTCTGTCCTTTCAGACTCGGCCCTCCTTTTCCTTCCCACTCAGCGCTGGTGTCACCTCCAGAAAGCCCTTGCCCTGCTCAGCCTGTGCTCAGGGAGCTGCTTTCTCTGTGCACTAGTCTTTGCATAATTCTATCCCAAGACATACAGCTTTTAAAAAGTTCGCCATTGATGTGTTTCTGTGCCCGCTTTGGAGTGTACCCTCTGAGGGCCTGAGGCTGTGTGGGACATGTTAACAACGTTGCACCCATAGCCCGTGCACCTGACCCTTTGATGCTGAACGAAAGTTTGAGGTATGGAACACCTTCAGGAAGAGAGTGATGCTAATCCGAGTAAACATGTGGCTTCGTGACAGAGCTGTGACCTTTGATGAGCTTAGAAGAGAAGAGTTTTACCTATTTTTTAAAAAAATGAAGAAAGAAGATGAATAATGTTTTTTAAAAATAGCTAATACCAGCGTTTATCTAGGCTTGTATTTTTTTCTGTATTAACTTTTAACTTTGGACACAGGGTAGTTAATATTCCTGTCAACTAGATTTTCACATGACCATACATCTCAGTGATTTTTTAAAAAAATCTTTTTATAAAGATTTTATTTATTTGAGAGAGAGAGAGAGAGACAGAGAGAGACAGACCATGTACAAGCAAGGTGAGTGGCAGAGGGAGAGGGAGAAGCAGGCTCCCCCCAGAGCAGGGAACCTGATGCAGGACTCCATCCCAGGACCCTGGGATCATGATCTGAGATGAAGGCAGACATTAAACCCACTGAGCCACCCAGGCGTCTGCCTCCTTAGTGTTTATTTTTTGTTTTGTTTTTTCAACACAAAGTAAACAGCTAGTTTCATCTCAGTCTTGTACCTAGAAAGAAAGTACCATCATGGGATTTTGCATATGATAGGAAATGTACCTGACTCATGAGCTGAGTCTCAATCAGGCCCTTAGAGTTTATAGTCTCTCTAGACCTGTTCAGCCACAAAACAGCCCGTGTTTGGGACATAAATAAGGCAGTTTATAGATGAATGGGAAGATTTGTTTGTTTTTACTCAACTCATCAAGAGTACTGAGTCTGTTACAGGATTTACTTTGTAACATTTTTTTCTTGCACTCAAAACAGTGTAAATAAAATTGTGTGGTCTGAGTCTGGAATGAATAGTGGTCGTCCTGAATAGTAGTTGTAATTCCAGATATTGACTGAGACTCTAACTAAAAACAAAAACAAAAACAAACCTGGCAATCCAGTTAAGTTAAAATTTGCTGAGTAAAATAATTAGCTGATCCCGTTTGATCCCATCTTTCAAACCTTGGGGAGATGGAATGCAGAATGGTCCAAAAAACAGCCCCAAATTTAAGAATACTTTGTGAAATTTGCATTTTCTTTTATTTAACTTAAGATGTTGACTTTTTGTAATTAAAGAGAATTATTTCACTTAAATTATAATCACTTTTGTTTACTCACACCCTTTGAACAAGAGTTTAAATTCTTCTGGATTTTAAGTTCTTTAAGGTCAGAACTTGTGTGAATGCCATGTTTTTGAATTTCCCAGAAAATATGTGTGGACATGTATGTATTTGTTGAAGAAATGAAAAGCAATTAACTGAGCATTCTAGCTTACCCAGACTGCTTAAGCTGGCACAGATGCACTGTGAGAAAAATCTCCAAATGATGTTCCTGAACTTGTACTCAGATCATGGAGTGGCTGAGAGAAGTAAGCAGTGCTGTTTATGAAAGAAAGTGTTATAAAAATCCTGATTAAAAAAGGTTTGAGTTCTTGAGGAGAGTCCTTAAGATATTGTATCCATACTGATTTTTAAAAAATTTTTTTAAAATATTTTATTTATTTATTCATGAGAAACAGAGAGAGAGAGAGAGAGGCAGAGACACAGGCAGAGGGAGAAACAGGCTCCATGCAGGGACCCCGATGTGGGACTCGATCCTTGGTCTCCAGGATCAGGCCCTGGGCTGAAGGCAGCGCTAAACTGCTGAGCCACCGAAACTGCTGAGCCACGGGGCTGCTCTCCATATGGATTGTTAAGTGTCCGTACTATATGGCTACTAAATAGCAGTAGCTGAATTTGAAACAAAAACATTTTCCAAAGTCCTTTTGCTGGCAGTTTTTGCTTAAGTAACTACAGTTTTGTTACATTTGTTTACCAAAATATTTTGAGCCAGGAAACTGTTGTATAACAAGATGAATTTGGAAAGGAGTGATTGGCAACTATGTATGTTTGATTCGGATATATAATGTTCTGTCTGTATTTCAGACTCCTATTCTTGAATTTCAAGACTTTTTTTTTTTTTTACTAAAAGACAACCTGTGGAAAGGGAAAAGATATTTCAAATGATATTTCTGATAAAGGGTTAGTATACAAAAAAAAAAAAGGGGGGGGGGTTAGTATACAAAATATAGAAAGAACTTCTAAAACTCAACACCCCAAAACCAAATAATGCAATTAAAAAATGGGCAGAAGATATGAACAGACATTTCTCCAAAGAAGACACACAGATGGCCAACAGACACTTGAAAACATGCTCAGTGTCATTAATTATCAAGGAGATGCAAATCAAAACTACAATGAGATATTACCTCATACCTGTCAGAATGACTAAAATCAACAACACAAGGAACAAGTATTGATGAGAATGTGGGGGAAAAGGAACACTCGTGTACTGTAGGTTGGCATGTAAACTGTTGTAGCCACTCTGGAAAACTGTATGGAGATTCCTCAAAAAGTTAAAAATAGAACTACCCCATGATCCAGCAATCACACTAGGTATTTACCCAAAGAATACAAAAATACTAATTCAAAGGGATACATGCACCCCATTGTTCATAGAGCATTATTTGCCATAGCCAAACTATGGAAGTAGCCCAAGTGTTCATCAACTGATGAATGGGTAAAGAAGAGGTGGTGTGTGTGTGTGGTGTGTGATGTGTATGAAACAGGATATTAGCCATAAAAAGGAATGAAATCTTGCCATTTGCAGTGACATGGATGGAGCTAGAGAGTATTATGATAAGTGAAATAAGCCAGTCAGAGAAAGACAAATACCATATGATTTTACTCATGTAGAATTTAAGAAACAGAACAAACAAGAAAAGGGGAAAAAAGAGCGAACCAAAAACTAGACCCTTAACTACAGAGAACACAGTGACCAGAGGGGAGGTGGGTGGGGGGATGGGTGTAATAGGGGATAGGAATTAAGGAATGCACTTGAAATGGACACTGGATGATTAAAATAAAAACTTTTTTTAAAAATACTTTTTTCTTAACTAAATAGAGTATATCTGCTCTAATTGTAATACAGTAAATAGCAACTGCAATAGCTACTTTCAGGAGGCTGTATAAGGTGGTGATTAAGAGCATGGGCTGGTCATCCACTTACTAGCTGTGTGACCAGAGCAGGACCTCTGTGTCTATTTCTTCATCTGTTGAATGAAGATTAAAAACAACACCTACCTCATAAGGTAGTGAATTTTAAATGGATTAAAACATAAAAAGTGCTTAGGTAAGTGCTGGCATGGCATATAGTACACTCAGATACTAGCTCTCAACTATGTTTATAATTATTTTTAGAAAAACTGTTTTGGCATCAGCTGGTTGTAAATATGTCTACATTATATAACATAGACTTTAAAATATACTTGTTTTGAGCTTGAATGTTGGTTATATCACATTTGAGGGCAAATTATTTCAGCTTTTTGTGCTTTTATTGTCATTAGCAAAATGGAGATATTAAGACTTTCTTCCCAGTGTTCTTATAAAGATTAAATGGGATCATGTTTATTAGGATCTCAGCAGAGTGGCTCAGTATAGACTAAGCATCAGTAAATGAGGGAGGTGGCAGTGGTTGTAATGGGTATACTGACGGTGTGAGACAGTAGTGACAAGTGATTAAGAACAGGGGCTTTGTTAACGGAGCTGTGGTGTAGGGTTGCTGTGGGGTAACCAACTGAGGTCATGCATTAGCTTAGTATCTGGCTGGTAGTAAGTACTGAAAATGTGCTAGCTGTCGTGTTGTAATAGTAGTGAATAATGTTGAGTCTTTATGTGTGCTCTTTTGATACTTGATTTCCTATAAATATGTTGAAAGCTTCAGGGCTTTTTTTGAGTTTTGAGTAATTGATTAACTTTTGTCTTGGCTTTTATTGCTCCTTTTCAGATTTCTGATCAGGATTGTTAAAATGAGTCTACGGAAGCAAACCCCCAGTGACTTCTTAAAGCAAATCATCGGACGACCAGTTGTGGTAAAATTGAATTCTGGAGTGGATTATCGAGGTAATATTTTCATGCTTCGTCCTCACTGGTGCAACTAAATAAGTAAATATGACTTAACTGGTTTTTATTAAGCTCTTGAACATATCCAGTCAAATGAAGAAGCAGTGGTTACCAGTAGGTTTTGTGCCCATTTCTTTTTCCACTGCTGAGATGGTTCAGTGTGTGTGTTTCTGACTTCTGGTGTGATTTGTGTGACTGCTGTCACCTGTCTCTGCTTTGAGACCGTATGTGTACGTCCTAGTAACAGCCAGGATTCTCAGCCACCTCAGGCATGAATAACTGGAGATGGAAGAACACCTGTCATGGCAGCCTTTGTTTTTGCCCAAGTATTCAAGATGGACAAGCAACTATTTAGACAGTGTCACCTTACAGCCTGAACTCCCCACCCTTCTGGTGCGCATGCTATCCAAGTACTCCTTCCCATTAGTTTAGAGGATGCTCTTTTTTTTTTTTTTTTTTAAGATTTTACTTATTCATTCATGAGAGACAGAGAGAAAGAGAAACAGAGACACAGCCAGAAGAGAGAAGCAGGCTCCACACAGGGACCCCGATGCAGGACTGGATCCCGGGACTCCAGGATCCTGCCCTGGGCCAAAGGCAGGCGCTAAACCGCTGAGCCACCCAGGGATCCCCTGAGAATGCTCTTTTTAAGAGGCTGTGACACTACTGAAATGAACTTTGCAGGAGGAATGGTATCAAATTCCATTTTTTTAAAGTTACTGAAACCCTAATCTTCCAAAATTTAATGTGTTAATTACCTGGAATTTTTCCCCGGGTGTGGATTACTCATTCATTAGCAGAGTAAAGCCTTTCCTTGTCTCTTTTCTGAATGAGGATGCTAATCTTGAGCTTTTTCCTCTTTCCACTTTTGCAAGCTTAATTTTTCTGAGAACTTCCTATGTGTCCAGTGTGTGCTAATCATTTCAGTTTCCAATTTATCTACACATAAATCCTTTGAGATGCTTGTCCCTACCTAGCAAGGGAGGAGCTAGGACTCCCAACTCAAGCCTGACTTAAAAGCCTTGTTAAGGAGCCACTCTGCTGTTTATGTACTGCTTTAGTTTCTTGACATCAATAACCCAGTTTAATTTTATTTTTATAGTGGAAACTAATGGATTTATACTGAATACTGAGGTATAAAGTCTCTATGTACTGCTTCATACCCATGAACGTTTGATGAGCACAGAGGAGAGAATAGACTTTAAGAGATTTGAGCATATTCAACAGTTGGTTAGGGTGGGGACATTGCGTTCAGTATCTTCTCAGAACCCACTTCACTGAGGAGTTCAGCGGCCTAGCCTGACTTTTTTCTCTATACTCGTTAGGGATAATATTTTTATTTGTAAAGGTAGTATATGAATTTTTC
Source organism: Vulpes vulpes (assembly GCF_048418805.1). Lineage (NCBI taxonomy): Eukaryota > Metazoa > Chordata > Mammalia > Carnivora > Canidae > Vulpes > Vulpes vulpes. The sequence continues at coordinate 82,216,753 of NC_132789.1, forward strand.
TTTTTTTTTTTCATTTCATCTCTCTTTTCTAAAGAATTTCAAAGCAAATAATGAAGAAAAATATACAGAAGAAAGCAGTCTCCCCAAATTCTACCATCTAGAGAGAATCAGGCTAACCAGTTTGGACCTGAGTCCATATAAGCATAATTTCATATAAATGGGATCAGCTCTGCATACATTCTGATTTTTTTTTCTTTTTACATTAAAAAAATATATTCAGTTCTCTGACAATATAGAATGTTTAATGCTGTATAGGAGTACCTTGTGGGGATGTACCACAGTTCTGTTTTTGTTTTTAACCAATTTCCTATTGATGGATGTGTAGGTGTTTACCAGGTTTTTTTTGTTTTGTTTTGTTTTTGTTTTTTTTTTTTTTGCTATTTTAAGTAAACAGCTTTTCTCCTTTGACATGTATCCAAGTATTTCTTTAAAATAAATTCCCTAGGCTAGGATTTCTGTGTTAATGAGTGTGCCAAGTGGCCCTCCCCTCAAGGCAGATGGGCTTATTCTTCTGTGGGTTCTCACCAACCCCTTCTTTTCAGCTTTTCCATTCTAATTGGCAACAAGTGATAGTTTCATTTTATTTCTGTTTTTTTGTTTACTAGGGAGGTTGGAGGCCTTTCACGTGGCTAGTCACTGTCATGATTAAATTTTAAAAACACAGCTCTTTGTAGCAATTTCTCTTAAACTTTGAAGAAAACTTTTTTTTTTCCTGTTCTTCCTGGTACTTTATCCCTTTAGAGACAATGACAACCTCCTGGAACCTTTTTCTTAAATCAACCTTTGCAAGGAGAATACATAACTTTTTACTAGTGAATATTTCATTTTGAAATGCTTTGGGTTAACTTTCAAACATTTGCATATCATGTTTTGGAAGTTTCTTGCTCACTTAGGATTGTGGTTTAGATATAAAATAATACAGTAGGAAATAAACAGGAAAGTTTTATCTTAGGCTTTCTTTTGATGGGAAATAATTGTTAGTAATTGTTCAAATCTATTCTGATTATTTGAAAGTGTACAGCTTCTAGCAGAATTCCGTCAGATTAACGTTGTGTGTTCTCATTACACAATTTGGAAAAGAAACATTTTTGTTTAGAGGCAAATGAGGGCAGAGGCAGGGAGTGAGGAGCATATTAACGAAGTGGAGACTAAATGAAGCTATCGATTTGGCTAATTGTATCAAACTTGTAGTATTCTTAATTTTTTTTTTTTCTAGATACTACCACTTGAAGTTAGAGACTCGGAGGCTTCTATATTTTCATCTTTTGAAAAAAATTATCAGGGCATGTTGTGCACAATTTATACCATCTCAACACAATTAAAAAGATTGACTCAAACAATTTCCTTAAAAGCTCTTTAGAATGTTTTTGGTCATTTTTCTATATTAGTCTGGATTTGAAAATATTCTAAGTGTAACAAAACAGAAAGGGATGTGTTATAATGCAATATGGTGCCCTGTCTTCTCAAGCTGCTCTTCACTGTGAGTCACAGCTTTAAGATGTTCCTTCAGGAGCACCTGCTATCTCCTCTTCTATTATTTTAACAGATTGTGGAGACTTCCTCTTAACCCTGGAGTACATTCATCTGCTGTAGTAGATGTTGCAAAAGAATGCAGTAAATCTGCCAGACTCATATTTTACTTAGTGGCTAAAGTAAGACATGCCCCTGGAAGTGAGGAGCCTTGGCCAGTGGTCATTTGTTCGTGCATAATTGCCCACTCCTGATTTTAGCTTTCAAAGAATGGTATTTTATTTGGAGTGTGCTTGTTACGTTATTTTTGTGAAGGCTTTAGAACTTGCTGTGATCACACGTCCCATGCAGCAAGTGATAGTTTGATGTTTTCCCTGTTAGCAATGCATCCATGTCTGCTTTCACACTGTATGCTTCTTAGCCTTCATTCACATTGGCATAGAATGAAACTATTGAGTTTCACTTACAGCGTGAATTTTTATATTAAGGATGTGAGAGCTAACAAATAATGAGATTGTCAGCTCTAAGGTGTACCCTGTAATTTTCAACTCTTATTTGCCTTGTATATCTTCTCTTTGACTAAATCTGCCTCCAGGGGTCCTGGCTTGCCTGGATGGCTACATGAATATAGCCTTGGAGCAGACGGAAGAATATGTAAATGGACAGCTGAAGAATAAGTATGGTGATGCATTTATCCGTGGAAACAATGGTAATAATCTCTCGCTGTACAGTTGTGCAACATCCCCAAAGAAGCCTTTTTGTCTATAATCAGGATCCCCCGCAGATTTTCTACATAATTCAAAAGTTTAGTTTTCGTTTTGCTTTGTTTATTTTTAACTTCTTCTATCTCAGATCTTTACTGTGGCTAGTTTTTTTAGGATGCTTCATAGAATTTTGGAATAGACATTCTCACCTTCCTTCTCTCCACTAACAAGGACCTAAGGGGCAGTAGGACACTGATTCAGAACCCTGAGTACGGTTTATTACATTCCCCCAGCACTGCCTCTCATATCAGAAGTTGGAGCTGTAAGAGTGGCCACTCTTGCCCCATTATCTTTGGTTTGCATCATTTTGCAGTTAGCCTGTCCTGATTGGCCTTTCTCTCTTAAATGTTCAGATTTTTTGTGGAGGTTGGCCTCCTTTAGTTTGGCAAAAATGACAAAATAGGAAAAATGATTCTAAAGTTGATCTGCTTCTTAACAACCAGTACATTGCTATGAATGTTATAACTACTTTTAAGTACCTTGTTTGAAAGAATTAGCAATGAAGTCATATTTGAATTTCTCAGGGGGAAGAGGAAGACATCAAAACTGAGAAAATTATCCTTTGACTCATCCCTCCCCCCCTTTGATCCCATTCCCCAAATGCATCTCGGGGGCTCCTGAGTTTGGGGTTTTTATTGATGTGCATTCTTTAGTTCTGGGTAATTTCTTCCTCCCCCCCTTATTAATAGTTGGGTCTCTGCACTGAACTAAATATCCTGACTTTTATTGTAGATATTTCTATCTCTAGTTCTTATAGTACTGTATTTCTTCACATCCTATCTTTGTATAGATCTTTTGTTGGCTTTTTATCCCTCTCAGCATGTAGAATTTCCTGTTTTTTTATATTAGTTTTATTTTACTCTCTCCATTTATTGGAAATGTTATGATCTTTCACCATCTACAGACAGCTTAGAGCAGCAGTCACCTGTGAGTGGTGACAGGCTAGATTCTGTCACATGGACACTACCTCCAGGGTGTGTCCAGTTTCCTGGGCATGTTTCTACCATCATTCTGACACTTCCCTTCATATAACTTTTTCCATGATGAAATCAGTGGTAGTTATCTTTAGACTCCCAGATTCATATCCTTGTCTCTTAAGAAGGATTCTATTTAATCTGTGCCATGTTCTTTGATCAAGATACCTCTGAATGTTCACTTTGAACGGACGTGTCAGAGTCTGAGTAGGCATGGAGGTGGGAAGGGCGGAACACCTCTGGTGAAAGCCTGACCACAGTCACCTAGTTATTAAGTTTTGTCTCATTCTTAGGTACCACATATCCCAAGGAGTTCATTTTGGGTGGTCATGAGGGCTTGCTGAGCAAACCTTTGGATAACACCAAAGGTTGATACTTTAAAAGGGAATTCAGAATAAAGATTTTAGTATTTAAAAACAAAGCAAAAACCCCCCCAAAACTCCTCAGCTCTTGTTTATCTTGTTGTAATTAAAATAGTAAATAGCAGGTTTAAAGTTTATATTGGAAAGATGGATGAAAAAAATTTTTTTGAAAAAAAATTTTTTTTAAGATTTTATTCATTCATTCATGAGGAACACAGAGGCAGAGGCATAGGCAGAGGGAGAAGCAGGCTCCACGCAGGGAGCCTAATGTGGGACTCGATCCTGGGACTCTGGGATCACACCCTGAGCTGAAGGCAGACGCTCAACCGCTGAGCCACCCAGGTGTCCCTGAAAATATGTTTTTAATTGTTAAATTGAAGTTTAGTCTGGTAGATTTATGTTACTACAGGCAGAATTATAAAACGTCCTTAGATTCCAGGGATTTTCACGTCCATTTTATTTTATTCTCTTGGTCACGATTTGCAGTCAAATGTATAGTGAACACTAGAACACAGTCCTTGTAAGACATCAAACCCAGGTTTCGGTTCTTCAAATTTGGTTTTTAATATCATAGAATTTATTGTGCAGTATGAAAAATCCCTTCCAGTTTGCAGAGATGTTAGGCCAAAATCTTTTTGCTTTTAAAACTTGCTATTATGATACTTTAGTACATGTTTTTTTTTTCCAGCGTATTTATTTTTTTCTTTCCAGTATTGTATATAAGTACACAGAAGAGAAGGATGTGAAGATGCCAAGAGGACAATCCTTTTCACACTTGGATATATTTTTTGTATGAGGGTTTTTGTTTTGTTTTGTTTTGTTTTTTGGTTCTTTTGTGACTTGTCCTGTTTCATAATAGTTGGCAATTTTTCACTGACATGCGAGTGAGCAAAGGGCACAAAATTGTGGATGTAGTGTAAAGAGCTCCTCCATATTTAAGTTCCAGGCATCTTCTTTTCCCTCTGTGTCAGTGTGCAGAACACAAATGAATAAAAAAAGAAAATCCATTTCTCTGTACGTGATTTTTAACTCAAGTCTCAAGCAGTGTCATTTGATTTGGTTTGTTTTACCCTGTGTCTGAGGAAGGATGCATACGATGATAACTAAAACATTTTAGAGATGTCCTCCTCTATCCCATCTCCTTTGGCTTGCCACACAAAATGCTCGAGTGAAAGCGTTCTACAGAGGCATCCAGTTTCCATCAGAGGCCGTAAGGGGTTTGTGAGGTCAGAGGTTCAGCCTCCGATTCCATCACCCAGATAGAAAATAGAGCTGGGGACCTAAGGCTGGCACTTCCACAAAGGAAGTGGGACTCTGCATGGAGCTGGGGGAAAGTCTGAAGGTTAGTGATATCCCAGTTAGCTTGCTAGATTTTCTTGCCTTCTTTCAAGAGCATGGGCATCAATATCATTCTCTAATTTTTATGGAACACAGTAGGAGAGGAGCCAGTTGTGTACCGCCATCTGTCTGGCAGTCCTGTAGATTAAAGCAAAGCCTGGACTTTCGTAAACTTACTCAGGTTCCAGTTGGTGAACGGTGGTTGGGGGCGGGGGGGGGGGGGAATTTCTCCTCATCCCCGGCTCAAGGAGGGGCTCTCAGGCCGCCTTTCTCTCAGATCCAAGCTGGGTTGGGGTGTGATGTTGTCCCGGAGCAGCGCACCAAGCATTCACATTGTTTGGCACAAGGCGGCCCCCTCTGCATTATGGGACTCCTGCTGCGAGGGTTTTTACAGTTTATTAATGAGATTTCCACAACCCTGCTTTATCCTCTGAGCAGTGTATGCAGTCTCTAGGAACAGCAAATATATCTGGGCACTGAGGTTGAATGAACAGCAGACAATTGTGTGAATGTTATATAGGCCTTCCTTCTCCCTCCCTCCCCAAGCAAAACAGCATTCCTGTTCCAGGACCCGGTGGTGTGATTTTAAACAATTGCCTGGTTGAAGGATGTGGGGGCAGGACAGGGAAGGAGGGAAGAAAGGGGTGGTGCTGGTTCTGGAGAAGTGTATGTGGCCTTTAGTCTTGTTTTATTTTAAAGATCAGAGTAATTGGAAACAATTATTTTTTAATAACTCAGGAAAGGTGAACAGAAACATTTCACAAGGTTTTACTGTGTGCACACCAAAAAGAAAACACTTTATGCTATGCTTCAATAATTTATCACTTCTTGACAGGGGCTTGAAAAGGGTTCAGTCAGTAAGTACAAATCACCAGGACAACTTTTTTTCCCAAGTGGCGTATCAATCATAAACAACCCCCAGATCCCAGGTTTGAAACAACAAATGATGCTCACTCAGGCTCTACATCTGCAGGGGCCAGTCTGCCTCTGCCCGTTATGGTCACCCTAGGCTCAGGCTGGGGGAGGCGGGACCCTGAGTTTCTACCGTCTCTGTGTTACTCAAGGCTTGGTGCTGCAGCAGAGGAGCAGAAACAGTCACGCTTGGGCTCTGAGATGCTTTTGCAGGGGGGTGACACCAGTCACTTTACCTGCATTTTATTAGCCAAGCAAGTTACATGGCTGTGGTTTCCTTTAAGTTTCCAGGATTGAGAAGGAGCGAAAACCAGAAATGAACAATGGCAGTATTTACCACAGTATATGTATTAGGATTCTTCAGAGAAACAAAACTAATAGGACGTGTATATAGATAGAGAGAGACTTAGAGAATTGGCCCACACAGTTGTGGAGACTGGCAAGTCCAAAATTTTCAGGGTTGGCTGGTAGGCTGGAGACCCAGGAAAGAGTTGCAGTTCAAGTCCAGAGGCCGTCTGCTGGCGGAGTTTCCCCTTCTGGGGAGGTCACTCTTCTAGTCAAGTCTAACCGTTTGGATGAGGCCCACCCACATTATGGAAGGTAATCTGCTTTACTCACAGCCTGCTGATTTAAGTGTTAATCTCATCTTAAAAATACCTTCACGGAAACATCTAGAATGTTGGCCAAATACCGGGGGCCGTGGCCTAGCCAAGTTGACACATAGAATGAACTGTTACAGGATCTTAGCCATATCCTTTGCATTATAAATTTCTCTCACAAAGACTAAGAGGTGGACCCAAATCCCAAACTGCAAAGTCTCAGATTTTATTCTTCATGAAAAAAGAATCCTTTCTCACCTAAGAGTGGGGTTGAGGAACCGTGTGCTCCTCGCGCTTTAGTTGCCCCTTCATTAGATTCCAAAGAGAAACAGCGATTGGTTCTTTCCGTGGTCTCGAAATCTGGGTCTGGAAAGATTGCCTTGGTTTGGTTGTTTCAGGATAGCTTAGAAATCCCGGGTTAAACATGTTCCTAGAGCTGAGAAGAATGCCAGCTCTCCGTAGAGCAGGTAAGCAGTGCCCAGCCGCAGAGGGGGGCGACGGCCCCTGGGTCTCTAGTAGGTCCCAGGTAGGCTCTGCAGCACGGACCTCGCCCAGCCTCCCGTCACCTGTCACCTCGCGTGGTGAAGTCTGTGTGGCACCCACCTTTCAGTGTGTTTGGAACCCTCTACAGGTGCGTATCTTTATCCTGACAGAGCGAGCGTGCCGCCCCTCTTGTTCAAAGATGACCCATCCATCAGGATGAGCTTCCAGGGTGCAGACTGCTCACCATCCCCCCAGGTCCCCCTGCCAAGGTCCCCTGGCGAGGTCCCCTGCCCGGAGCACAGGCACAGGTCTCTGAGATGCCACCCATGCCTGTGGGTGACAGAAGGCCTCACGGGGGATCCAGGCTCCGCCTTGATTAGCATCTGCCCTAGTCTTCACAGCCTCCCTCCATGGTCATGGAACAAGGCCAACCACTTTCCAGATGTGCAAACCTCATGCATGCAAAGAAGTTAAGTGACTTGCCCCGGGTCACCCGGGGACTCGCTGTAACTGGAATGGCAGTCCCCACAGCTCTTTGATCAGGTTCCTAAGTGCCAAACTCCTGCCCGTTGATTGCTTCCAGTGTGCATGTAACCGACAAAACAATCTTCCATTCTTTTTTTTTTTTCTTTCTTTTAAGATTGTATTTATTTATTCATGAGAGAGGCAAAGACAGAGGCAGAGGGAGAAAAGCAGGCTCCGTGCAAGGAGCCCGATGTGGGATTCCATCCCGGGACCCCAGGATCACGCCCTGGGCCAAAGGTGTCCCAAGACTTTACTTTATTCATTTATTTATTTTTTAATATTGTATTTATTTATTCATGGGAGACCCAGAGAGAGAGAGGCAGAAACACAGGCAGAGGGAGAAGCAGGCTCCCTGTGGGGAGCCCGATGTGGGACTTGATCCCAGGACCCAGGGGTGACACCCTGAGCTGAAGGCAGACGCTCAACCGCTAAGCCCTCCAGGTGTCAACCTTCCATTCTTTCCCCTAGTGGTCTAAATAAGAAGGCCCCAAGGCGTGCACACAGGCTGCCGTCCTCCTCATTCAGAGATGGTGTTGGCAACGGTGATTTGCTGTCACTGCTCCCACGTGACAGGAAAGATCGAATGACCGCCAGCAGCCCTTTACACACCGGCCACTGGCTGAAGGCACTGTTGGCAGGGCCTTGCTTTTCTTGAGATGACTGTCTCTTAGAATTTGATTTTCTCTCCAGAGTGTCCCTACTCGGAACGACTCCGGGACAGGCTGTTTGCCAGCGGCCCTTGGCTGTGTCTTCATGTTAGAGACTCGTCATCACATGCAGTACATACATAGGAGAGAAGTGGAGACAGGATCTCTGTGAGTCTCATCGCCTTTACCTTCCTGGCCCAGCTCTGAGGGATCCACTGTCCTCTGTCCCAGGCCATTTGCTCAGATGTCTAATAAACGCAAATAATTTGGTGCCGCATCTGGAGTGAGGCCTGCCAGGCCACTTGACCACCTCCTCTACTCCCCTTCACACTCCCTAAGTGTGCACACACCACTCCGGCTCCTGGGAGCATAACCTACACCATGAAGCCACTCTGCCCCCTAATCCCAAGTACCTGTGAGGCTTATATAACATCCAACTATGCCACGTCGGATTTCGTGTTAAATACGTTTTGTTTACCATGTTTACTTATGACTTCACTTCTGTTGTTCTTATCATTTCTCAGTTTATTATAGAAACTTTTTAAAAAGTCCTTTCTTAAAACCGATCACTTTGAGAACAGTGAGGACCAAGTCCAGGATGTCAGGAGACACGGTAGGCTTTGGTCAAAATGTCGTATTGTGTTTACATTTTAAAAGAAAATATTAGTATCTATTTTACGAAATACTAAAATAGAGGTTGAAAGAGAATAGGCACTCCCCGCCCCGCGCCCCCGCCGCCCCCCCCCCCCCCCCCCCCCCCCCCCCCCCGCCAGTTAGAGCTGTGTTCCCAGGTGAATCTGTTTCTCCTGTTCAGGGAAATGAAAGTATTGTTTTAACTAAAAGGAAAAGCAGGTTAAATAATCCAAGCTATCAGACAGACAATTTAAAGACCAGTTTTTTTTTATTAAAAAACATTGCAGAACTTGTATATGATTATGTTTATTATTGTCATTCATTTTCCTTTAATGAATGAAACTTACTAAGAACCAGCACATTCTCTTCCTCTCCCATCTTTCCTCCTTTTTATGGGAGAGACTAGCTTTTAGACTTCACAGTTCCAGTTCCCATCACCACCCATCCCACATTAGGCATTATTTCTTTCAAAGTTGCCCTTATTCTGAATTTGTGTCAACTTCTTTATTCTTCCGACAAGCTGACCCTTCCTCAGAGCTTCTGTGTGGAGGTGAAGGGGGTTTGTTAAAGTCACTGCCGAATCTCATGGAAGCAAGACTCCTACCAAGTCAGTGACTCCTTGGAGGGCTAGTGGACGAACGTCCCCGACCGAGGTGATTTGGGAACTTAACAAAACATCAGGGAAGAGGTTCCCATCTGCCTTGTGTAGTGAGAGACAGATTGCTGCAATGTAAATTGGAACCAGGAGACCAGGTGAATTGTGGAGACTGGAAGCTCCCTGAGGGTAGGGCTGCTTTTTGGCTTTTTATCTCTAGTGCCTGAACGTGTTCTGCAGTCTTCCTGCTGACAGTTAACTTTACAGAAACGCAATCCTGATGCCCTTAAATAATTTACCTCTGTCTTTGGCAAGCATTTTTGCTTCCAGATGGACATACTCTCATTCTCTGCTCAAGCCCATTATTATTACTTGAAAGTTTGAAAAACTCTGGCAAGGAGGCATGTTACAGTGCAACGGGGACCTTAATTTTCTAACATCTGCTGGAAGTTCATCCTGCTACAAGGAAGCCATCTGACATATTTTTGGCTTGCCTAACTGATGGTTTCATTGCTTAGAAATCAGAAGAAATACCAAGGAGGGCTGATGCTGGACTCGTAAGGAGGAAATGCTCACCAGCAGGGCAGTAATGGGAAATTGGGGCAGCAATGGCTTTGTCACCTTGGTATATGTACCAGGCAATAAAACATGCATTAAATGTTGTCAGACGTATGTTCTGGCCTTTATGAAAGTAGATGTCAAGAAGTTCAGAGAAAATATCACCTGCGGGAGGAGACTCCAGAAGTTTCAAAACCTTTTTAAGGCTTATTCCTGTACACAAACTCCAGAGAAAAAGTAGTATAAGGTTGGCTTTTAGAGAGTTCTGTGTAAGGATATGGAATAGCTAACAGGTATGCAAGGCTTGCTTTGTGCTGGCCACGGTCCTAAGTTCTTTACAACTCATTTAATTTTCACAGTAACCCCATGAGAAAGCCCTCATTCCTTCTGCAAATGAAGAAATCAAAGCACGAGAAGGAACTTGCTGAATCCCACCCAGCTAGTAAGTGGCTGGCATGGGATTTAGGCCCATCAGACTGGCTCCAGAGACTATAAACCACCACCTGAATGTCTCAAGAAGCCTGAGCCCCCAAATGAACAGAGGCTTTTCAGAATAAAGTGAACAAAAGGACAGGTCCACTTGCTGATGAGGACACCATGGTGTAATAGGTGGCTAGAAGACCAGGCTGCCCAGGACTTATTTAGTTTCTTTATTCTTCAAAAGGTGATCTCCAAACTGAAAACATTTCCGGGAGAGAAACAGAATCCACACAGACCCCGAAGACTGTAGTTCCTCTTGAGTCAACTCAAGTCTCCAGTGGCATGGAACACATTCCACTGTGCAAAACAGCTTGCAGGTGACAGAGTGGGAATGCCAGTAGGAGCCTGTGAGATTCAGAAAATGAGAGATGAACAAGAACTCTGGTATCATAAAAAGAAAAAAAAATGGTTAGAGAAACAATAGACCAGTGAATATATTAAAACCTTGAAAAACTAAAAAAAAAAAAAATTTTTTTTAAAAAGCTTAGAAAAAAGATAATTTTTTTAGAAGGCAGGATGGGTTCACATAAACAAGGAATGTCAAGACCACATAACATTTAATTGGCAGAGTTTCTTTCTTTTTTTTTTTTTTAAGATTTTATTTATTTATTCATGAGAGACACAGAGAGATCGAGAGGCAGAGACATAGGCTGTGGGACTCAATCCCTGGTCTCCAGGATCAGGCCCTGGGCAGGAGACCAGATGAATTGAGAGTGGTGCTAAACCGCTAAACCACCCAGGAATCCCAAACGGCAGAGTTTCTAAACTACTAAACTGCAGGATTGTAATTGTGACATTATCATTGTCACCAGCAATGTCATCCCTGGCTAAAGAGTACTGAGCAATCTCCACATGCCAGGTGTGGCCTAAAGCAGTCAGCATGTGTTATCTCATTTATTGCTTAGAACCAACCACCCCATGTCCGAGTAGTGACCTTTATTAATCTTAACACATTGAACAAAACTCAGCCTGTGGACAAAAATAAAATGAAGTAGTTGTTCATATGATCAGAGGATGTAGAACTGATTCCTTGACATGAAAAAGGTGTAAGTATATGTCAACACAGCTGTGTGGGACAACTATACTTAAAATACGTGACAGTCTGTGCTTGCTTCTATACAGTTTAATATTTGCATCAATTACTCAGGGAAAGGAATGAAAAATTTCTCAGAGGTTGTAGTATAGGTAGGGATGGATAATACTAGACATAGAACCAAGAGTGAAAGAGCCCAAGAAACTAGAATAAGTGAAAGCAATAAACTGGAAACAAAAAGCACTACGATTTAGGATTTTTTTTTTTTTAAAGTTTGGGGAGATCCAGAATTACTAAATCTCATTATTGAAAGGAATTCTTGGCTATCTAGCTCACCAAAGCAGTCTCATTACATCTCTAGTTCCATGTTTCTAGTTCTGCATGGTATGGCATGGGAAATGAAATCAATTTAGTGGATAAAGGGCAGCATTTTTAAAAAGTAAAATAGAAAAAAATCAAAGTGTGCCACTCATAGTAATTATCGGTATTATTGTGTTAGCTTTTGTTTCCATTTTATTCTTGGTTCTGTGTGCCCTTGGTGGGAATATAAAGTTTATTTCCTTCTATAGATTGTGGTCAAAAAATTTGAAAGCCACTGCTTTGGCCAGTTCCTTAAATACCTTTCTTTCATTACTTCATTAAAATACACTATCTAGGGGCACCTGGGTGACTTAGGGGTTAAGCGTCTCCCTTCGGCTCAGGGCGTGACCCCGGCGTCCTGGGATTGAGTCCCACATCGGGCTCCCCTTGGGGACCCTGCTTCTCCCTCTGCCTGTGTCTCTGCCTCTCTGTGTGTCTCTCATGAATAAATAAAATCTTTAAAAATAAAATAAAATGCATGATCTGTGGGGAAATATAAAGATTTATATTTTGTACGGATATGACTCCTAGGAAAATTTTTTCCATGTAATATTGAATTTAAGTATGTCTCACTGTAACTTGAACACACTGGTTGTGTCTCAGCCCTGCCACATACTGGTCACATAATCTTGCTCTCAATCACTTTACATTTTTGATCCCAAATATCCTAATCTATAAAAATGGAAATATTACTAATAACAAAGCAATAATACATTTTAAAAATATTTATATTTATTTACTTGAGAGAGAGAAAGATAGTGAGATAGAGAGGGAGCACGAGGAGGGGGCAGAGGGAGAAGCAGGTTCCCCACAGAGCAGGGAGCCCGACGCGGGGCTCAATCCCAGGACCCTGGGATTATGACCCGAACCAAAGGCACTTAACCGACTCAGGCACTCAGGCACTCCTCAATAATACTTTTCAAACCCAATATGATGGTAATTTTTTTTTTTTTTTTAAGGGAAGGCCATTTAAAAACTGAAAATTTTACAAATGCAGTTCTCCTTTCTAGCCCTTAAATTCACCTTGGACAAACCTACTCTCTTCTTGTCAACCTTTCAGCTTTGAAGACAGTTTTCAGGACCCTTTCCCCTAGATGTGAAACTCCCTGTCTGCCGAGCCACTCTTCGGAAAAGCACGGTTCAGAGTCTACAAACCATTCTGGTCACTCGCCTCCAAATGCACTCCAGTTTGTGAATGTTTATTCTGCTTTATTTAATTTTCTCCTGTATACTCATTTTAAAGTGAGCATGCAACATGAAAAATGACATGCAAATAATGAAAATAGCTGTGTTTGGTGCAGGAGCTTATTGATGATTACCTTGCTGTTTCCAAACTTGTTTTTTAATACTGCGATATACTCATCCTCCATAAAAGTAAACCAGGGTGCCCAGAATCTAATTCCAAATGTGGAATAAAACTTCAGAATATAATGGACCAATTGGTTCCCTTGTTCAGGAGGCAAAATAGCACTAAAATTGTTGTTGGTGTTTTATTTTTTAGTGATATTTTCAGCTTAAAGCTCTAAAGTGTTTGTTGTGTTTGTTTTTGTTTTCTTTTTGTAATGCCTGCTTGTGAGCCATAGCTCCTCACCTTGGGCTTATGCCATGGGTTTATTTCTGACCTAAGAGAAACACTTAACATTTGTCCCTGTTTAATTTCATCTTGTTAGATTCAGCTCATTGCTCTAGCCTGTCAAGATCATTTTTCATCGTTATTTGGTCATGCAGTCGTCTGCCTGCCCCTCCCCATGGCGGGCACCGACAGGCCGGAGTCCCGAGCCTTTTGCACCTCCCTCCCACAGCCCCAGGGAAAAGGAGCCCCAAGAAACCCACCACCACCCCCACCCCCACCAGGGGATGTGATGGGGCGGACAGTGAGTGTCCTGTGCGGGAAGTCATTCAGCCAGTTTACAATTCTTCTTCTTCTTCTTGTATTATTTTAGCCCATTCTTTTCTCCTATGGTCTATACAGATAAGAAGCAGACAACTGGTTATGTTTACCTCTTTCACTTAGTGGCTAGGAAGCTCAGACTGAGCCAATTATCAATTCTTTAAAAAAAAAAAAAAGATTTTTATTTATTCATGAGATACAGAGAGAGAGAGAGAGAGAGAGAGAGAGAGAGAGGCAGAGGGAGAAGCAGGCTCCATGCAGGGAGCCCGATGTGGGACTCAATCCTGGAACTCTGGGATCATGCACTGGGCTGAAGGCAGGCACTAAACCGCTGAGCCACCCAGGGATCCCTGCCAATCATCCATTCTTAGTGGGTTGAAAACATTCAAAAACCCAGAGAAGGGGACACCTGAGCCTTCTGCTCAGGGCATGATCCTGGAGTCCCTGGATCGAGTCCCACGTTGGGCTCCCTGCATGGAGCCTGCTTCTCCCTCTGCCTGTGTCTCTGCCTCTCTCTCTCTCTCTCTCTCTCTCTCTCTCTGTGTGTGTGTCTCTCAGGAATAAATAAGTAAAGTCTTTAAAAAAAAAAACAAAACCAAAAAATAAAAATCCAGAGAAATAAGATAATAACACATGTGGTAAAAACAAAACAAAACAAAACAAAACAAAACAAAACAAAACAAAACAAAACACCTTTTTAAAATGGTGTGTTTATATATCATGTAATATATGTAGTTTTAAAGAATTTGGCTACATAGAGTAAATCCTACATGAGACTGTTCTGTATGTTGTATATTTCAAACTGTGTCATTTCTATACACGTGACATAGGAAAGCAAAACATACTAAGGGACTGCCATATTTGAATTTTGCTTACCTTTAAACTATGTTCAAATACTTAATATTTTCTGCTTAACTATAGGTCCCTCAGGAATACATGTGTGAATCTGGCTTTGGGAGGGAACTACTGATACTTTTGTGGCAGGAATAACAGTGATGCTAACAAAAATATCACTGTTCCTCCAAATCATGAGGTAGGCAAATACCATGGCCTGAGGTAGAGTGATGCAATAGAATTAAGTGGTATTTATGGCTCGGCCTACAGTAGATCTTTCCTTAAATTTTTTTCTTTTAATGAAAAAGCAATTTTTTTTTTTCAGAGCGGTGGGGAGGGGCAGACAAAAAGTGAGAAAGAGACTCTTAAGTAGGTTCCATACCCAGCATGGAGCCCAGTGCTGGGCTCGATCCCACAACCCTGAGATCATGACTCAAGCTAAAATCAAGAGCCAGATGCTTCACCCACTGAGCCAACTTGGGATCTCTCCTTAAACTTTTAATGGTGTTGTTGTTGCCTCGTGGAGTTTGCTGACCTCACTGCAGCATTGTTGTGTGAAGGAAGAAGGAGGCAGTGGTCCAGGAATTAGGAAGTCTGCTACTTCTCTCCTGCTTTCCTACACTGCCCTATGGTTGGAGGTAAATGAGTACAGTTCTCTGCGGTGTCTCAAACTCACGAAGATGGGGGCCAGCTTCACAGGTTAGAGGGGTGTGTGGAGGACCTCAGTAATTCTGTAGTGACTTGGCTCAAATCCAGCAGTAAGTTTGGCTGCAGTATTGAGGGGCCCAGAGGATGATTTCTATGCTGTTTACCAGGAGGCCTGTCGGTTTTAGGTGTCTGTTTAATAGAGCAAAGAGCTGTGGTAACTGGTAACAGAATGCGACAGAGCTCCAGGTGGTGACGGGGGAAGGCTGACCAGCTCTGGAGTTGAGGGTCATAAAGCAGAAGAAGGAATTTGTCCTGCAGACATGGTCTGTAACAGAATCATTTTTGGAGTTTGCTCTTTGGAGCTGCCTTGAAGAATGTCTAAAAAGTTGGGGAAAAAAATTAAAATTTTGATGAAGGCTTTCACATTCGAAGATCTTGGTATTCTCCATTGACAACAGGCTGGGGGTTGATGTGGCTCACCAAATTTGTTTCCTTCTGACGCAGAAATGATAAGAGGTTTGGGTTTGGCTTCCATAAAGGAGAATAAGCTCTGTTCGTGTATGACTGCTTCCGTGCTGGGAGATGAAAGGGCTCGTGGGGAGTGACAAAATGAACAATGATGGTTAGGTATTGAGACAGAAGGCTATGCTTTTGATTTTATTTTTTCTTATGCTCTTTATTTTAAAAAGAAAGAGGGAAAGGAGAAAAATATAGCCTTAGAATTTTAAAAAAAGATTTTATTTATTTATTTATGAGTGAGAATGAGAGATGGAGCACGAGCAGGGGGAGGGAGAGGGGGACCCCATGCTGAGTGTACAGCGCCACACCACCCTTGGGGCTCCATCCCAGGACGCTGAGACTCAAAACCTGAGCTGAAACCAAGAGTCAGATGCTTAACCAATGAGCCACCCGGGCGCCCTATCCTTTAAAATTGTAAGGATACAAATTGTATCCTTACAATTTTAAAACGTTCCTTAATTGGAGAAAATCTGCTATAGTCAGAAGGAGGGAGAAACACCTGGCAGATTTCAACATGGAAGACCCATGAAGTCCAGACCCATCGCATGGCTTTTTCTTGCATGCCTTGGAAAGTGGTTTGCCTTCTATGGTAGGTTTGCAGGGTCAAAATGCAAGATCTTCAGGGAGGAGATCTAACTAGGTTTTTTACTCATCCAAAGTGGCCTTCCAAACCTTGGTGCCAGAAATAGGACACTGAAGTCTTGCTCCCTTCATTTGCCCTCTGATCTAGCACAAGCCACTCCCTCCATATGCTTTGGGTTTTCTTAAACATTTGATGGCAAGTGTCATAGCCCAGGGGTTAGGAGCACAGGCTCCAGAGCTCCTCCGCAGTAATGTACAATTTAGCTCTTCCACTTATTAGCACTGTCACTTCAGGCAGGTTATTTAAGGCTTTCTATGCCTCAGTTTCCTCATCTGTAAAGTGGGGAGGGTATTAGCACATATTTTATAGGGTCATTGGGAGGATTAGAAGAGTTTGTACAAGTGTTCGATGTGTCCCTGACATGTAATAAGAGCTCAATAAATGGGAGCTGCTCTTCCTACTTCCCTGGAAAAATTGGAAGAAGGATGATTAAAATAAAGGATATGCTAAATTATTTAAGAGATGACTTATGGTTAGCATGGTATTGTGCTATGGGTGGGAGCTAGGTAATTTTAAGATGATTCCGACCTTCAAGGGTTTAGAACTAAGTTGATATGAATGAGAGCACCACAAAGTACATGTGCCCAAGAGGATAAACAGTGCATATAGCATAGGATCCTAAAAAAGATGCTACAAAACCATGTATATGTAGAAATCCCTGGAATTATTTCAACATTGAGCTTCGAGGCTAATTTTTGTCATCCAATCACAAGATGCGAATGTTTGGGTTTCTTGAAAGGGAAGAGGAAATTCTGAAGCCTTGATACTCATTTTCTATACTGCTGTAACAATACATGATCCTCTCTCCCCTAACCATTTATCCCATTGTTTTGTGATTATCTGCTGATGCATCAGTCTCCATCGTCAGCCTTGGAGGGGCAGACACTGTGTTCCTCATCTTCAGATCCCCAGCCCTGGGCACGTGGCCTGCACTTGGCAGGCGTTTACTTAGAGACTGGCTGAAGGAGTAACTGAGTGCTGAGGGCGTTGTCGGCATATCTAAAATTGAATGCCACCAACTTCCCTATTTTGGATGTAGTTATATTATTCGCTCAGGCTTTCTAAATACCGATTTTTTAAACCACTTTGGCCACCTTACAAACAATCTCTAAATCTTACTGAGTCTTCCTTTTACCTCCATTTACTCCCATCAACAGCCCTGTCACCATCACCCTTATGTCAGATGCACCCTATTTTATTTCTGGATAATTATTGCCAATGCCATCAGCCCCTTCCACTGTCATGCCTTTCTTCAAGCCATCCTTCCTGTTTTGAATGTTCTCTTACCCCTCTCTCTCTATCCAAACCCCACCTCACCCCTAAGGTCAACTCTCTTTTCTTGCCTCTAGTTGAAATATCCCTCTCTGCTCTAAATCCTGTCTCCTTTCCAGACAATAGCTTGCATTTACTGCTGTGCTAGCCTATCTAGTCTTGATGACATTCTTGTGAAGAATCTAATAGTCACCCCATTTTACAGATGGGAAAAATGAAGCTCACCAACATTATTAACCTATCTAAGGTAACAAAACTAATTTGCTCTGACTTCAGAGCTCTCTCTTTACCATCTTACTACCACACCCCCAGCAACAACACATTAGCTTCCAGAGGAGAGATCCTGCTGATATTTTGTTGCATCAGCAGATGCCATAGATGTTTGCAAATAATCAGCATTCAAATAGTGATTAGTTTTAATGTCCTCTGTATTGTTCTTTAACCCGGAGAATGGAGGAGAGGATAACTGGGTAGAAGAAGAGCACTAAATCATTCTTTCTTTCTTTCTTTCTTTCTTTCTTTCTTTCTTTCTTTCTTTCTTTCTTTCTTTCTTTCTTTTTTTTTATGGAAGAAAGTTCACTATATCCTGAAGAATGAAGCAAAAGTCACCAAGCTTGCTAAATGTACAGAATGCCCATTGATTGCCCATTTTTAAGTAAATTAAAGTTGGGTTTGAAGAAAATGGATACTGTTTCTCTTTTCTTACACACATTGTCCTAGCATTCCAGAAACCTGTAAGCTTTAGGGAAAAAAAAAAAAAAAAAAAACTATTTTGGTAAATTCCAGAATGCTCACTACAATAAGGATCCTAGAATAGCCAGTGTCTATGTAAAAACATTCTTCAATTTCAATGGCAATTTATGACTGAGGCATGAAAAAAGGGGAAAAGGTTGATAATGAGTCACCAAAGGCACATGTGCTCTTTCCAGAGACTGAGCATGAAGAAAATGTCCATGTGTTTATTGGAATTATGGTCCCAGAGGTGGAACTGGCACTGTGAGCTCTGTCGCCCCATTGGTCCTTCCTTTTTGAGGTTTCAATGGGCATTTGCAAAACCTTTTTCTTTTTTTTTAAGATTTTATTTATTTATTCCATGAGACACAGATAGAGACACAGAGACACAGGCAGAGGAAGAGACAGGCTCCCCACGGGGGGCCCGATGGCGACCTCATGGGGATCATGCCCTGAGCCAAGGCAGATGCTCCCACTGAGCCCCCCAGGAATCCCTGCAAAAACTTTTTTTAAGGCTGGCTCCTAGGGTTGTGTGAGTCAGGGTGGTGTCAGTGCCGGCAATATTTATATGCCACTGTAATTACGTGCCATATCCGCGTCATCTCGAGATGCCTTGCAGTCTAGCTCTTTCTTCTACCTTTATGACTCAAAACTTTAAAAATATGTATAATTCTCAAGCTGGAAGAAATCTAAGAGATTATTTAATCCAAACCTTTTATTCTACACCCGAGGTAACCCAAGGAAGTTAAATGATTTGCAGAAGGACGCAGAGCTTCTAATTTATAACCGTAAAACCCACCACCAGATTTTCCTGTTTCCTATTGTAACTATTCTCGTCAGGGCCATGGGCTGTTAACGTGGCGATTTAGTTACGTTAACGTGTCAAGTCCCGCTACATTGCGAGTGTGAGATGGCTCAAGCAGGTTCAAGCAAAAACAGCATTTTCTCACTTTCTTGGTGCACACAGCTTGGCCTTCTTCACTTTGGAACCGGATTGGGGCCAGAGGAGCCTGCGATGCTCTTGGCCTTGCTCTGGCTTTGTCCTTGCTCCCCTCTCGCTTGTCCCGGTCGCGCTCACCCGCGGGGGCCGCACGGCCAGGGGCCTCTGCTCTCTGGGCACAGGCCGCATGATCTCTACAGCTCAGCCAGCCTGGTGGCTCCCTGAACCAAATGTGTTTTTTTTTTTTTTAATTTTTATTTATTTATTTATGATAGTCACAGAGAGCGAGAGAGAGGCAGAGACATAGGCAGAGGGAGAAGCAGGCTCCATGCACCGGGAGCCTGACGTGGGATTCGATCCCGGGTCTCCAGGATCGTGCCCTGGGCCAAAGGCAGGCGCCAAACCGCTGCGCCACCCAGGGATCCCGAACCAAATGTGTTTTGAGCCCTTCCCGCGCTAAGGGCTAACCGCTTATTATTTATTACCTCAGTGAAACTTCAGAGGAACTCTGGGATACAGGGGCAAGAATAATGGTTCTCTCTTTTTTTCAGATGAGGTCACAGAGGCAGCAGGTGGCAAAGCTGTAGCAAGGAACCCCATCTATCACCGCCTGCAAGCTGTGCGATCTTTGGCAAGTTGGGCAAATGCTGTGACTCAGTTTCCTCATCTCTAAAATGGGGTGAAAATAAGATGGACCTCATAGTGTTGCTGTGGGTACTAACGAGGTAATTAGCCTACTGGTTTCCCACACCAGTGCCCCTACTACAGAGTCACCGTGTAAATGTGTCACTATTGGCAGGTAGCGTCTTCTCCCCCCAGCCTGGCTGCCTCTGTTTACATCCTGCGCACGGTGTGACACGGCCCGCCCCGCATCATGACCTCTTTGCTCAACCACCTTCCTTGGTTTAAACCTGTGCTGCCCGATGCGGTAGCAACTTAGCCCTCTGAGCACTGTAAACGTGGCTCGTCTGCTGAGCTGCGCTGCCAGTGCGAGATACACTCTGGGTCCCGAAGGCTTCCTGTGCAAAGAGAATGCAAAATATCTTGATAATACTTTTTTGTGTGATTGCCTATGAAATGATCATGTTTGCAATATACTGAGTTAGATCAATGTGTTATTAGAATAAGTTGTACCTGTTTCTTTACTTTTAAAAAATAGGACAACGAGTGGCCCCTGGGTGGTTCAGTGGTTGAGCCTCTGCCTCAGCTCAGGTCATGATCCCGGGGTCCTGGGATTGGGTCCCACATCGGGCTCCCTGCATGGAGCCTGCTTCTCCTTATGCCTGTGCCTCTGCCTCTGTGTGTGCGTGTGTGTGTGTGTGTGTGTGTGTGTGTGTCATGAATAAATAAATAAAATCTTAAAAAAATAAAAATAAAACTATGACAACTAGAAGAATCCAAATGACCTACGTGGCTTGCATTGTATTTCTATTGGCCAGTGCTGGGACAGAGAAAGCCTCTATGTTCTCTGTCAGAGTCCCAGGAGAGGATGTGGCCTGGCCCTGCCTGAGGAGGAGCTCCCTCACGATCAGGGCACTGCTCTGGTACAGTCGACCCTGTGGGGGGCCCGGCTCAGGCCTGCTGCTGGCTCAGAGGAGGCTGGAGGTGTGGCAGGCCATGGGGCCATGTCTAGGGCAAAATGCTTCCTGGTATCCAAGGAGAAGTATGACGTGGGTGAGTGGCAGGACTTCTGCGCAACAGGGAGCTGTGCCCCACTTGTGGCAGCGGCAGGGAGCTGCGCCCGAGCCTCAGAGAGGGAGGCCTCGCTGGGCCTCTGGGCAGGTCAGGCCCCAGCCTGGCTGGAGGGCTGAAGGCTTGAAGTCAGCCTGGAAGCATCTGAGCAAACAGCTTTTAAGCAGCCACATAAGGTTGGAACATTAGGATAATAGCATTGGAAGGCCCTCTAATTTCTGAGCCCCCCCAACCCAGATTCCTTTATTACTTAGCAGGAGATCGAGATTTCCTGTTCCTGGACAGACAGAGGCGTAGAGGAGCCAGGTTTCATCAGCTTGATTTCATTCTGCTCGGGGAATACTGGAGTCCTAGGCCGGGAAGGCTCAACCTCCTCTGGTGGTTTCAGGGCACATCACCTCATGGCTACTTGCCATCATAGGCCAAGCAATTGGCTCCAAAACAAACCTTACAGCAGTAAGACTGTCGTCTCTATGTGAGTGCTTTCCTCGGTGAGTCGTTCACCTCATCAAGAGTTTTGGAGTGGAGACTACGCCTAATGGTCAGGCCACAGCTCTCCCTGCATTCACCCCACACTGTCCATGCTGGAATTCTCTCTGGGCACCCTGCATTCTGTTCTTGTCTGTCTCCAAGTCTATCTCCAGATGATTCTCCTGACTCCATCCCCCCTCCATCACCACTCACCCCCTCATCTCCTACTGGCCTACACAGCCCCTCATCTCTGGCTCTGGCCCTCCATCCGTCTCCAGAACTACCTTCATGGAATCCCAGCTGCGTGTCGTGCTGCTCTACTGCTTGAACGGCCACAGTAGCTCCTTTCTTTCCCACTGGATGTGGTTCGACCTCCTCACTATGGTACGCAAATCCCTTCAGACTTTGGTTGCTTTCCTCCTGCCTTGCAATCTTCTCTTTCAAGCATACCAGGCCCCGTTCAGAACCCCACGGTCAAGTTTTAAAGGTGGAAAAATGAAAACAAACAAGGAAACACACTAGAAGCCCCTCACACGAGTTCTAATAAAGGAGAAGGCCACAGAGGAGTTTCAGGAATGAAATTCAGTTTTGGCTTGCCCTGCCACCTATTCCAAGTCCAGCTTTTCTTAACCTTTTGGCTCAAATGATCTGTGTTCCTTGAAAAGTCCAGATCCTCAAGGTAGCTGATGGGTTGCTGCCCAGTCAATGGATCACCTAGTCTCGGTAAAGTGATCATCTCTGATTTATCAGTCAGGTGAGATGGGAGGTTGTCACACTGTATGTGGGGGCTCTTCCAAGAGCTGAGACCTGGGCAGATTCTCCAGAGTAATACTTCCAGGCTTGGGATCCCTGGGTGGCGCAGCGGTTTGGCGCCTGCCTTTGGCCCAGGGCGGGATCCTGGAGACCCGGGATCAAATCCCACATCGGGCTCCCGGTGCATGGAGCCTGCTTCTCCCTCTGCCTGTGTCTCTGCCCCACCCTCTGTGTGTGTGTGTGTGTGTGTGTGTGTGTGACTATTATAAATAAATAAAAATTAAAAAAAAACTTTATGAAAAAAATACTTCCAGGCTTTAATGTGCTTGAAAGTCATCTGGGGAGCTTGTTAAAAAGCAGAAACGGGGGTGCCTGGGTGGCTCAGTTGGTTGGGCATCTGCCTTCGGCTCAGGTCATGATCCCGGGGTCCTGGGATGGAGCCCCACATCAGGGTCCCTACTCAGTGGGGAGTCTGCTTCTCCCTCTCCCTCGGCCTCCTCCTGCCCCCATCACTCCCCTCTTATGATCTCTGCTCTTTCTCTCAAATAAATAAACAAAATCTTTATTAAAAAAAAAAAAAGTAGAAATGAACTCAGTGGATCTGCAGGGAGGGCCTGAGAGTCTGCACTTCTAACCAGCTCCTGGGGGGTGTTGATGCTGCCGGTCCAAGGACCATACTCTGGACAGGAAGACTCTCCAGGGGACTGTAGCCAGGACATGGAGTAAAGAGTATTCAATGCATTCCTCTCATTCTAGAATGCTCCCCAGTGTTTACTGCCATGAAAAATTCTCCTCAGTGTTTAAGGTACAGTTCAAATGTAACTTCAGTGAGGGATTTGGGGCTCTCATGGAGTTAATCTCATGTAACTCCTTTATGATAACCCACTGGTCATTTGCCTAATAGCTACTTCTGTGTATCTGTCCCCTCCATTTTTTGTTTATTCTACTTATTTATATACGACGTTTATTGATGTACAGCTTCGATGTGTGGTCTGAGTTTGAACAAGAATGCACAGTTGTGTAACTGCCACCCCAATAGATCCAGAACAGTTGCATCCCCTCCCCGCCCCACCAAATTCCCTCGTGCTACCCTTTGCAGTTCTCCCTCCCCACAACCTCAGCCCCTGGCAACCACTGACCTGTTTCCATTTCTATACTTTTGTCTTTTTCAGAATGTTATATTAATAGAATCATATACCATGGAGCTGTTTGAGCCTCCTCTATTTTGCTGTATTTATGGATCTGAGATAGGATCTAATTCATCTGGAGAGGGGTCCAGGAATTTACAGTTCTATCAGCTTCCAGATGATGCAGATGGTGTGTTCTGGGAACCCCACCTTGAGAACTGCCAATCTACAGGCCCCGTGCTATTATCAAGTGTCTTGGGTGATTCTCAAATGCCTGCAATTTTGTGAATTCCAGCTTCGGTACCAATGAAAGAGGAGGGAAGGGGCTTGTGTAGTTTTTTTTATAACAAACATTGCTCTCTGGCCATGGCATTTAATACCGCTGCACCAGGGATCACTTCTTCAGTTCCCATCGATTCAAGAAGCAGAGAACAAGGAAATGTGTTTGATTCAGGCATTCTTCCCTTGGGAGGGAAACCAAGATGAAGGCACCCGGCTCCTGCCGAGGATGCCAATGCCAGCCATGTGCAAAACCAGTTCTGGTTCCCTCTAGTTCTTCACACAGGCTTGAGCAGTGTTGGTTGTGGAAACCGTGTGTGAATACATGTACGTGGCCCTAGAGAAAACCGACGTGATTAAGGCTGGATCTGGACTTTGAGGGACGGCTCCTGTGGCTGCTGGGGATTAGCAGTAACAGCTGCTGTCCTGCTCATTAGAGGAGAAACAGAAGAGAGAAGAAAAGACTTGTTTTAAAGATGTGTCTCTGCAACCCTGAGCGGGGGAGCCAGTCCACCCAGCCTGAAGGAAAGTGTGTCCCTCGGTGAGTGGGTGTTTTCCTGGGTTCAAGTAGACAGGGGCTAGTGGGAAAGCAGAAACCTCAAGACTTAAAGAGGGGAGGGTGGCATTTGAGGCTGTGACCTAGTCTGTGGGGCATGGCCCTTACCTCCTTCTGTAGGCTTTGGTGTTTGATCTGATCTGGGGAGAGGAGACCACCTTCTGCCATCAAACAAAGGCTCAAAGGACATCTTCTTGTAGTGCTTCTGGAAGAAAATGGGAAAGCCCTGGGTCCCCTCAACTGAGAATGTGCTTTAACAGCTCATTGTTCATGATCTCCTAATGTGCCTGGGAAACTGTAAGAATGGTCCCTGTGGTGCAGAGGTTTTTGACTTTTTTTTTTTTTCCTCCTCACAGAAAGCAAACTTAGCAGAGAAAGTTATTGTCTGAAGGACTCTTAAGTCCAAAAGATTGAAGTTATAGGTCCCCCTCCTGTCTCCTTGTGTCTAGTCAATGTAAGAGGTGGTGGTGGGTGAAGAGAGGAAGGGGGTAGATGACATTGGATTATTTGGTTGTTTGGATTATCTCCCTTAGCCCGTTGTTTTTATAGCTACTTTCACTTTAAAATACATTTAAAGTATTTTATTTTTACCTTTTAAAACTAGCTTAGTAGAAAGGAGGGGCTGTTCTTGCCTCCTATGGCTCCTTAGATCAACATACTAGCTAAACTTTGAAAATTCCTGTGTATCTAAAAATATAAAAACAAACAACTCCTTTTAAAAAATGCCTAACAGCCCTAAATGTTTATTCAGAGAGCTTTTACCTGTCCTATTTGCTATCTCTCACATCATTCTCATTTGAGAACTTCTTTTACACAGTCGACTTTTAATTCTTTCTGTCAGCGGCATTAGAGCTGGTAAAGAAAAATGAAACTCTCTAAATGTTATTCTATCCAATCATTTTATCCTATTCCAGTCATTGTATTCTATTCCTGGGCTTTTTTCCCCCCAGTAAATTTAACAAGGTACACAGTGGATCGGCTTGGGTGTCACTTTCTCTGCTCATCTCCGTGAAAAAGTAGTGAAATAACAAGTCAAGAGGGAGAAGGAGAAGAAGATAGCAAAGTGTTGAAAATTTGACAATTGCTTCTAAGTAACTGATAGTTGGCAGAAATTCTGTAATATTCTACTCTGTAATTTGCAATTGTAGCGATTAGACCCGAACCCAAGCCGCCACATGCCACGCTGCCTGACCGTATTGGATACGGGGTGCTCCCTCGCTCCGCCAGGAGTGCCTTGGAGCTCTTGGGGGTCAGGCAGCTTGTAAAGAGTTCACGCCAGGACACAAATATTTTCTGGTCTTAGTTCTTTGACTTAATTAAATCCTCTTCAAAAAGAAACAGTCTGGTCTTATGAGAAAATTATAAGAAGAGAGGTTTTAACAACAAAAAAAGTGTTTAGAAATGAAGCATTTCCTACCCCCACCCCCGCGCATCTTTTGCATCTCGACCTTGAGCCCTTGCAAGCTGCGGAGGCAGCAGTATCTCAGGTTTAGGGGCGGCGAGGATTCAGACCGGTCACACTCAAGAGGACCTCATGTCATTTTCTGAAATAGCATCGGATTGAAGCCGTTGTTTCTCGTGACACAGGCAAAGGGCAGGATGCGGGTCTGGGCCTCCGTCACAGGCCGGCCTCGTGCCCAGCTGCGAGCCCCGGGTGCTGGCTCCGGGCCTGGGAGGAGGCGCGGCCTGGCCTCACACCTCACACCTCACACCAGCAGGTCCTGCTCCTCCCGGCCACGCGGGTTCAGGTTCCTATGGGAGAGGCTGTGCACCCACCCCCCCCCCCCCCCCCCCCGCCAAGACCTACCGACAAATTCCAAGCTGTGTTTGTTCCAAGCAGGAATTTCCTTGGCTAAAGTTCCACTTAATCCTAAGAAGCAATTATTTAGCCAAAGATAAGCACGAAACATTTGTATCATGAGAGCCGCATCACTAATCTCTATGCTGATAATCGTTTTGAAAAGAAGGCACGGGGGATCCCTGGGTGGCGCAGGGGTTTAGCACCTGCCTTAGGCCCAGGGCCCGATCCTGGAGACCCGGGATCGAGTCCCGCGTCGGGCTCCAGGCATGGAGCTGCTTCTCCCTCTGCCTCTCTCTGTATATAATAAAAAATAAAAAAATAAAAATAAATAAGTAAAAGAAGGCACGAACAGCACTGTTATAAAAAAAATTATCCATCCTTCTTATAAGATATGAATAAAATTGCCCTGAACAAACTTCATGTATGGTGTGTGTGTATGTGTGAAACAGACTTTAGTTTCCTTATTTAAAATTACATCATTTGCAGAGTGGAGAGTATTTCCTGCTATTTTCGTTCGAGTGCCTGCAAAAGCAGGGAAAGAACTTGAGGGCAAGAGTTTATTTGGGAGGTGATTCCAGGAAGTAAGAGGAGGAAAGGGAGACCCAGAAGAGAGAGACACCAGTAAGAAGTGTGAGATTGGGCCTGTCACTGCTCTGGGCACCTGGAACTCAGTCCCAGTGGGGACCCTCGGAGAAACCACATGAAACACCCTTCTGAATCATGTCTCAGGAGGATGAGAGACTGGGGCATTTAGGGGTTGAGGGTGGTGTCCCCACAACACACACACACGCGCGCACACACACACACACACACTTTAGAGTCATGCCTGCTGACCGTGGACCAAGCTCCCAGATGAAAAAGCAGAGAAGAAATCTATGGATGCCGAAGGTGATAGCTGAGTGTAGACTGGAAAGCGTCTATGCAGCCATGCGTGAACTCAAACACATCAGCAGTGTTTGCTCTACCCCCTTTTGATGGCAATTAGAGGGGATAAATTAAAATACACTTGACAAAAAAAAAAAAAACAATAAAATACAATGGACTCTCTATGTGTATTGTTTTACCCAATCATTCCGTTCTACTGGTAAGAGTGGGGAAGAAGTGTGTGAGCAACATATTGACACCCACAGCAACATACTCCCCAAACTGAAATTCAGGCTGTTCAGAAATTTAGATGAAATTCAACTCCAACAGAGCTTCCCAAACTTTGTCACATCACGATACAGCGTGATGTGAAATGATAATATATGTAAAATGATAATATATGTAAAGCACACTGGGGCAAATCCAAGGGGCCACTCGAAGCCGGAGACAACTTTCCTGGGGGCTCCAACCACCGCAGTATGCACCTAGGCACCCCAGCACGAGGGGATCAATATGTGGGCACCCCTGTGTTCTGTGGCTAAGGGAATGAAAATGGCAAAAATCAAAGCACTATGTTAGCTGTAAAAATGACCCAAAATATTGTGACACCCAAATTCTAATAAAAGACCTGAAGGAAGTGTAATTGGATTGTGATCGGAACTAACTAACATACATAATAAACAGCTGGAAGGGGCACTTCGTGGATTCAGTGAGGGTCAGTTATGACTTTATTGTGCTGAGATTACAGTCTTCTTTTTTTGGGGATCCCACTGATCTGTGAGTTCCTTTAAGGTAAGGATTATGTTATACTGTTCATGGATGCTCAATGCCTAGCATAATGCCCAGTTTTAAATAATAACTAAAAATTTATACAAATGTTAAGTTCAAATGTGTGGAAAATAAAATGATCACAGACAGTAAGCTGCATTTACCAAGCCTATAAAGTTATGACCCTGGTTTTAAAAGCTACTCATTTAATTACAAATGAGTTTGCCATATTATTTATGTCTATAAGGAAAATTCCTGCAAGTGAAATTGCTAGATCAAAGGGAAACTGCATTTCTGGGCTTTTTTGGTGTGTTAAAAAATATATGAATATATATTAATATAATAACATGTTTATATATTTGACATAAAATTTGCCATTCTAATTGAAGTATACAATTCAGTAACATTAAGTACATTCACACTGTTGTACACCATCACCATTATCCATTTCCAGAACTTTTTCATTATCTCAAGCAGAAGCTCTGTACCCACTAAACAATAATCTCCAGGCTGCTCTCCTCACAGACCCTGGTAATCTCTGTAATCTTTCTGTCTTTATGATAATTTACCTGCTCTCTGTACCTCATGTAAGTGGAATTGTGCAATATGTCATTTTTGTATCTAGCTGATTTCACTTACTGTAATGTTTTCTAGGTCCTTCCATGTTGTAACATGTATCAGAGGTAATTGCATATTATCTATGGAAAATATTATTAGGTTACCCCCTCAAAGAGTTGCATGGTTTCTAGTTCTAGCACTAGCAAATGAGTGTCCTCATTTTTCCCGTGTTATCAATACTGTTTACTGATTTATTAAACTTTGTTAATAAGGTAGGTATAAAATAGTGTCTAATAATTGTTTTTTAAGGGATCCCTGGGTGGCGCAGCGGTTTGGCGCCTTCCGTTGGCCCAGGGCGCAATCCTGGAGACCCGGGATCGAATCCCACGTCGGGCTCCCGGTGCATGGAGCCTGCTTCTCCTCCCTCTGCCTGTGTCTCTGCCTCTCTCTCTCTCTCTGTGACTATCATAAATAAAATAAAAAATAAAATTCTTTAAAAAAATAATTGTTTTTTAAATCATGATTTTTCATTTCAAGTTTTTATTTAAATTTTAGTTTTATAACGTATATGGTAAAATCGGTTTCAGGTGTAGGATTTAGTGATTCCTCACTTACATATTACACTCAGTGCTCATCACAAGTGCCCTCTTTAATAAACCATGACTGACTTTATTTTATTTTCTGTTTATGTCCTTTGATAATTTTGGGTTTGGTCATCTTTTTATTGATTCACCATTACTCTTTGTATATTTGTCTGTTTTGTATCTTTACAAATACTTTTCTCAGTTTATAATTTGTCTTTTAATTTCTCCTATATTCACAATGTTTTAAAATAATCTTTTTCTTTAAGGAAATTGGGTTTTTCTTAGAAAAGCATTCCAACTACAATATTTTTTTAAAAACCGTATTTTTCCTAGGTTTTGTTTTGTTTTTGTTTTGTTTTTGTATTTACTTTTGATACGACTTTGATCTAAATGGAGTTTATTTTGGGTGTGAAATAGCACTTCAACATTTTTTCCTCCAAAATGAATTGTGTACTTTCTGAGGGCTGGTCTTACGCTTTTAGTTTTGAACATGCCCATGTAAAATCACCAAACAGAACCACATCAAGAGTGCTCACCTTGGATGGGTGTTTTCTGTTGCAGTGACCGTGAGGAGCAGTTATGATTTCATGGGATTTCTACTTTAGGCTTGAAGAGTGTCTGATCATCAAGTAGCTGGCACTTTTGTTTTGTTCCTCTTCATTCCAAAGCAATGGCTTGTTTTCAAGAGACTGACACAATCACCCACTCTGACAAATCCCGGAAGAGAAACCTGTCCTTCGAGTGGAAAGCCCCTGCCCAGCCTGTGGGGGACATCAGATTCCCGTAAGAGTGAGGGCAGTGCTGCTTCTTGCTAATGGAGCCTTACACTCTGAAGAGAGGGAGCTTCTCCTTTCTCTTCCTTCATGCTTTGGCCCCTACCTCCAGCCACCTAATGACAAGGGCAGGATGATGAGGACTGCCTCAACTAGACAGTCCATGCAGACGGTAACTAAAAAAGAAGTTGCCCCCAGTTCCTCTCTTTGTCATTATCCACAGTCCAGGAATACATGATTTCCCCTCCTCTCTGGCTCCACAGGTGCATCTTGGCCAACCTCCCTAGGAAATCCTGACCAGATCAAGAAGAAGGACCAGCGGGAGAGGAGGGAAAAGTGAGAAAGACAGAGGCTGAGACAGACAGATGAATAGACACTTTCCTGGGCACAGGGAAAGCCACTGAGGTCCCTGTGCCTTGGCTTATGGCCTATCAGATGTGTGTAATGATGACAGCACCTACCTCAGGGGCTTCTATACGGATTAAAGGCCAGCATATGCAAAGTGGTTACAACAGTTCCTGGCAACAGGAAACCCCATATATGCATCATTACTCAAAATGGGACACTTGCTTTGCATTTCCTTTCAGATACTTGCATTTACCAAGAAAGATAAATTTTTTTTTTTTTTTACTCTTGGGAAAGGTGTATATTTCTCAGTTTCTTTTCCCCACACGCTCATATATATATATATGGGAGAGGCTGTGCCTGAGGGTGGAGGCATCCACATGCCATGCTGTCTTCCTCACCAGAATTTCTCTCTGCACTGGGAATAATGACAAATGAGCTGTGTTGCCCCCCACCCCACCACAGTGCACCTTTTCCATCCCTTCCTGGTGGCCTAACTCAGCAGGCAGGATAGCAGGGAAGAAAACCCCATACCCTAATGAGTTTGCCCATTTGGGAAGGTCAGTATCCACTTGACTATTAGTGTAAACTAGCTGCTGCCTGGGGGGCTTTGGTTCTAATCCAGGACAGGGGACGTGTGTTATCTGAAGTCCTTAAATCTGTATAGCTCCTTTTATTTCTTAAAACGTCTCCATTTCTATTTCTGGATTTGCCATCACAGCTGCTGTGTGCTACGTAGGAAGTAGTTTAGAAATTATTGTCTCCATTTGACAGTGAAGTCACCTGACCAGAAGCCTCTTCCAAAGTTGCCCTGTGCTCACTCACCTCTCGGATCCTCACCTACAGTGACAGTGACAGATGGACATGTCTGAGGCCTGTGCCATGACTCTTATTTGCACCTAGTATTCTGGATGACCTCAGCTAAATTGATCATATCTTTATAACTGCCTTCTGAATACTTAAAGTGGGAAAAATAATTCTAGCCAATTATCCCTATGTCAGTGAAATTTTTGGAAGGGTAAATGAGATAACTTTTGTGAAAGTGATTTTTACTACAGAAAGCCATTAAGTATTCAAAATATTAGTTAGAGTACTAACAAGTTATCTCTGATTTCCAATAGAATCTACAATTACAACAGAGCTCTAAGATTGTACAACAGAATTATGAAATTTTCAATTAACAGAGTAATTCAATTAACAACATACCAGTAATGGATAATAATAAAGTTGAAGACGAAACCTTTTGAGACTAAATAGTTCAAGAAGACCTCTTTTGGTCAAAATGAATTTTTTTAATGCCTGTATTTATTCAGGAGGGTAATTGATATGTACATGTCCTTCCCCATTTTAATTATTTGCTGCTCTTGGGATGCCTGGGTGGCCAAGCGGTTGAGCATCTGCCTTTGGCTCAGGGAGAGATCCCAGATTTCCAGGATCGAGTCCCACGTCAGGCTCCTTGCATGGGGCCTGCTTCTCCCTCTACCTGTGTCTCTGCCTCTCTCTCTGTGTCTCTCATGAATAAATAAATAAAATCTTAAAATAAAATAAAAAAATAATTATTTGCTGCTTCTGAGTGTTTGTTTCTAAAGAGAGCACAGTCACTTAAAGGGCAATACGATCATGTCTTCAGTTTTTCTATTCACTTAGACTTTTGTTCTTCTTCAGATATTACTTATTTTTAAAAAGTCTTTATTTATTTATTCATGAGAGAGACAGAGAGAGAGAGGCAGAGACACAGGCAGAGGGAGAAGCAGGGTCCCTGCAGGGAGCCCGATGCGGGACTTGATCCCACGACCCCGGGGTCATGACCTGAGCCAAAGGCAGACGCTCAACCACTGAGCTACCAGGCGCTCCCTTCAGGTATTATTTAAAGGAAATTAAATCCTTGCCTCATTTTTCTCTCTTTATCCACCGTTTATCATTTGTCCAGTCGTATTTCGTTTACTGGGAGAGGACTGACTCACCTGGGGAGCCCGGCGGCCCCGTGGCACAGGCCAGGCCGAGGCCACCGCGGCCCAGGCAGGAGGGACCCGGAGGAAGCGGCCCGGCCCGGGTGCGGCCCCGCTGGGCCACAGTTTGGAGCAGCTGTGTTCCCGTCGGGGCCGGGGCCCGAGGGGTGCTGGCGGCCCGGGGCTGGAGAGGCCCATACTGCCGACAGCCCAAGAGCAGCACCCCTCTCCCCCTCCCCCTCTCCCCACTCCCCCTCTCCCCCCCCCTCCCCCCTCTCCTGCACCTCCTGCACCTCCCAGTCGTCGCGCCCTCGAAGGGGGTTTCTGCAGACCCCTGGGGCCACCCGAAGAGCACAAGAAAGACATGGGTCTTTTCTTCTTTTTATATAAAAACGTGTCCAGCTTTAATTGTCACTTTCCATGGTAGGTACAAGGCTCCTCGAAGCCTGGGTTGGAGCACCCAGTCCGGAAGGAGAGGCCGTTTTGAAGGCAACAGACTTTTCCCGGGGCTCAGCACATAACCCGAGACTCCTTTGGCCCATGACCTTCTGAAACAAAACAAAACGAGAGGATCCAGCTAGAGAATCCAATAGTCCCCTGAGCATTCCTGGCGATATGGAACTCATTTCCATGATTTATTTCTAGTTAAGTGCTCTGAACCGATGCACTCAGAAGGGCCACCTGCACCGAAGATCCAACCTTTAATCCTTTCAATTCCACTTCCCTTTACTCGGTCCTTTGCTCTTGGCCAACGTACTAAAGGCTCACTTCGCTCTAGCGGACCCAGACACGCGGCTTACTCTGGGCCACCCTCCGCACCCTGCCTTTGCCCCAGACTGTCTTCTCCCCACTGCCCCACACCACTCCCCCAACCTTCCTGCCAAGATACTCCTAAAAGTAAAGATCTCAAGGTCTGACTGTGGCCTGAAGAAGACCCTGCAAATCCAACGTGTGGTCCAAGTCTCATGTTTTATTTTCTTTTTTTCTTTTTTTTTATGATAGTCACAGAGAGAGAGAGAGAGAGGCAGAGACACAGGCAGAGGGAGAAGCAGGCTCCATGCACCGGGAGCCCGATGTGGAATTCGATCCCGGGTCTCCAGGATGGCGCCCTGGGCCAAAGGCAGGCGCTAAACCACTGCGCCACCCAGGGATCCCTCATGTTTTATTTTCTAAGTCATGTAATGGTTGCATTTTAATCCCAAGCATGTTTGTTTTAATATGAATACGAATAAAAGTGAGGTGTCGGGAAGTTGCATCATGTTGTCCCTGCAGGCTGTCTTGGGACCCCGCTGGGAACCTTGTCCCCCACGGGGTGACAGACTCCTGTCTGAGGCACTACAGGGTGAACCCCTTAGTACGCTGCTGCACACATTCCTCCCCTCTTGGCCCAGACTGTTTTCCTGCCCGTTCCTCTACACAAACCCCAGCGTTTCTCAAAGGAAGAAGGAGTGTGTGCGTGCATGTGCATTGTGGTGGGGTGGGGGGATGTCATCTAGCAAAGTGGAATAGATTTCTTAACTGTAAGAAGATTGCAGTAGGCAAATTATGAGTTCTGAATTTTCACATTAAGAAGATAGTGTACTGAAAAAAAATAGCCTATTATATTTCTCAAACTTATTTCCCAGTAGACCCTTAGGACACTTTGGGGTCTACCCAACCCCATTAGGCATGATCTCTATGTTTTGCTTTCTGACATTTCCTCAAACTGGGCTGTTCCTCCTGATCATCTATTTCTCTTTCAAGGGGAGGTTCAAATAACTCTTTTGTGAAAATTTCCCCCATACTCCTTGGGAGGCAAATGTAATTGCCTTCTTAGTTCTGGTTTTAAAGGTCTCATCACACTGTAATTTATAAGGTTGAGCATCTAAGAGTCTCTCCTAGGTTTCAAGTTCAGAAACAACAGCCACCACTGTGCAGCATCCCCAGCACCCACAGCAATGCCCATCATACAACGTATCCGTGGGAAATGTCCGAATGCATTCAGAGTTCAGGCAGGAGTTTAAAACTGTTGAGCTTTTGCCACATTCTGTGTGACCTTTAGGTTTCTTTGTTTTTCACTTCATTCTCAATGTTTGAGTGACAAAGGCTTTGGAGAAGAGTGGCCCTAAAAGAAAAAGAAAATGCATTCCAACCCAGTTAGAGCCCTGGCCAGAGAAACCTCTGCTAATGTGCTTTTTTTGCAAACACCATCGTCATCCTAACCGTTATCATGGTAAACCCTCATTGCAGGCTGCACCTGTGCCAGGCACTGTGCTCGATGCTTCTACATCAGTGATTTTATTTCACCTCTTCAGCAGCTCTATTCCTAGGAACGATTCTTGGTCCCATTTTGCAAAAGAAGAAACGGATGCTCCTGGAGGACTTGCCCCAAAACAGGAGTTAGCAGAGTGGAGAGCTGAACCCAGACAATAATCTGACTCCAAACTGATGCTTGTTTGCTTGCTGCACTCTTTCTAATTCTTATTCCTAAAGCTCTAGGCTGTCATGTTGGGCAGTCATGGATGGGAAATGAGAAGGTGGAGGGCAGTGGAGGGCACTGATCTTGACTCTGCCCATGGCAGAGGCTCAAGTCATTATCATCAGGGGAGAGACTTTTCCTGTTGATAATATGGCAGGAAAGACCTAGGGCTTTCAAAAATCTTTGATTTGTGGGATTCTGATTTTGTTTTTTTTCTAGCTAGAAGCAGTTTTTGGCAGAGGTACGAAAAAATATAGTGGTCACAATGGTTTCTATGCTCCCTAAGTGGTGGCTGTTAAGAATGCACAAGTACAGAGGACCAGAGACTTATTTAAAAAAAAAGATGTTAAAAATCAAGTCCTTTGCCACTTGGTCAAGAGTTATATCACTGGGCAGATCATCCTTTTATTGATACTTTTGAGTGGCCCAATGTAATGGTTTGCCCTAAACATATCAAAGTCTCTAGTATTTACCCCATTATCATAGTTGTTTATGCCAATCAATACAAAGAAAATGCTCTCACTGTCTTTTGTGGTGTCTTTGGATCTCTCTTTAGCTCCCAGTCTCCCCAGCACTCTTCCCCAGCCTGCAAACATCTTTGCTGGTTCCCTAACTGGAGCTGCAGAGAAGAACAGCTTAGATCCTTTTCCTGCAAGTTTGTGGATGACAGAGTTTCCTGGGGATGTAAAGACTCTTTTCCAATCGTCTTCACCCACAGCTACTGCAATCAGCAATGGCCAGCAACCCAGGGGGGACAGCAACCTAATCCTAGAACCATCCCTGGATATCCATGGGCTGGAGAGACTCATGGCTCTCAGGAGACTCTTCTCAGAGGGCATTGCTTCCATTCCTAGCACCCACCTCAGGTAATGGATGAGTGGGCCATTCAGTGTTGTGGTGGGATAAGGCCAAACTTATCCCACCAAACTGGCCAAACTGGGGTGCCGACTTAGGAAACATAAACTTCTTGGCATCTGACAGGAAAAGATCTCACCATATTTTTTCTTAGGTGCACAAGAAACCCTGATTGTAGGTGGCCTGGCGGTTTGGTGCCGCCTTCGGCCCAGGGTGTGATCCTGGAGACCAGGGATCAAGTCCCACATCGGGCTCCCTGCATGGAGCCTGCTTCTCCCTCTCTCTCTCTCTGTGTCTGTCATGAATGAATAAATAAAATCTTAAAAAAAAAAAAAAAGAAAGAAAAAGAAACCCTGATTGTAGAAGGGCTACTGGCCCAAAGGGCTGGGTATGAAAATCACCTGGGGAAACTGCACTTTCTTGGACAGGATGAGATCTCTGATATGCTGTTACAAATAAAATTAGATATGAATATATGTTTTAGAGCAGAGATATGTAAATTTATAGTATACAAATACATATTTTATGCAAAATAAATAAAAACATTCAGTGAGTCTTTTGTTACTGTTCTCACCTGCCTCTTCCCCACCCCTCTCCCCCTATACCCTTTAGCCCCTAACTCCAAACTCAGGAGTCTTTCTAAGGAAATCTGATTTTGTCAGTATACACAACAATGGTGGAAATGTTGATTTTTGATCTTTCTACTTAGTCTTCTCTTAGCCCTTCTATCCTTCCCTTTAGGACTCAGAATGATCCAAGCTCTGATTTGTTGGAAACTTGCCTACCCTTAGATAGGGATGAACAGGTAACAGCCCTGGTTGTGGGTGGGTGATGAGGTTGATATTTTGATCCCAGTGTGGGAGGTTCCAGGCTAGGAAAGCAGAGCTATTAGACTAGGAACCAAAATTGAGAGGAGACAAGGGTATAATATATGCACAGCATCTTTTTACCAATCAATACCAGCCTTTCTGTTATACTCAGTGTCTCTGAAATTATCGACAATTGTAGAAATTGATAGTTTTAGTGATTTGTTTTCCCGCTTAGCCTCAGTAAATAATTCCCATCTCCCCAGCTCTCCACCACTGTTTATAACATTGGCCTCAAAACACCATGTATGGTTCTAGAGGTTAGATCAATGGGCAATATAAAATATACATGTCCACTGATTTACTATTCCTTTGAAGTCTTAAAAGGAACACAAAATAAAACATGGTATAATATTCTTACTCAAATTTATTGGAACCTCCAGCAAGATTAAGTGCCCTCTTGCATGGGTCCTAGCGTAAAAAGACACTCAAAGCTTTTGGCCCTTGGAGATGATAATGGTGCCTATCGGTCTGGAAGCCTCTTAAGGACCCTAAGTTTATCCTTGTAAGTGGCCTCCATGCTCTCTTTGTGGGGTTTCCATTAGCCACCTCATCCCTGTCAATCACAAGGGCACATCACATTTTACTGTGAGCTCTTTTAGGAGCAGGCACAAGGCTGCTTTTACAGCTGCTGCCTGGGATTCTTTCTGGAACACAGATTAAGTATAACATTCAGTGGCAGCTTGGAAAAAGACCAGGTCTTTAGACTTTCTCCACCCCCCCCCCCACCTTTGCTTTTCTAGGACAAAATGGAGTCCTCCAGTAGGACTGTGATGAGGTCCCCCGTGTCCACCGTCCGTCCTAGGGATCCGTGGCACCTCTGCTCCTCTGGAGCGCTCCCTGGGAACCAGGCTGAGGCCGCTCCACCCCCCCCACCCCCCCCAGTGCCCCCCTCCCCCCACACCTCTGCCACTTCCAGGTCACCTGCCACTGGCGGTGGGTCAGAAGCATCGAGGCCTTCTGCCAGCTTCTTGCCTCAGTCAAAGCCCAGGGAGCCCAGGGTGGGGGAGGACCGTGGAAGGGGGAGAAGGGGCACCCCGGGAAGACGGACCAAGGCCTGAGGTGGGACTGGGGGGGCAGTGCCCTGCCGGGGACCCAGCTCGGGACTGCCCAGATGCCCATCCTGCTTGGCCTTCCCGCCGCCTTGGCCGCGTTCCTGGCCTCTGGCCTTCGCCCGCTGCTCGGCCAGGACTGTCACCGGCAGACGGCGGTGTCCCTCGGCGGCCTGCGGGGGCGCTGATGCCCGGAGCCGCGGTGCCCGAGCGGCGGTGGGCAGGGCCCCGCAGGAAGGCGGGAGAGAACGGTTTGGTTCTGGCAGAAGCGGAGCACAGCCCGACGGCCTCTGCGGGCAGGGGGGACACAGGCCTGGGGGGTTGGGGGGTGCGCGGCCTGGTGGGCCCTGCCCCGCGGGGTCACAGCTGAGGGGGACACAGGCCTGGGGGGGTGGGGGGGTGCGCGGCCTGGTGGGCCCTGCCCCGCGGGGTCACAGCCGAGGGGGACACAGGCCTGGTGGGCCCTGCCCCCGCGGGGTCACAGCCAAGGGGGACACAGGCCTGGGGGCGGTGCACGGCCTGGTGGGCCCTGCCCCGCGGGGTCACAGCCGAGGGGGACACAGGCCTGGGGGGGGACGGGGTGCGCGGCCTGGTGGGCCCTGCCCCGCGGGGTCACAGCTGAGGGGGACACAGGCCTGGGGGGGGACGGGGTGCGCGGCCTGGTGGGCCCTGCCCCGCGGGGTCACAGCCAAGGCGGACACAGGCCTGGGGGGGGACGGGGTGCGCGGCCTGGTGGGCCCTGCCCCGTGGGGTCACAGCGAAGGGGGACACAGGCCTGGGGGGGTGGGGGGTGCGGCCTGGTGGGCCCTGCCCCGCGGGGTCACAGCCCAGCGAGAACAGCGGAGGAGGACTCGGGGGTCGGAGGAAGCGAGGGAAGGACAGGTTGATCAGCACAGGGAGTTAGCTCTTCTCGGGCTTTGTTGTCTTAACATCTGTAATTTAGCTGCTTTTTTTCTTTTCACAATTAGACGTTCTGTTTGAAGAGTTAAACTCAACACAATGAATATTGTATAACCTGCTCATTAACTAGACTCCCTTGGCCGCGGAGCTTCCTCTGTTGCCTTGAGGAACCTGCAGAAATAGAAGCTCGGTCCCTCCTCAGTGTGGCAGGCTCATTTGCTCTAACTCTTTGAAAAAAAGTAACATCGGGGTCGTGTCTCTCAGAAGAAGAAAGAACTGCAGCCCCCACTTGCACTCCCCAAACCTCCTCAGAAGTTTCATTTTCAAAACTAGCCTCCCAGCTGGCTCTGCTTCAGATGACTAGGCCAGCGCTGGGGTATTCAGTCGTCTTGGAAACTCAAAAGCCAGGCAGATCCGCCTTGGAGACTGATGTGAAGCAAGGCGAGTCTGAGGGAACTCCATCCAACACATCTGTGGAGAGACGCGTATGCACGGCATGAACACGAGAGCGGGGTAAGCAAGCCTCTTCTTGAGGTGCAGATGGATCTGAGACCTCCCATCCCTTCACACCTGATGGGCGGCTTGTGTACCCCAACAGCTAGCAGACATACTGCTTCTTGCCAAAGGTCAGGCTGCAAAAAATGCTGATGCCACACAGTTGGAAGAAGAACCTCAACTCGTCTTTTTAAGGACAAAAAGGAAGACAGCGTCGTGGACCAAGACCATCTTCCTGTTCTTGTGATGTATGAAGATCCCTTTGACTTAGCCAAGTGTCCCAGAGGTACTATGTGGGGTCAAGACGACAGATTGGAGTATAACTTTTGAATATGCTCAGCTAACAGGACACCCAGAAATTAGCTGCGTTTTCAGAGGTAAACCTGTTACAGAGTCATAAAACATTTTAATGTGGAAACAAAAAACCACTATAAATTTGGAAAGGGTGTTTATTGAGCACCTGAATCACACAGGTACTGTGCAAAGAACTCAGCATACATTTTCACCTTTAACTCTCACAATAACTTAATAAGTTCAGTAACTTGCCTAAGAGAGAGGGGCATTCATGACATTTCAATTCAAGAAAAAGAATGTTTTTTTAAAAATGGAGTGTATGGAAAAAAAAAAAAAAACCCGGAGTGTATGGGAAAGAGACAGATCCTGCTGTTTTTCCAGCTTCTTTTAGATCATGGGGCACTAAGCCCAAGATTGTCTCCTCCTGGATTCTGGGCTATGCAGAGCTGTCTCCTGGCTTCAGGCAAAGCCTCATTAGGAACATGGAGACCTGGGTAATTGTGTGCTCACAAATGAGTGTTCTAGGAATTCTGGGGGAAGAAGTGAATGTACTATACTCCAGTGGTGGCCAGAGACACCCCTTCTACATACCCCACCCTCCTCAATGGTATCTTCCCCGAGATGCAGACCAGGAATCCCACCAGTGGCGAGCTCGCCTCAGGCCATCACCCTCTGGCCAACAGTAAGAAATTCTTTCACAGTTGTTTGTGAAATAAACTACTCCTCAACTAGTGGTTTAAAACAGCCACTACCACCACATTGATCATCTTTCCCAGTTCTGGGGTTGCCTGGGCTCGGGGGAGCAGTTCTGTTCCATGTGTTGTTGAATGGGCTGGAACGTTCAAGGTGACTCGCTCACCAGGCTGGTGGTGGGTGCTGGCTGCGGGCTGGGCCTCGGCTGTTGATGTGCGTAGGCAGCAATTTGTCCCTTCTCTTCACGGCTCCTTCTAGCACGGTGCCTGGGTTCCCAGGGGGGTGTTCCAAGCAGACAAAACCAGAATTTGGGTGGCTCTTAAGGCCTAGCTTTGGAAGTCACATGGTTTCGCTGCTGCCACTTTCCAGTGGTTAGGGGAAGTCATGGGCCAGCCCACCTTCTTCGAAGGGCAGGTGAAAGGTTTTGATTTTTGATGGGAGAAGTGGCAAAGGATTTGAAGCTGTCTTTAATTCGCCTCCTCTCAGGTTAGCCTGCCGGCCTGCCACGCAGCTTCTGTGAGTAGAAGGAGGGGGTGTTCATCCCCAGGAGGAGCAGCGAAGGGGGTGAGGGAAATCTCCGGGGTGGCCTTTTCCTCTTCTCTGGCTCCACGGGCAAAATAATGAAGCGGTGCAGAAGTCAGACCTCTGAGTCTCCGCTTCCTCATCAGAGTTTGAAAACTGAATTCTTTACCTCTTCCAGTTGCTGTGACCAGTAAATGCATGTTCAACCTGTAGCCACCAGGACTGACTACTTAACGTCACCTTGCAGCTGCAAATTTTTTTTTGGAGACTTTATTTGTTTATTCATGAGAGACAGAAAGAGAGGCAGAGACACAGGCAGAGGAAGAAACAGGGTCCATGCAGGGAGCCCCACGTGGGACTCGATCCCGGGACTCCAGGATCAGGCCCTGAGCCAAAGGCAGATGCTCAACTGCTGAGCCACCCAGGCATCCCTGCAGCTGCAATTCTAAATCTAGTCCATTTAAAGACGCCTGGGGGGCTCAGCGATTGAGCGCCTGCCTTCCACTCAGGGCATGATCCTGGGGTCCCGGGATCGAGTCCCATGTCAGGCTCCCCGCAGGAAGCCTGCTTCTCCCTCTGCCTGTGTCTCTGCCTCTCTTTCTCTCTGTCTCTTAGGAATAAAAAATAAAATCTAAAACAAAACAAATCTAGTCCATTTAGAGACACTCCATGATCACCAAAAATGTTATTCCCTTTCCATGATAGCTTCTCCCCTCTGAGCCCCCCCTTCCTCCACCCAGCCAACAGAGGTGGTCACGGCACTAAGTTGTCACCATAGCCACTGGCTACAATTCCTGCTGGGGGTCAGACGTATTTGCTGAGACATTGCAAGTAAACTCTTTTTTGGCAGGGGCGGTGGAGTCCATAGACCTGTAGTCAGGAGACATAAAACCCCTCTGTTACTGTGAACTTGAAGGTCCACTAAGCCTGGCTTCAGAGACACCCCAGAGGGGAGCCAGTAGGAAGTGTTAACCTGAAGGCATTTACTAAAGCACAAAGCCATTAAAAGCTTTAAAAAAAAAAAGGCAAAGGACTCATGCAACATCTTAACATAGCTTTTTTTGTTTTGTAGAAACAGGTACAGAACTGTTTGGCCAGCTACTGCTTTGAAAAGGGGGTTTGGGCTAAATACATATTTAAGGCAAAATAACAGAAAAACAATTGCTGAAAACTCTATATTTCCAAAACTCTTTATATTTCAAACAGATCTATTGTGTTAATGATGGCAGATTGATCTAGTGTAGGGGTGAGCCTCAACCTTTTTACACTGAGAGGCTATTTCTGATTTTTCCAATTGATGTCTCCCCTCAGATACAATACTGTTGCTAAATCGCAACTTAATGCCTGACTACAGCCTGGCTGAGCTATCCCATGTTGAGGCTGTCTGGATTTTAATTTGCTGTGACAATGTTTCCTTTTAAAAAAATTCTAATTAACAACAATGACAAAAAAAAAATGGGTCAACAAACCAGTAAATATTTAATCAAGTGTCACATTTTATTTGAAAAGTTGTCTGGAGATGGCTGGCAATTTATGAATAAATTACACATATACCCTCTCCCATTCCTGGACTTCAGGTATTTGTCAGTGATCCCAGCTTTTCTGGAATACAGGCTCTCTGATTTGATTTCATTCCACCCCAATCCCCTTCTTCTAAAAGTGGTGTGTGGCAAGGCATTTCTTTCATTCAAGTGAAATGAATCTGCCTTACTTATTTTATTAAACTTGAGAGCATCTTCAGAAGAACCAAATTTGCTCCATCTGCATGTAGAGCCTTAGGGTGTTGCAAAACCAGGCACAGTCACCTCCGCTTTAGAATATCAGGAGGGTCTTTATGGTAAAAGGAAGTCTGCTGTTAAGTTTGTTATTCTGTTCTTTGAATGCAAAAAGAATATGTGAACACTTTGAGACTCCACTCCATTGACAATGGGGTGCAGCTGCCAGGACCGCTGAGGCCTGTCAAATGTTTTCTTGGTGCCTTTTTGCTTTTAAAAACGTAAATCAGTTTATGCCACACCTTTTCTGAGTTGTCTAGTGACTTTCCATCGCTCTCAGAATAATGTATGAACATCTGATTGGACTGACCAGGGCCTGGGAGACCTGCCAGGCCTGCCGCCACTGCCCCTCCTTTCTTCCTGGCTCCCCACGTCCACTACTGTCAAGAGAGCTCCTTGAACACTATACGGCCCCATTCAGCCCCCTTGCCCTGGCTGTTCTTGTCCAGAACCCCATCCCCTCAGACATCCACAAGCCTTCCGAGCTTTGCTCTAGTGTTATCACAGGGGCTCCCCATGGCCTCTGCAATCTCTTCTCACTCTCTCTGCCCCTTCCTGCTTCCTAATATTTATAGTACTTACTACGTCCTGGGTCTCATGTATTTATTTGTATGTTTTATTTTCTGCCTCTACCTGACTAGGATGCTTTGTAAAGGCAGAGACTTTGTTTTACTTGTTGTGATTCCCCCAGCACCTAGAGTTGTTCTTCATACATAGTAAGTAATCAATAAATATTTGCTGAATGAGTGAGTGAAAAGTTCAAGATTTGTGTTACTATCCCCAGTCCTTGGTCTGGATTGAAGTTGAGTATGCAGCACCTCGGGCAGTTCTAGGGAGCATGGGCATCAGGAGATGCAGGTGGCTGTCTAGAGGCCAGCTAGAGCTCTGTGGGCCACTGTCTCCAGGGCAGGGGATGTTCTGAGTCTCAGATCCAAGGCTCAGGGAAGTTCTTGGCAGGGAGAAGCGAGCCGTTAATTTAACTTCCCAATCTGAGCCGGGGCAGAAGGAAAGATGAATGGGGCCTTTCCAAGTCAGAGGCTTGCCTATGGGCACACTTTCTTCAGTTTAGATGGTCTGGTAGATGGTTTTCCAACCTCCATATGCTCAACATTTTGGACTAGATAATCCTTTGTTGTGGTGTGGGGTTGCCCTGTGCATGGTTAGGATGGTTGGCAGCATCCCTGATCTCTAGCCACTAGATGACAGTAGCTCTCTCCTCTGTAGTCCGGACAACCAGAAGTGTCTCCAGGCATTGTGCAATGTCCCCTGGAGGCCCAAGCCGCCCCCACTTGGGAACTGCTGGTCTCTAATAAGAGCTGCAATTACATGCCCCAGGATGAAGCAGCCTTTCTTCCTTCCTTCCTTCCTTCCTTCCTTCCTTCCTTCCTTCCTTCCTTCCTTCTTTCTTTCTTTCTTTCTTTCTTTCTTTCTTTCTTTCTTTTTCTTTCTTTCTTTCTTATTTTGAAGCAGCCTTTCCTCAATCATTTCCACATTCAGCAATTGGGTGGGCAGTACTGAGATAGTGAAACATAGTGTTCAAAAATTAGAAATGGTTGACACAGTGAGATACCACCTCACACCAGTGAGAATGTCCAAAATTAATAAGACAGGAAACAACAAATGGTGATGATGTGGAGAAACGCTTTAGCACCGTTGGTGGAAATGCGAACTGGTACAGCCACTCTGGAAAACAGTGTGGAGATTCCTCAAGAAGTTAAAAATAGAGTTACTCTATGACCCAACAATTGCACTGCTGGGAATTTACCCCAAAGATACAGATGTAGTGAAACGCCGGGACACCTGCACCCCAATGTTCATAGCAGCAATGTCCACAATGTCCAAACTGTGGAAGGAGCCTTGGTGTCCATCGAAAGATGATGGATAAAGAATCTGTGGTCTATGTAGACAGTGGAATATTCCTCAGCCATTAGAAATGACGAATACCCACCATTTGCTTCGACATGGATGGACCTGGAGGGTATTATGCTGAGTGAAATAAGTCAATCGGAGAAGGACAATCATCATATGGTTTCACTCATAGGGGGAATATAAGAAATAGTGGAAGGGGTTATAAGGGAAAGGAGGGAAACTGAGTGGGGAAAAATTGGAGAGGGAGACAAACCATGAGAGACTCCTAACTCTGGGAAACAAAGGGTAGTGGAAGGGGAGGTGGGTGGGGGGATAGGGCAACTGGGTGACAGGCACTGAGGGGGGTACTTGATGGGATGAGCACTGGGTGTTATACTATATGCCGGCAAGTTGAATTTAAACAAAACATTTAGGAATGGCTGTAAAGGTCATTGGACTCAGTGGTTTTTTTGGTTTTTGAACTTTTAATTTTGCTTAATTAGAATAATAAAAGCTGGATACTCTCTGAAGTTTGAGGTTAAAGTTGTATCTTTTCTTCTTCCTTCCTCCTTTTTTTTTTTTTTTTTTTAAGATTTTATTTATTTATTCATGAGAGACACAGAGAGAGAGAGGGAGGCAGAGGCACAGGCAGAGGGAGAAGCAGGCTCCATGCAGGGAGCCTGACGTGGGACTAGACCCCAGGATCAGGCCCTGGGCTGAAGGCAGTGCTAAACCGCTGAGCCTCCCGGGCTGCCCTTCTTCCTTCCTCCTGATTCCTTTTCCTCTCACCTTGAGGAACTGCCCCAGAAATTTAACCAACAAGTATGGTTAAAAATCAGCAAAAACACCTCCTTTTCGGAGGTGAGGAGAAGAACAATGCTGCTGAGAGGTCACAGTGAAACAGTATTTGAGTCTAAGACTGTCCTTCCTTCCATCCTGACTTCCAGCCCTCTCTTTTCTCCAATAGACTTGGCAAATCATCTGTTTTCTTGGAGCATGTAGGTGCTGTAAATATGTCAATGGGTCCAGAGAGAGCCTGGAATCAAGCCGAAAAATGCTGAAATGATTAATCTGCATCTGCCATTGAATCCAGGAGGATGATGGGACGTGGGGACTGGCCACTCATGGTGGGCTAGGCCAAGGCCTGACCTCCTGGGCTGTGACAAGGCCCCAGCAGTGGGCTAGGGGGAGAAGACAGACAGAGGGAAAAGGAACTAATGGGCCCCCATGGCTCTCATCATCCCATTACCAAATCAAGAGCCACCACTGTAAGATGTTTCCCTGGTTTGCAGCCAACATCTTGAACCTACTGCCTCCCTTCCCCCTGCTTTCTCTTTCTTCAATGGCAC
The DNA here is from genome assembly GCF_048418805.1 of Vulpes vulpes. Lineage (NCBI taxonomy): Eukaryota > Metazoa > Chordata > Mammalia > Carnivora > Canidae > Vulpes > Vulpes vulpes. The sequence goes on from NC_132789.1 coordinate 82,261,592, forward strand.
CTCGGGAGGATCTTCATCCATCAGCTGATGATGGACAGTTTCTGCAAAGTGTTTTGTTTCTTTACAGAGGAAAGAGGTTGCCTAGAAATGCATTCCATTGGTTATTAAAGAATGTATTTTCCTGATTTATAGCCAGGCTAGGCAGGGTTGTCTGAGAGGCAAGGAACCAATGGGAATATCCATTTTGACTAATGATTAATTATTATATCTAAAGTGATGTTTTCCTATCAACTGATAGGCTGGAAAAATAGACTACAGCTTGCTAGGTTAGCACCATGGGTCACAGATGTTGCCTCTGCATTTTCAGATTATATTATCCATTACAGGCAGTACCTTCTCATTTAGAAACATAATTTGTTGTTCTCTCAGGCAAAAAAAAAAAAAAAAAAAAAAAAAAAGGAAAGAAAAGAAAAAAAAAAAAAAGGCTGACATTTCACATGCAAGCCAAAGATTAGAATCACTGCACAGGACCGCATATGGAAGTACATTAGGATGTGGTGTCCCTGAATCAAGGACACGAGGGGGCCTGTGCTGAGAGAGATGTAGTAGGCAGTGACTTCTGATCTTTATTATGCAAATGTGCAGCCCTGAGAGCCAGGCTGTTTAACCTCATCAGGGGAAATGTCACTGATCATTTCAAACTCCAAATGTAGCACAAGCATTAGTACTATTATGTTATTATTATTATTATTTGCAGGGCATTATGTAAGCCTGAGCCCTCTGATTAAGCTGAGCCCCTACTTGGCCAGACCCTCTGGGGTTGCATATCAACTCCTCCGGGTATTAAAAAACAAGCAGACAAGCAAGCTTGTTTTGCTCTCACTCTTTAATATTTGTGGATGGGGTGCTTTCCAGACCCCATGACCAACGGGCATGGGTGGAGATGGGGGAGGATCACAACGTCCAATTTCCGGTCCCGTATGCTGGGTGACAGGACGCCTCCTCTGTACTGGCGGTCCGGGTGCCCCTGTGGCAGAGGCAAGGAGGTGGAAATTTAAAGCACGGAAGCCTGGCGCTGGGGTGGGAGAAGGGATGGATGGGGGGGGCAGTGGTGAGGAGGGCTGGGGAGAGAGAGACCCTGTGTGAGATTAGAGGAGGGACGAGGGGGAGAGGCTCTTGCCTCCAGCTCCAGCATCCCTGCCACCTTCCAGAGCCACAAAGAACACTGAAGGCACCAGAGGTGGAGACAAAAAGAAGTCAAGGAAAGAGGAAAAACCAGAATCAGTGATTAATGACACAGGGTGACAGAAGGCAGAGGGGAGGGCCACACCTCTCCAACATCCAGGTTTCAGGAGCTGCCCTGGCCCAGGCACTGCTTCCAGAAGAAAAGACTCCTGAGGCAGGAAGCTAAGAGACACACAGCCCTAGGGATATTCTGGAGGAAACAAAGAGCAAGTTGTGTGTGTGTCTCCTTTTCCTCCCACAGCCTGGGGCGAGGGGAAAGGTTCAACTTGAATAAGGAAATATTAATAAGTAACTTTAATAAGTAATAAGGAGGGAGATTGGCTCATTGCATAATTGGAAAGACTAGAAGCTTCTCTGCGGACCTTTAGCGTTCCTCTCAGCTAGCCCCAGATCCTTTGGATATGAACACGGATATCAGGATCCCAAGCTAATTAAATCAGACGTCTTGGGAGTGGGGCCCATGTCCGGAGTTATCAACCCTTTCCAGGTGATTTGAACGTGCTGCCATGGCCGAGAGCGGCTGCTGTGGGTTCTGCTGCATATGAACTCCGTAAAGGCAGGGATTCTTGCGGGGTCGTTTTCTGCTATATCCCCCAGCATCTAGCACGCTGCCTGGCACACGGCAGAACTTGAACATAGAATCACTGCACTGCATAGACAGGTTATGGGTGAAACACACATTTCTGCAATAGAAACAAGTCTGTATATAATTCGGCCACTCAACAGAGCTGCGGAAGGAGCTACCACCCAGGGCCCCAAGGACCACGCTCTCAGGCTCATGTCTGCCCTCATTGTTCCAACGTGAGTAGACACGCAGCAGCTCCCAGTTCCTTCCAAGTGTATAGCAGGAGTCGTACCTATGCGACCAGCAACTGTTTTTGTAGAATAGACCCGGGGAGGCAGCACGGATCCCCTTGCATGGGTAGTGCTTGCTGAAGGTGTCCCCTGTATCCCAGAGGAAAGCCTTGTGTCTTATCGCCAGTCCTCTCTGGGGATGGTCAGTGCTGACTTGGAAGATGAGAGGTTGGATATTATGGAGTAAAACGGGAGGGCTCCTAAGCTCGAGACTTAACTGAAGCCTGAATTAATTCAGATTAATTAATTCAGATCACTTAGGTAAACACTGATGGAGCACCCGCCCCGTGGCAGACTCTGTATTAATGCCGGAGGATAGAAAGGGAAGTGAGGGTCCCTGCCTCTAGGGAGTGGCCGATGGCAGGGTGGCTGCATCATCTGATTTCCAGGCTGGGTCCTAGACCCAACACAAGCCAACGGTTGTTACACCAGCCCCTGACCCCAATCCACTTCTCTCCTCTCTTCCAACCATCAGAATTGCTTTTTCAAAAGGAATCTGCTCTTAATGGAAGCCCAATATGCAGAGCGGATCAAAGCACAGCTCCTCGGGGTGAGAGAAGTCCAGCTCTATCATCTCTCCTTCGCTTGTCCCTCTGTCCTTCCTCCTCAAAATACTTCCCATAAGTCCTTGGGGCTGAGAAAGGCTGAATGCAACTGCTCTAGGAAACTTGTTTCTCTAGATGGAGCAAGAGTCCTTCAGTCAGATGCTGGGAGGCAGGGGTGAGGGGGCAGTGTCCTCTTAATCCACGTGGGACAATGCAGCATGTGCACATGAAACCTTCGAGCTGAGGGAGACGTTGGCATCTCACGGTTCATCCCCATTCCTACCAAGCAACATGCTGTACGAAAGACAAAAAAATGGGCGGTAAGAAAAAGCCTTAATCCAAACTTGACAGCGTGACTGATGAGCTCTACTTTGGAAGTCCTTCCACGTCTCATAGCTCAGTTTCCACATCTAAAAGCTGGGGGGACGCCCGGGTGGTTTGGTGGTTGAGCACCTGCCTTCAGCCCAGGGTGTGATCCTGGAGTCCCAGGATCCAGTCCCACATGCGGCTCCCCACAGGGAGCTGCTTCTCCCTCTGCCTGTGTCTCTGCCTCTCTTTGTGTCTCTCATGAATAAATAAAATCTTAAAAAAAGAAAAATAAAAAAATGGGGGACAGCATGTGTTACTTGGCAGATTTACCGTGAGCAATTGACCTTAGGGCTGTTTTGAAACCCTGAGGTTTGAATCCTGAGATTATCATTTCATCATGGGGCTCTGACCTTTCGAAGGTACAGGAAGCATTTTCTCTCTGTATCCTCCATCTCTGACACCGTGAACAGCTGGCACGCAAGAGATGCTTAAATGTGGCCTCGGGTCTGCCCCCACACCTCGTCTCAGTTGGCTCTCCCCTTACTAGCCGTCACATTCAAAGCATCAGCACCTCGCCGGCCGCGTTATCACCCTTCCCCGCTGGCCGCTGAGGAGTCCTCGGGGTCACTTCTGGTGGCCTTTTCTTCCCTCCTGTCCCTGCTCGAGGTCTGGTCAGGGCCGTGCTTTGCATCGGTGGAGGGGGTGGAGGGGGATCTTGTTTCGGTGTCAGGAGACCTGCAGGAGGAGGGGCATTGCCTGAAGGGAGGCCTGGGGTGGCCTGCGGCTGAGCAGGTCTGGCGGGGACGGCCCGGCCCCTCGCTGCTCCCTCCACGAGGTCCCTTGGCTCCGGCCACCGCCCCAACACACCGTCCTGTGGTCCTGTGTCGCGCCCACCTCCACCTGGACGCTTCCCGGGGATCAGGGCCTGTCTGCCGCGGTGGTGGGAGTCTAGGCCGCTCCTGGTACCGAGGAAGAGCTCACAATGCGTTCGTTGAACGGGGAAATCAATGGCTGGCGGCCCCTTACTACTACTACTGGCAGTAGCCGCGGTTTTGAGATGAATTGGAATCCGCCCAAGCAGATAAAACCGGATCCTCTTTGGGAAGCGCACCGGGCGGGGGGAGAGTGGTCAGAAGCAGCCGGGGTCGCCTTGGCTCACAGCCTGCATTTGGGCGAGGGTTTCCCGCCGCCTCCTGCCCGAGGCCCTTCGTGCCAGGCCGCTGCGACCCGCGGGGCTGCCTGGGGGCCCGAGCTGGGGGAGCAGCGCGCTGGGGGCGTCCGCAGGGCCCCGCACCCTCGCAGGCTGCAGACGGCTGGGCCCCGCGCCAGGCTGCTCGCTTCCAGGGGGAAAGCTGACCTTGGCCAGGAAGAACCAGGAAGAGGCACGAATGACTCACTGTCCCACATCCTCCAAGGTAAAAGCCCAGCAGTGTGGGTGGCCTTCAGGGCTGGCCGGGACTGCCGCCCTGGCTGCCCCCACGGCCCAGATACGGGGCTCAGCCTGCAGCCTGCAGCCTGCAGCCGCAGCCGGCCCGGTGCACGCGCTTCCTCCGCGCTCGGGGTGTCAAATACTGTGGCCCCCCGCTTTCCACTTCCCCAAGTAGAGCACGACCTCGTTTTAGACCTAAGGCAGCCTTCATCCCCCATCGAGGCCATGTGACACGTCCCGGCCCCGTGGGAGAAACGTGATGTGTTTTCGGATCACGTGCGGAGGAGGTCTCGCCCCAAGGTGCTTTATTTGTATTCAGGAGTTCGGGATCCGCGTCGCCTCTTGCTAAGATGTGCTCCTGCCTCTAGATTTCCACTAGAGGGCACTCTTGGAAAATATTTATCAATATCTATTTTATTGCTCTGTCTAGGAAATGCAAATAAAAAAAACAAAAAACAGAAAACCAACAAAAAAAAAAACCCCAGTCTGTCTAAATTTCAGACCCAGCCCTTTGCCTACACTTGGCTCTATTCCTAATTTTCCCAGAAGCGCAGCCAGAGGGGGACGCTGGGGAGCGTGTGGGCAGCCGCTTCCCCCTCGTCCCGTCCCTGTCCTTTTGTCCACGTGGGCTGCAGCTGCGGGGCCGCGGGGCGCCCACCGGCCAGGCCCAGGCCCTGCGGCTCCTGCTCGGTGGGGGACCAGCCCCCGCGGAGCGGAGCACCTTGCGGAGGGGCTGTGCCTGCCAGGATGGGGGGGGGGGTGCTCGGGGCAGAGCTCCCCTCCCAGGAGCCTGTCTGCTGCCCCTCCCGGGCAGCTAGCAGGGGCCGGAAATCCTCCGCGGAGGGCCGGGAGGGGTCAGGGGGGCGGCTGGGCGGCCAACAATTAAAAATAGGGCTTCCGGGCAGGCAGCCATGGAGATCTCGCTCCATATGTAAATAAGTGTAAAGAAGACCCAGTCTTGGTGCTGGAAGGACACTGTGCACGTTTTCTGTAGCCAGGGCTCTCCAGGGAGCCCGTGTTAGAAACATAAATGTTTTTTCCACCCAAAAAGAAATAGCGCCATTGAGTTCCATGGGTGGGAGTGGGGGTGGGAAGAGATCATTCTTATAATTTTCTTACTCAACGAATAGAAGAACGTCAAGGGGTACATTAGAACAGCTTTTAGACACTAAAACCTCAATTCTGGGGCACATGTGATACATGGGACTCTGCTCTCCCCCCCCGACACCTGTGCCACCCTTTCGAATTAACATCACTCATTTAGACGAGTGACCTCATTTCGTCCTGGCGACAGGTCCTGAGGTGGGCGGTACATCGTCATCCTGCAGAGATGGAGCCTGACCCCGGGAGGATCGTGTGGGGTAACTGGTTCAGGCCTCCGGGCGCAGGCCCGGCCTGTTGCCCTCCCGCGGAGGCGGCTGCCTAGTCAAGGGAAGCCCTTGGCCTTCACCTGGGGCTCGTCCTCCCTTGCAGAGGCACAGCCAGAGGACGGAGCCGGCAGGGGACGTCCCATCTGCAGCCGCAGCCAGCTGAAGGCCCAGCCTGCCACTCCCCGGTGCCGGCCTTGACCCCTCTGCGCCCCCGCTGTGGGCCGACGGGCAAGCCCGGGGGCTCCTGCCGCAGGCTCCTGTTCCGTCCTCTTGGTGCCGCGGGAGCCGGGAAAGGCTGCGCCTGAAAGTAGCCGCGGGCTCTGGGGACAGGCCGGGCGGCCGCAGGGGACCCCAGGGGCGGCGGCGGCGGCCAAGGGCAGAGGGACGCGGCGCGCGGTCTTCCGGGCCGCCCCGCACACCGAGCTCTCCCTCCGCTCCATCCCGATTTTTCCCCCCATGAGCATATAGGGCTTCGTAACTAGAGCCACGGGGGCGCACACGCGCACGCACACACGCACGGAGCGTGAAACCCCAGTTTCTGTCCGGTTTGTGAAGGGAAGTCGCACCATATGCTGTCGCGGCGACTGCGCATACGGCGGAGCCCTGGACATTGAGGTGCAGCCGGAGTCTATGAGCCGGCGGCGGGAAGGGCCGGAGGTGCACAGGGGCGGCGGGAAGGGCCGGAGGTGCACAGGGGCGGCGGGAAGGGCCGCAGGTGCACAGGGGCGGCGGGAAGGGCCGCAGGTGCACAGGGGCGGCGGGAAGGGCAGCAGGTGGACAGGGGCGGCGGGAAGGGCCGCAGGTGCACAGGGGCGGCGGGAAGGGCTGCAGGTGCACAGGGGCGGCGGGAAGGGCCGCAGGTGCACAGGGGCGGAGGGAAGGGCAGCAGGTGGACAGGGGCGGCGGGAAGGGCCGCAGGTGCACAGGGGCGGCGGGAAGGGCCGCAGGTGCACAGGGGCGGCGGGAAGGGCAGCAGGTGGACAGGGGCGGCGGGAAGGGCCGCAGGTGCACAGGGGCGGCGGGAAGGGCCGGAGGTGCACAGGGGCGGCGGGAAGGGCCGCAGGTGGACAGGGGCGGCGGGAAGGGCCGCAGGTGGACAGGGGCGGCGGCGGGAAGGGCCGCAGGTGGACAGGGGCGGCGGGAAGGGCCGCAGGTGGACAGGGGCGGCGGGAAGGGCCGCAGGTGGACACGGGCGGCTCCGTTGGACAATGCCAGCGTGTCCCGCAGAGGCGGGAACCAGAGCAACAGAGCAAACCGGGCATCTGGGGGCTCCTTCCTGCTTCAGACATCTCTGAGGGGACGCGAAGACGGGGTGAGGTGCCACCATGGCCCTAAGCTCCGGCTCCCGTCTCTTCTCCCCAGATGCGACCAGATAAGAGGCGACGTGAGATCAAGCTCAAGTCTGGGTCCCCAGGCTCCTGTCCTGACACGCGGGGAGGCGGGGAAGTGGGTTTCCCAGGGACAGAAGCTGCCTATGGGCTCCCCGGTTCTTCACTCTCCGCGGTGGCTCCAAGGGTCCCTCCACACACCTTGGCCTGGTTGCCACGAGCCAGGTGAACCCGAGAGTCGTCGTGCCCATTGCTCACACTCCGGAGGGGCAAGTGCCGCCGGCCGACTGCGGTCAACAGAGGGGACCACGCGGTGTGCCCCGTGCTGGCCAGGGGAATCCGGGGGGCACATCGCTGGGGGCCCCCAACAGCCCAGTGGGCTCGTTCTGTTTAGAGCCAGAGACTCCGGGAGGACTGGGGGCTTCTTGGGGGCCCAGGATGGGCGCGACTCGGCGGCGCTGCCAGAAACAGTGAGAAAGCAGACGGCGTGTGCCGGGGAGCCGTCCACAGATGCCCGGTGGCCCGGCCGGGACAGGCCCCTCGGCCCCTGGGGGGGGCATGGCCGTGGCCCAGTCAGGCGGCGTCTTGCCTTCTCAGCACCACCCAGGGCGGCCTGTGGATGCCTCCCACGGGGCTGTGCCGAGCAAGCCCAGCCGTGGGGCTCCTGGACCCCTTCCCAAGGTTGGGCAGGGCCTGTCCACTCACAGGGAGGGAAGAGGCACTTTCCAAGCTTGGGACGCCTTTAGACCAGTGGCTTTGGTACATTCAAGAGGGAACAAGAGAGGAAAACTAAGTGCCCGGGAGGGAACTGGCTCCGCCGCCCCTCCTCTGGGGAGCTCCCGGGTGGAGCGGGGTGCCAGCCGCCCCTGCCCAGCAGCCGCACCCCAGCTGCATGGACTCAGCGGCCCAGGGCCCGGCCCGGCCAAGGGGGAAGCTGTCCTTTCAGATACTGTCCTGTTGTGATTTGGCTGCTCATCTTTCGATGCCGTAGAATCAGATTTTCTCAGCTGTTCCATTACTTCAAATGACTTGTTAAACAATGTCCTCAGACAAAAAAAACCTGCAAGCAGATTAATAAAGCGCCCCTGAAACGGCTGAGACGAGGGAGCTGTCAGACGGGCACACAGAGAAGGCTGAAATGCAGGCTCGCCTGACCTCAGGGACCCGCCTGACACCAGGGTGACCGTCGCCTGACTTCTCCTCTGTCTCCACAGAGTCAAGAGCTGCTTAGTGCCAAGTGTGATGTGGACACTTGCCTGCTGGATGGAGACAGAAACTCATTTTCCATCTGTCAAGCAACCCGACACAGAGCCGGTAATGATTTTCTGTCAGCTGAGGCCTGCCTGGATTTGAACCAGTGACCCAGAGGTAAAAGGCCCTGATGTAGGGCTCCCTTTACAATAACTGGCCTGCCTGGCCTTGTTACGCCTGGCCCAGTGCTCCCTCTTGCACCTGCCCACGCATTCTCCTCGGCTTGTTGAGTTTCCGCCGGATCCTGACTTAGCCTTGGGAGCTGAATTGTTACTGTCCCTGGAGGGCCAGCATATGTCCCCTGTGTGTCCTGGGGCAGTGAGATGTGGAAGGCAGATGAAATGCAGAGAGCCAGAGTCTGCTTGATGAGCCTCCAGTTTCTAATCTGTAAAATGGGAGTAATTACACCAAAATCAAAATTATCACAAGGATTAAGTCTTAATTATCACAAGGATCACGTAAAGCATTTAGCAGAGCACTCAGCACGTGGTAGGTGATTGATAAATGTGTCCTAGATTGGAGAAAGGTATTACTGGAGGACAAAAAATAACATTTAAAAAGGTATTTTAGGGGATCCCTGGATGGCTCAGCGGTTTGGTGCCTGCCTTCGGCCCAGGGCATGGCCCTGGAATCTCAGGATCGAGTCCCATGTTGGGCTCCCTACATAGAGCCTGCTTCTCCCTCTGCTTGTGTCTCTGCTTTTCTCTCTCTCTCTCTGAATGAATAAATAAAATCTTAAAAAAAAAATAAAAGGTATTTTAAGCCAGTGGCAGTGGGATGAAGAAGGTGGAGATTAAAAAGAGGATTTATAGTAGGATTAAGAGAATTTGGTGATTACTAAATATGAGAAGTGGGAAGTGAAGGTCTGAGGGGGGTCACCAAGCCTGGCTGCTGTGCCAACACAAGAGGCAGGCTTGGGGAGGACTGAGGGTAGGAAAAGAAGAGGTGGCTGGCTCTCCCTTCAGGGAGTGTGGGGTTTGAGGTGCCTTGAGGGTACCCACATGGGAATGTCCAGATGCAGTCAGACGTGCACTCCGGGCTACCCATCCAGGAGCTCTCGGTGGTTTACACAAGGTGGCTGAAGCTGTGACAGTGGGACAGGCACTGGGAAAGGCAGAGGGTGGGAGGCTGGGGAGAAAAGTTGGAGACTGGAATTCCTGAAAATGTTTACCTTAAAGGAGTGAGTGGGAATCGGGCCTGGGGGATGGACAGCCAGTCATCCCTGGGTCGTGGCAGCACTCCACCCAGTGGAAAGGGAACATTTACCTGGATGCAGTGAGCTCAAGGAGCGTCCCTCTGAGAGGCTGTGACCACAGTGCCAGCTCTGGGAGCAGCCCCTGAACCGGAACCCATCCCAGGCAGGCATGGGTCCATCGGAAACTATGTGGGTAGCTCTGTCAACTGCTTTATCTGCTGGTTCTAGCCAGACTCAGGGCTTTTGGGGAAATTGGGCAAAACGTCTGCTTGGAGTTCTTTGGAGTAGGCAGAAAAAGGCAAGGCCCGTGTGGCAATGGGGGCTGGGAGGCCTTCCTACGCCTGCTGGAAGACAGGGATTGCTGCAACCATCCTGAACTTCAGAATCTGGGATCTTCATTAACTGAGGAAGTACGACTCATGCCCTGGTCACTTCCTGACTTGATTAGTGACATTTAATGGACTTTGTAATTGGCTTTTACATAATTAGAAGTCATGCAGGACCGAGCCTGACGCTACATGTGCAGCGTAGTTTACCCAGGTCCCGTGGTGGTTGGGCGATGATAGTGGCTGCCACTTGTTGAGTTCTTGCCAAGTGGCAGACGCTGTGACAAGCTGTTTGTGGGGATTTTCTCATTCGATCCTAGTTACAAACCTAGGATGTCACACAATTCCCTTTGGGTTCTTGAGCAGAGAGGTGAACTGGAAAACGGTATTTTGCTCCATCTTCAACAGGCATGGGACTTCTCAGGTACGGCTGCGGGGCAGCAACCAAGGGGGTGGGCACTGTCAGGATGCATCACACATGAGATGCTAATAGCTGCGGGGCCCAGGGTAGGAAGTCGTATTGGTGGAAAGGATACTGGATGAGTTCTGAGCACGTGGGCAAAACCAGCCCAGGACCCCACATCGATAACACTGCTCTCTTTGAACACCCAGAGTCAGAGTCTAGAACTTCCGGCAGTGAGCACAAATCAACAAGGTTGCAAGGATTTCACATCTGTAATAGCTGGTGAGGGAATGAGGGAATGATCAATGTCTATGGTTGGAGCCAGGATCGATCTTTTGTGTGTTGTCTTTTCGAATCAGCAGACTCTGAGGCCTGGTCTCACAGAAACCCTAGTCTCCTTTCTTCTGATTGCTTGGAATTTCTGAGTTGTTGAAATCATCCAGAGGACCGTCTATGACTCAGCATGGTGCTGTGATTTCATGGGTCGCGTCCTGGCCCACGTTCACAAGCACATGGGCCCGATGGATTGTTAGTGATGGTCACTTACTGTTTAATGCGGTTTCTCAGAATTGGCTCTGGAGATGTTTCCCAGGGTCTATGAGAAATGTTTTCCCCTTTAAATGAGGTTATATATTACTCACATTTGAAAAATTGTCCTGTGGTGTAAATAAGATTAGTTGGCTTGCTAGGGGAGAATAAACTCGTATAAGACCTTTCAACTATGTCTATATACAAACCAGTGATAGGATGATCACCGTAATAATCTGTATCTGCTCTTTGTAGTATGTTAACACTTCCATAAGGGCTACTCTTTATTTTTTATGCATATAAAGTATTCACTAATTCAGATCGACCCAACCTGATTTAGCCTGAATTATTGAGGGTTTACTGTCCTGTCAAAGCATAGAAGATGAAAATTGTTTGCTTATCACACCTGCAATGTCACCTTGGAGAGTTAATATTTACACAGCTATGAAGTAATGCATCTCTCTGAGTAGCACAAGGCAGCTCCACAGTTTTATTCAGCATAGGAACAGCAGTAAAAAAGTTTTCCTTGTAAGTTAGTAATGATCTGTATGTAGGGAAGAGCTCTCTCATAACTTTGAAAGCTCATGTCCTACCTCCTATCAAGATCACAGTTGAGAAAATCAACATGCATTTTTTGGTTACTGCTCTGAGTCAGGCACTGTGCTAGGCACTGCAGAGACACAGAAACGAGGGAGGGCCACACTGTGGGAGACAAATGCAAAGTAATGATTACACAGTGCAAAGGTTTCAGAAGGCATGAAGGACAGGTTCTAAGTGTATGTCATGGGAGCAGGTCTGGATTGGCTGGGGGGCTGGGTAGGAAAGCCTCATGGAGGGGGTGGCACTTCCAACTGCCTGCCAGGGAGAAGAGCACTGCTAAGCCAAGAAGACAGCTGAAGAAGAACATACAATTCCTTGTGGAATTCTACACAAGGTAAGGCACTCGTACAGAAACACTGTGTTTGGAAAGGATGTTTTAAGGCTTCATCATTATAGCCCTAGAAAATATGACAAGGGTGCCTAACATTCAGATCACTTAAGTCTGGTGCCTACTATTGGGTACGGTTTCTCTTTTGGTTCTCAACCCTGCTGCAGAGAAAACAACTCTAACAAAAAAGCAAGGGCTAATTTTGGATTTTAACGTGATGCCACAGTGGGGGTACTGATGATACGGACACCTATAAGATTATGAAGCTTATGTGTATTTAACCACAGATGATAGAATAGTACTGAAATGAATCAGGAGAAATCTAGTGAGACTTTGGAGGCATTATGAGTGCATGTGAAATCAGGTTAAAAATAAGCCACAGGTTCTCTTGTGATTTCTGAAACATCTTTTTTTTTAATCAGAGAAGTATTACCATCTTCCATTCATCATAAATAATCCATTTTATTATGTCACCAATCCTTTTGTAAAAATTTGGTATTTAGCATAAACAAACACTGAACATTAGCCAGAGGTGTGTTAGTTTTAAACAGAATAGGGAAGAATTTTTGAAAAATACAAAATTTAAAACTTAGAAAAGAACACATGGAAAGATTAACATTATCATCCATTAAAAAAATCAAATTTCATAACAACCATGTAAAAATAATCCTGGTGGAAAAATGAGTAAACATAAATATCACCACTCTAATGTATTTCCTTCATAAATACATTTAGACAAAAAAATGCATACATGGATAGCCTGACAGTGCATAACACATAATAAAATATTTTGAGGTGAAAAATTAGATCCCAATAAGCTGAATTACAAATAAATTTTGATTTTATTTTTTATTCTTTATGGAAAAATATGCCATAGTATTTGTGTAAAAAAAGAAATAGGCATAAGCGTATCACTAAAGCCACCAAAATGCACTATGTAGAGATATTTGAAACAAAACACATCATTTAAAGCAAAAAATAAAATGTTATAGCATTTTCAGTTGAACCTTATCCCATAATCACACCTATTGTAGGTGTTAGACAATAGAGGTAGATAAGTTGGGGAGAAAAAAAATCAGTATTCTAATGCTAGGGAGAAAGATTTTTATAGCTCAGACAGATGGACAAATAATCCCATTTCCTCTGAAATTCAAAGAAGCTTGTAGGAACAAAATGTGAAAAAAACCTTTCTGTGCTCCATTTGTGAGCATCAAAAGTACCAAGCAAAATTACTGGAATTTCAAACATAGGTGAAATTCTTGACAAACTGCCTGTTCATCACAGATTTTTGCAGAGTCTGGCGCTAGCCTTAAAATTTACACTGAGAATAACTCTTGTGAAATTTATGAGGTTCAGTAATATTGAAATGGTCAGAAGTAACACGACATGAGACCTGGTAGTGACAATAATATAAATTCACATTACTGATAGCCCTCAGTCAGTATTATTTGTAATTCCTAAGGAATGATTTTTTTTGTCGCTGACCAAATAACAACAGAGCTGCTGAGGACAGAGTCAGCCTCAGTGTGACCCAGGATTCCAATACCGTCTGTCAAATCAAGAAAGGCCGTGCGGAATGCTGTGCAGGAAACGGGAAAAGTGTCCTCTAATTCTACATATCGCTTTATTCTCTCTTTGGGTCCAGTGCAAGGTTGTCCAGCCACAGTAGAAGCACACGTTGAATATTCCTTTGAAAGCTGGTGCCCAACTGGGGACTCATTTTATTTGATATTTTGGTGAATGGATGGTTTTGCATTTTCTGTGCCCATTTTTCTTTCCATCTGGTTAGACAGAATGTGTATATGTAACATTTGTTTGTGTCCATGACCTTTATATTTTTATTTATTCATAAGAACAATATGATTTAATTTTGAAAAATTGCTGCAAACATTTGTCAAATCTGCCAAGGAAATTTTCATTAATAACTTGTCTCAAGTGCCTTAAGTGTGTTTAATTCAAGGATGAAACAGGCTGCTTCTGGCTAAAAGGGGCAATTTGTGCTCAGACATCTGTGCAACAAGAAAAAATTTTGGTCTCCGTTGTGGAATGTGAATATAATCCATCATTAATTGTTGCTGTTCTCAAACGAACTGTAATGTTTTTATGTCTCACATTTGGTGCTTACGAGTTTGCAAGTATGCTGGAAAACAGGTAAGAAAGAAATCATGGCAGAAAAAGGGAAAATACATGAACTATAATTTTAAAAATCCTGAATACCAAGTCCTGTAGTTTACCTCAAAACTTCACTTCCTTATAACTCAAACATCAGGCTCTTTCTTTGAAGCAGCTTATAATAAATTTAAGACATATAACACCACAATCTCTTATAATGGGACTGAGGAATTTCTGTGTGGAAACTATTTGAAGGAATGTCTAAAAAAAACGATGTCAAGAAATGCAGATAACTTATGCCTTTCAGCATCTATTCAATCTATGACCCCTGCTGAGTTGATAAGGAAGAGGCATGTCACAGATGTAGAAACAAAGAATCACACAGTAAATCAAAGTATTCATGAATAAGACTTTGGAAGTTTTCACTGTCATCAGAAGGGCATTTTTCCTGATGGTGTGACCTCATTTCAAACAGCACAGTAACTAGTATAGAGTTGTACTGCACCAAAGGTGGTACGAGGAAAGCATGTCTGCTTTTTGTCACGATCACGGTTTCCTGTGTCGGTTAAAAAAAAAAAAAAATTCAAACCACTCCAAAATACAGTACCACCCCTGGCAGTAACCCAACAAAGTAGGTTTTGGAAATAACGCTCCTGTCAAATACATTTTAAGGCACTTAAACTGTTATATCATATTTTTGTGTAAAAAAATAAAATATGCATCGAAGCAACATTCACAAGTACAAGTCTTCAGAACTGTTGGTATGTACAATCCTGTACATATATACATTGCTGCATAAAGGGTGCCTCCTTTGTTATACTGTTGGCCTCGTCAACTTTACTCCCTACAAGAAAGGACAACATGACGTTCAGAGTTGGACAGTATGAACAAAATGAAAGCATCAATTAACACCAGATAATTTATGCTATTAGAAGGAAGACGAAGCTCACCTGATAGCATTACATAACCAATGATCCAAACTCTGGATCCACACACAGATTCACCTGCTGGCAGATCTTCACTGGCTGGCGGACTTCCTCCAGCCTGACCTGGCTATTCATATCATCTCACTGTATACTGGATGGTGGCCATGAGTCTCAGTCAGTATTATTTGTAAAGCAGAAGAGATATTCATGGATACCCTCATGATTGACAGTTTGTATTTATTTTGTGGTCAAATGAGATGGGCAAACATTCTACGTCTGGATTATTTTCAGGTAGCCAACACCTCTCTGGTTTGGAGTGGTTTCTGTGTGAAAGGATAATAATGAACAGCATTGTCCAATTTAGCCTCCCTTTGGAAATGCTTCTGTTACTCTGTAGGATAAATCCCAGAGCACCGAAACATTTAGAGGAAAATTTCATCTGTTTAATTTGTTGTTCACTAAGACTGTGTATTTTTGACAGAATATTAGGATTTTCAGATAATTTTCTTCATTCTTTGTCACAATTTATGTGTATAAAATCTGACCAGCAGTGCACATATATACTGAGAAATATAAATGGAACTTTTCAAAAGGGATAAATAGTAATAGAAATAAAAAGGCACTAAATGGCTCCTCTACCAACTCTTGAGTGGGTG